>NC_091453.1:62498195-62836385 GCF_964237555.1 Oryctolagus cuniculus
GCTTAGTTTGCCATTGTGACCTTCAAATATATCTAAAATGAATATGTATTCAAAGAAATCTAGGCAGCTTCAGTAACAAATGTACACATGGATTGATGATCATAATTGAATTGTGTACAGTCAGAGTGATGATCTTTTTATGACAAAACAGTGAGATAAATTAGCAAGATGTTATAGAAAGTACTGTTTAAGTACAGTAAAGGTGTACTTTAGAACAGGCTACTCTCTGAATAAAAAAAATTAAATTAAGTTTTCTGTTCACTTGATAAAGAATACAGTAACTAAGTTCAATCTTCTATTAGTGTTAACCAACTCTTTGGCCATAATAAAACATAATGTTATTGCCTGAATCTATTAGAGAAATTGTAAGGATAGATATAAATGCATACAAATTTTAAAAATAAACCTCAAAAAATTTATGTCTCCCAGATTACTTGTGGCTGTTCCTATAGGTATCTCAAAGAGCGAATCAGATAACCAGGGCTTACTGGCCTCTATATGCAGTGCTTTGTAACAGATGTCAGTGTTCACAAAGGAACAGCTGGGGAGAATTGATGGTATAAGATGTTTGAATTATCCTTCTGAATTCCTGACAAAGATCATCAGGATGTGACTGTTGCTATCAGAATTCAACCATAGCATAACATTTAGTAGAATCAAAGAATGTGTATAGTAAAGATAGAGATGAAGTCAATTTCTTTATCTGCTTTCAGTTAATTTCCATATGTTATATATACATTCAAAGTTATGGGAAAATAGTGTAAACATGAACCTCTAATACTGCTTTTGGAGTACATAAACAATGAATAGGCTGACATAGCTTATTGTATATCTCACTTTTAAGAAATGCATTCTATGTCCCTGCACCCAATAAATAGATCATTGACTTGGTCAATATTTGGAGTTGTAAACAAAAAATACTCCTTCTCATGTGAGTTCTCAGCCAGTTGAGAAATAAAGTAATCAGACAGATATAATCTATAAAATAAACATAATTTCTAAGAAATATGGTTTATATCTATGGACAAGTGATATTCCTAAGTCTGAGCAGTAGAACAAGGAAGACTTACTCAACAACACAAAGCTAATGTAGACCCTACCTTCTACAGAAATGAAACTTGTCTATGGATTACTATGTACCCACTGAGGGAAATTCCCTTCCAAAGGGAAAGAAGAAACTAACAAGGGACCAGGATGTGTATGCATAACCTTTTACCTCCAACTTGGGAAAGGAATAAAAAAAGAGATCAATAGTGTTTTACTCCTGAAAACTTCTCCATCTGGAAAGAAACATCAGGAGAGGGGGAATGCCATTTCTCTCATCATTCTCAATTTATTTTTCTCACACTTTAAATTTAGATACGAACCTATGACCTCATCATTTTGGCAAAGGGAATGTGCAGTTTAAAGGGACAAACCAACTCCTTTTATTTTCCTGGCAACAGCTTTAGTGATACATAATTGATATACTATACAATTCACTGAAATAAAATATATAATTGCAAGTATTTTACCATAGACATAGAGTTGTACAATCATCATCACAATCAGTTTTACAACATTTTCATCAACCCAGCAAGAAACTCAGTATTCATTACCAATCACTTCTCATTTTCCTACAACACTATTCAACCCCAAGCAATTCTAATCCACTTTCTATCTCTATAGATATGTCTATTCTAAATTTTTCATATAAATATAATCTTGAAATATGTGGTTCTTTGTGACTTCTTCTTTTGCTTAATGTTTTCAAGGTTAATTCAAGTTACAGCATGAATTCCTCTTACATTCTCTTTTACAGCTGAATAACATTCTACTATGTGAACATATCACATTTTGTCTATTATCAGTTAAGGAGCATTTAAGTTGTTTCTACTTTTGGATATTATCTATAATACTACTATGAGTACTCACAAGTTTTTGTGTGGAGATGTGTTTTTCATTTCTCTTGAATGTATACCAGCATTGAAAATACTGGGTTTATCAATTTCCTATTGTTTGTATAAAAATTGGAATAATTTACTATCTTAAAACAATACAAATTTATGATCTTACAGTTCAGGAATTCAAAATTACAAGGACCTAAATGGGTTAAAATCAAGTTCTTAACAGTTATTTCTGGAGATCCTAGGAGAGGACACACTTCGTCATCTTTTCCAGCTCTAAGAGTCTCCCTTCTTATCCCATGACCATTTCTCTATCTTCAAAGATAGCAAAGAAGCATCTACATATCTCCCTCTGAGTATCTTTGTCTTCTGCTACCATCTTTCAGATTGTATCAGTCCCCAACTTATGATTTTTTTTTAATTTCAGAATGGTATTTTAAAGTAATAGCTTCAGTAGAAAGTCATGCTTAGAATTTGCAATTTTAGTGTTTTTCTGGACTAACAAAATGTTATATAATACTTTCCTGTGAATCTGGGCACTGGCAGTGAGCCACTCCTCCTAGTGACACAATCGCCAGGACAAACAGCTGGTACTCTACAGTGTACTGTGCTGCAAGACCATGACACATAGGAGAATAGGTATACTACATGCTTCTTTAGTTTATGATATTTTCAATGTATTATGGGCTTATTAGGAAATTAACCCCATTGTAAGTAGAGCAGCGTCTGTTCTGAGGAAATCTGCTGATACATTGAGCACACCAAGATAATCATTGATGATCACTTGATTAGCAAACCTTTTAAATTTTTGATTTATTTTTTAAAATTTTATTTATTTATTTGAGAGGTAGAGTTAGAGAGAGAGAGAAGAGACAGAGAGAAAGGTCTTCCATCTACTGGTTCACTCCCCAAATGTCACAATGGCTGGAACTAAGCTGATCTGAAACCAGGAGCCAGGAGCCAAGAGCCAAGAGCCAGGAGCTTCATCTGTGACTCTTACACGGGTTTCAGGGGCCCAAGGACTTGTGTCATCTTCTACTGCTTTCCCAGGCGACAAGCATAGAGCTGGATTGGAAGAGGAGCAGCTGAGACACGAACTGGTGTCCATACAGGATGCTGACATGGCAGTCAGAGGCTTAGCCTACTATGTCACTGCGTGGCCACTTATTAATACTTTTTATCTTAGTATTTTACTTTTTGAAGTAATAAGTTTAATTTACATTTTTAATAAAATAATTTTTAAATTTTTTAAAGATTTTTATTTATTTATTTGGCAGGTAGAATTACTGACAGTGAGAGAGAGAGACAGAGAGAAAGGTCTTCCTTCCATTGGTTCACTTCCCAAATGGCTGCAAGGCCGGAGCTATGCTGATCCGAAGCCAGGAGCAAGGAGCTTCTTCCTGGTCTCCCATGCGGGTGCAGGGGTCCAAGCACTTGGGCCATCCTCCACTGCCCTCCCGGGCCACTGCAGAGAGCTGGTTTGGAAGAGGAGCAACCAGGACTAGAACCCGGTGCTCATATGGGATCCCTGCACTGCAGGCGAAGGATTAACCTAGTGTGCCACTGTGCTGGCCCCTAAATTTATTTTAAAATAATTTATTAATGTGTTAGATTCTCAAGGTCACATCAAATGCATGAAAATTACTACAACTCAATTCTCGTCAATTCTCTTGTTAATTGGTATTAATAAAACCAGAACTTATTTAATGTAGTTCATAGATACAATTCTAAGAATAATATGATACTTCCATCTCTCCTTCTCTCTGTCTCTTTCTTTCTTGGATTTTGAGATAACATTTTTTTAAAAAGATTTATTTATTGGGGCCAGTGCTGTGACATAGCAGGTAAGGCCACTGCCTGTGGTGCTGGCATCCCATATGGGCTCCAATTCCAGTCCCGGCTGCTCCACTTCCAATCTCTCTGCTATAGCCTGGGATAGCAGTAGAAGATGGCCCAAGTGCTTGAGCCCCTGCACCCACGTGGGAGACCTGGAGGAGGCTCCTGGCTCCTGGCTTCAGATTGGTGCAGCTTTGGCCATTGCGGACAAATGGGGAGTGAACCAGCGGATGGAAGACCTCTTTCTCTCTCTCTCTCTCTCTCTCTCTCTCTCTCTCTGCCTCTCTTCTCTCTCTGTGTAACTCTTTCAAATAAATAAATACATCTTTACCCACTATGCCATCCCGAGATAAAATATTTTTAATTTACATTGTAGTCAAGGGCTTAATGCTCAACTAGAGTTCAAAAAGTAAAAAGATCCTAGTCCAGGGGAAATATAGATTGGGCTATAAATAATAATCAGAAGAAAATGTGACAATTTCACTCATATGCAATAAATTTTAAAATAATTAATGATCACCAAGGCTATAGTAATTATATAAAACAAAGTCTGACAAAATAATGTCACACACAGGCATTTCTCTCTTTTTTTTGCCTTTTTAAAAAAAATTTAGGTCCCACATATAAGAGAGAACAATGCAGTTTTTGTCTTTCTGTATCTGGTTTATCACTCAACATGATGTCCTCCAGTTGCATCCATTTTGCTACAAATGGAAGAACTGCATTCTTTTTCATAGCTGAACAATATTCCATTGTGTATATACATATACCTCATTTTCTTTATCCATTCTTCTGATAATGGACACCTTGGTTGATTTCATATTTTGTCTACTGACGGTGCTTCTGGGGTGCAGGTATCTTTTTACAGAATGTGTTCATGTCTTTTAGGTATATACTCAGTAGTGGGATTGCTGTATCATATGGTCATTCTATTTCTAATTTTTAAGAAATCCCAAAAGTATTTTCCACATTGATTGCACTAATCTACACTCCCATCAACAGTGTGTAAGTGTTACCCTTTCTCCACATCCCTGCTAGCATTTGTCCTTTTTTCACAACAGTCAGTCCCACAGGGGTGAGGTGACATATTGTGGTTTTGATTTGCATTTTCCTGATGTAGTGATGTTGAGCATGTTTTCAAATATTTGGTGGCCATCTGTATTTCCTCCTTTGAGGACTGTGTATTGAGAACTTTTGCCCATTTTTTAACTGTATTGTTTTATTTACTGTTGTTGAATTTTGGGGGGTTGCTAATATATTCTGGATATTAATCTTTTGTTGGATATGTAGCTTGCAGATGTTTTCTCCCATTCTGTTGGCCGTCTCTTTATTCTACTGATTTCTTCCCTTGCTGTGCAGAAATTTCTGAGTTTAAATATAATCCCATTTGTCTAGTTTTGCCTTTGTTGCCTGAGCTTTCATATTTACTAATCCTTTACTCACATGCTCTTTATCAGCTTTTTGAATCGAATGTTTAATTCTTTTAATTTGTTTCAACATATTTTAATGCAGATCTTTAATTTCACAAACTTATTTGACAACTGCTTTGGCTGTATTCCATAGATTTTAATGTCATGTTTTCACTTCTGTTATTTTTAAGCCACTCTAAAGTTTGATTTTAGATACCACGTTGGTGTGAAGAGTTGTGTGCCTGTGTGAATGTGTATGCATATGTGAATATTTGTGGGTAACTTAAAGGTAGATAGATGTTTTGAATGATTTTGTTAATAATTTCTAGTGTTGTTACATTGTGGTCAGAGAATTTCCTTGATTTCTTTTGGATTTATTGTGCTTTCCCTTAAAGTCTAAATTATGATTAATTTTCATTAATATTCCAAAGGAAACTGAAAAGAAAATATATTCTCTACTTTTGTGGGTCAGGCTTTTAAATATTTACATACATTTTTCTAATCAATTATATTCTTTAGAACTTCTATATCTTTCCTAATACGTTTATTTATCACTTAATCTGTTTTGGATTAGGAAAAGAAAGTCACACTTTCCTATCTGTATGATTTTGCTCATTTTTCCTTATATCTCCTGTATTTTGGCTCAGGAAATTTTTTGTTGAATTGCTGGGCACAAAAATACAAACAGGGGCTGCCGCTGTGGCACCATGGGTGCCAGTTCAAGTCTCAGCTGCTCCACTTTGGATCCAGTTCCCTGCTAGTGTACCTGGGAAAGCATGCGGGAGATGGCTCCAAAACTTGGGCCCCTGCACCCAAGTGGGAGACCCAGAGGAAGTTCCTGGGTCCTGGTCTAGCCTGATCCAGCCCAGGATATTGCGGCCATTTGGGGAGTGAACCACAAGATGGAAGATCTCTCTCTCTCTCCCTCTCTCTCTGTAATTCTGACTTTCAAATAAGCAAATAACTAAATCTTTAAAGAAAAAATACAGTTTTATCATGAATTATTTATTTTGTATTATAAAATGTATTTTGCCTACTGTATGCTTCTTTTTCTGAAGTTTGGCTTTTTGGATGTCAAGATGGAAGAGTCTATTTTTTTGAACTATTTTAAATATCACAATATACTTTGTCCATTTCAGTAATCTATACAGTTTCTGAATCACCTTACTTTGTTTGTCTTTGTAGATAATACCAGGATGGATTTTTGTTTTTAAACGCCTTGTAAATGTTCTGTTTTAATAAGTTAATATAGATAACGTTCACACCTAAGATATAATCCTGGGGGCTGACACTGTGGCATAGCAGGTTAATCTGGCACCTGCAATGCCAGCATCCCACATGGGTGCCGTTCAAGTCCCAGATGCTCCACTTCCCATCTAGCTCCCTGCTAATGCACCGGAGAAAGCAATGGAAGATGACCGAAGTCCTTGGGCTCCACCCGCCATGTGGGAGGCCCAGATAGAGTTCTAGGATCCTGGCTTCTTCCTGGCCCACCTCCGACCATTGCAGCCATATAGAGAGTGAACCAGCAAATGGTAGATCTCTTTCTCTGTCTCTCATCCTCTCTCTCTCTGCAAGTCTGCCTTTCAAATAAATAAAATAAATCATTTTTTTTTTAAAAAGATATAGTCCATATTCTTTTCTCTCATTTCTGTCGTACTGTTTTATGATACAAATTCTTTTTGACTATGTGGTCTAATTTATTCTCTCCTCTCTTGGTATACAATTTGGTACTTAAGAATTCTTTCATTGTAATTATTATATTTATATAAATACCTTTGTAAAATGCATTTAGATCCACTATTTTGGGAAATGGGGGGGGGGGCGTAATTACTCTTCATTCCCAATAGAAAGAAGTTTAATAATGTCTTCTTCCCATTCCCCTTAAATTAATGTAATTATTCATTTACTCTCAGTTAATACCTCAAGGGCAATCAGTGATTTATTCTATAGTTTTTAGAGTTGTCATTTATCCAGATTATCGAAGCATACATCATTTCATAAAATAATACCTTGCATACAATATAACAATTTTCTTGTAGAGTCCTTAGAAAGCACTCAAAGGAGTAAATTGAGTTTCTGTGTTTCCTTAAGAGTTACTCTATATGGGGCCGGTGCTGTGGCATAGAGGGTAAAGCTGCCACCTGCGGAGCCAGCATCCCATATGGGCGCCGGTGGTTCAGGTCTCAGCTGCTCCACTTCCGATCCAGCTCTTTGCTATGGCCTGGGAAAGCAGAAGATGGCCCAAGTCCTTGAGTCCCTGCACCCACATGGGAGACCTGGAAGAAGCTCCTAGCTCCTGGCTTTGGATCAGTGCAGCTCTGGCTATTGCAGCCATCTGGGGCGTGAACCAGCAATGGAAGACCTCTTTCTCTCTCTCTCTCTCTGTGCCTTCTCTCTCTGTGTAACTCTGACTTTCAAATAAATAAATAAATATTTTTAAAAAGAGTTACTCTATGACGTTTATGTCAGAAGATCAGTTTGAGTATAAAATCTTTGACGTACGTTTTCTTAAGTTATTTGCCATAAAATTGCCTACTATAATAAAATGTTGCAGTTAAATGAATAATATGAATCTGAATATCTTGCCCTTATGAGTGACTTGATTTTTTTGTCTGGGAATTTTTGTTTTAGGTCTAATAGTTTTAATTGATAGTATCTTGATGATAGCCTGCATATGTTGATTTCCATAGGTAAACAGTAATCTCCTTCAATAAATATTTTCAAAATTTATTTCAGAGAAGTCTTTCTTTAAGCATATTTTTTAAGATTTACTTATTTATTGGAAAGTCAGAGTTACACAGAGAGAGAAGGAGAGGCAAAGGGAGAGAGAGAGAGAGAGAGAGAGAGAGAGAGAGAGGTCTTTCATCCGCTGGTTCAATCCCCCACTGGCCACAACAGCTGGAGCTGCGTCCGTCTGGAGCCTGGAGCCAGGAGTCAGGAGCCAGGAGCCAGGAGCCAGGAGCCTCCTCCTGGTCTCCCACGCAGATGCAGGGTCCCAAGGACTCGGGCCATCCTCCACTGCTTTCCCAGGCCATAGCAGAGAGCTGGATCAGAAGTGGAGAAGTTGGGACCTGAACTGGTTCTCAAAGGGCATGCTGGCCCTGCTTGCTGCGGCTTAACCCACTATGCCACAGCGCTGGTCCTAAGCATGTTTTTAAACATTTTCTCTTTAATGTTGCCTTTGTTTCTGACTTAATCTCAATATATATACATAGAGATACATATATAGTCATATGTACATTATACATACACGTGTGTACATACTGTTCTTTGATGGCCTCTATCATGTTTTTGAATTTTTCACTTCTTTTTAAAAAATCAGGTTTCACTTTCTGTCTGTTTCTGGCATGTTTTCAATGTTTGCAAGGACATCAATCTGCTCCTTATTTTCTCTGTTTTCTTATAAGGCTTATGGGATTTGGTCACTGCCCTTTCCTGTTCTTCTTGCTTAAATAAGATTAGTTTCTCTAGACTCTTCAAAGGACAGGGTGGATAAGGATAGTTTTCCATATTGATTAGATTTGAAAATCCAGAAGGCCCACAGCACTCCAACATCATCCGACCTAAATGTAATCCATCTCTACTCAACTAGGATTTGGTGCCTGCGAAGTCTTTTTCTCATTATAACCTCTGTTCTCGAATTGGTTTGCTAAAATTTCTTGAGGGTACTTGTTGGAGATTTTTGGATTTTCTAACTCTCAGGGTTATCAGAAGACCTTTCCCTCACTTTTTCCCTCAGCATTGCTGATAGAATGTGAGCTTTGTTGATATTGTCTGTTCACATTCACTCATATATTGAGGTTGCTAGGAATAACTTGTCACCTAGATTTGTAGTCAGTATTGTTGGTATGATTTGAGGTTTCTGTCCTAGTTAATCTGTTTTAATTGGTAAGAACAGATATTGTCCAAAAACTATGCCCCTATGTCACTATCCATTCAATTTAATAGCAGTTCATATGTGCCCCCCATATAATGCTGGACACATTCTATTTTGTATTATAGTAATTTATGAATATATCTTAATCTCTCTTCTACATATGGAAGTCCTTGAAGGCAAGGACTGTGAATTTGTCATCTTTGTATCACCTGCCACTCTTGTCACAGACATTTGATATAACTTAAATGTACATTTCCAAATAAGACATTTATTCATCACCAAAATAATACACTTAAAAATATGGCCACAAATTTGACTTTCATATAATTTACCTTTGCATTAAGCAGATAGAAATCTGAAATGAAACAGATCAAATTCTGAAGATTTCAGACACACTAAGGACAGACCAAGATGAATAACACCATTGCTGTTTATTTCCCTGAAATAATTCAAATGACTAGTTGCAATTCCAGTATTTAAAAACACATCTCTAAAATCTGAAATTTTATTTACATATCTGTGAATCTCAATTATCTAATATATACACACATATATTTAATACATCTTCTATAATTTATGTATAAAAGAATTCTTATGATATCTTTCTATAATAAAATTTCATTGAAATTCCTTTTAAAAACCAAAGAATGCTTCTGTGTAGCCATAATAAAACATGTTTTAATTTGAATTTGCATAAATACCGAAGGAATTTCAAATATTCCTTGTTAATTACAATTTTGTTTCACCAACTTCACTATACTTTTATTCTGTCTTAAAACATAATCGCCAGACTCAAGAATGTCAGAGCCTGGAAATGTTTTAAACTTTTAGTAGCAGCCATTATGTCTAACTTTTTATAAAATCAACCACAAAAAGCAAGATTAGCATAAATTAATATTTAGAAGTTCTCTTCTGTGGGTTGGTTAACTCAATTATAATATTTTGCTCTGATATCTCATATGGCATTTTTTCTCTTTCCAAGTAACATCATTATTTTTTCCTTTTCAGTGAGCTAACATTTTTTTCTTAATTTACCTCCAGATTTCCATCTTAATGAAAAATGAGAATTACCAGTACTAATTATGAGTAAAGACTCAAAACTACCTCAAACGTACCTAGCGTGACAATTACTTAGTCAAATTCTATTAATCATTGCACACTGCATATATGAGTTATATACACATCTGTCAGTATCTGCTAGTTAAAAATATATTTATATATTCTGTCTGCTAATACAATTTTAATATAATAATTGAATCACCACTTTTTAGTAATTATCTTATAATTACTAATCTCTCCAAAGTACTGTTTTCTACCCTAGGTTAATAAATGGTGTAACTAAACAGGTGGTGCAGCACACATGGTTTCTTTCCTATCTGATAGTGAGCGACTCCCTCTTGCAGGTAAAGCCCTGATTTTAAGTATTCATCCTCCTATGTGCTCAAGGACACTGACACTCTACCAGTTCTAGCAGTTGAATACTGACTTAGAAACTCGCGAAAACCCATTCTTCTGGCCATGCCTGGTTTACCCATAGGCATAGGAAAATTAAAAGGAGCCTCTGTACCACACAGTACCTTAACAATTTCTATCGAATCTTTGGTGTGATTTGTGATAATATCCTACCACAGGAATGCAGAATGGGCAGAGATAATCCAAAGGTTTTGCTGTGTAACTGGGATTTGGGGGATGATAGTGAGACCATGTTCATGAAAGAATTTGATACGTGGGTTTCAGTGTTTAAGAAAGTGTCTTATGTTAATTTTTATAAAAAAGTGAAAAATGAATCTCTAGATCTGTAACAGAAAAGGCTGGAATGCTCTGTTTACATGTTCCTTTACTAATATGATTCCCCCTTGTGAAATAAATAACCAACAATTTGTATTTAACGTCATCTCTTTTTATCTACTCTGATTCATTTTGGGAACTCAAGAAATATCTTTCTTTTTCTTTCCTTTACCTCTTCCCTCTATACTCTATCAAAAATGGCAGTGTGAAACTAACTGGAATGCAAATTGTGTTTTTATTTTTTAATAACTGTAAAAATTGTTTTCTATCAAAATTGACAAATTCTTATCAGCCATCTGACCTTGGAACCATTCATCTATAAAATTCTAAAACATCTAAAAAATAGGTATATGTCAAACTGAATTGCTTGATAAAAACTCAGTCATTCAGAAAATATTCAATACTAGAAAGCTTGAAAGTCTTTTTTAATTTTTTTGTTATTCAGATATAATCATAAGATTATACTAAAAGCTCTAGAGTTGATGATATAATTTTTATATAAATGCCTATTTAACACTGGTCATATTTAGTAAATTTTGAACTACAGAATATTATGAGGGAAATTAATGGGCATTATGTGCTACATATTCTTTTATTCCAATGACAAATTATGTATGAGTTCTTCAGTGAATCTATGCTTCAGGGATGTTCTGTCTTTCACTAAGTGGGCTTAAAGCATATGAGGGGCTTTATATGAGATGATGCTGTGTAGTCTCCCTTTCTTTTTACTTTTGAAGATCAAAAAATGCTTCACTCGATGCCTTAAGCATGGGTATCTCACACCTTCTTGATCCGCCTGTTATTCAGAGCCCACTCCAGTGTCTCTCTGCCTCTTTAAATCTCACCTTAAAACCTTCCTTTTTATCTTTAACTTCTGATTGACTCTGAATATAGAGCTTGTGATGTCTTGTGTGAATGAAGCTACATAAAAGTGTGTGCTCCCACCTAGCTTTATGTTGCATCTAAACTTTATTTTTGCATTTGTTCTTGAAATGGAGATTTTTTTTTTCATTGAAACATGACAATCCACTGATCTTGTTAGAGCAGCATTTCAAAATGCTTAATCTCACCTTTTTCTGCCTCTTTAATAGTCCCTTTGAAACTCAAAGAATAGGAGAGAACGCAAAACACCAAATGCTTTCAATTTCTTGTGAAACATTTTTAGTTGTACTTCCATGGGCAGAAATTTGTTGATTAAGGAACAGGTTCAACGGGAAAGTCAGTAGGCGCCAACAGCTGAGGACTAAAAGTGTAACTGAGAAGGGGTATACTTCAGAAGTGGAAACTGCAGTAAATATCCTTAATTCAGACTGTATTAGTTCACTTGTTGTTACTTTAACTAAAATACCCAAGAGGAATTTCTAGGTAAATAAATGGTTTCTTTCAGCTTATAGTTGAATATTTCAGTTCAGGATCAGGCAGTCCCATAGTCAGGTATCAGTGGAGGCTGGTCATGGCACGTGTAGAGGCACGATCACATAGTGAGCCAGAAAGGAGGGAGAGTAACCAGGAAGAACTTGAACTGAAATAACCAACCCAACCCTCCCAAGAGAACTCCCCTCCAGTGGCATGCCCCCTGTGACCTAAAGACCTTCCACCAGACCAGTCTTTTAGATACCCTAGTTAAATAGTCCCTACTCTTAATCTATATACAATTAACACATCAGAGTTTAAATATATGCATGAAGTATGGGGAGACAAGTCCTGTTGTACTTATAACAAAAACAAGGAACAATAGAGGAAGAATTAAGGAAATCAATTGTTTACATGTCTGTCTGAGAGTCACTTCAAATTCTCAGAATGCTCTTCCAGAATTTCTCTGTTCTTTTCCAGATACCTCACTCCTCAACTATAGTGCTAATTCAACGACTACTGCTGTTTGGGAGAAAACATCTTATAGAAAATTAACCAATACCAGATTTCACTGCTAAACTCAGGACCACACTAAGGCAGGATGCATGGAGATTATGAATGAATGAAACATTACCACTCAGCTTTCAGATTTTAATATTTGAAAATTAGAATATATATTAATGGACAGGTAAAATACATGTTGACAGACTGTTGTGTTGATGTAATATATCTAGATATAATGCTACTATTACTAATATTAGCAATGCTGATCACAAATAATTACTGTGATAATTTGAGTGCATACTGTGTGATACATTTTGTACTTTTCACTGTCCAAACACGCTTTCATTAAACTTTATAAGGATCTTCTGATAAGCATTATTAATTTGCTTTAGCGATGATAAAATAAAGCCCAGATCGTTTAGGTAATTTGGAAGACAGAATGATTGCCTCCTCTGCCTCCTGCAATGATGTCTACATCTTAAACCCTGGTACAGCTGGATAAACTGTTATTCATGAAAGGGAGAATTAAGGATGGAGTTAATTGAAGATGAATTGTTTCATGTGAAATTAAAATCAATAATCAGATGATTTTAATATAAAGAGATTAACTTGGGTTATCCAATTAGAACGAATGGAATCAAAGGTGTCTTCAATTGAGGAAGACAGGGGCAGAAGAGTCAGAATCAAAAATATAGCATCATGAGAGAGATTAGAATGGCCATTCATAATTTGTTCTCAGGATGAAATGGGGCCATGAGCCAAGCAGTGTGGGCATCCTCTACAAAGTGGAAAGTCAAGCAAACAATTGTCCCCTCCAGCTAGAAAGACATGGATCCCTGATGATGCCTGTATTTCATTCCAGTAAGAACCATTTCTTACTTCTGAACTACAGACAAGTTTGTTTATTTGAAAGTCAGAGGTACAGAGAGAGATGGAGAGACACAGAGAGAGGTCTTCATCCACTGGTTCACTCCTGAAATGGCTGCAATGACTGGGGCTGGGTCAGACAGAAGCTAGGAACCAGAAACTTCTCCCAGGTCTCCAACATGGGTGGCAGGGACCTAAACACTTGGGCCATTTATCTGTTGCTTTTCCCAGTCCATTAGCAGGGAGCTAGATCAGAAGTGGAGGGAGTATCCAGGACCTGAAACAGCACCCACATGAAATGTTCAGGCACTTTATTGCTATTTTTTAAGACACAAAAAGTGTTGTATAGCGTTTTATGACAGCTGAATAAGACTAACACCGTAAAATGAAGAACATGTTTTCCTTTTTCTTGCCATCTACTTTGAGGACAACATTATGTTGATTTTCAATAATATTTGTCTCACATTGAATGCTTCTGGAGAAATTTCATCTATAAGGAGGCTTTTGGAGGCAACATGTGACCCAAATGAGTCTCATGTGTTTCAAAAAAGATGGAAATCTTTTTTGCTGAGTGACCATGAATTACTTAAGAAGAGAGCCAGGGGCTGGCATTCTAATGCAGTGAATTAAACCACTTCTTGCAATGGTAGCATCATATAATGAGTGCCAGTTCAAGTCCCAGTTGCTCTGCTTCCAATCCAGCTTCCCTCTAATGTGCCTGGGATGGCAATAGAAGATGTCCCAAGAGCTTGGACCCTTGCCACCCATGTGGGAGACCAGGATGGAATTCCTAGCTCCTAGTTTTAGCCTAGCCCAGTCCTGGCTGTTTTGGCCACTTGGGGAGTAAACCAAGAGAGAAGATTCTCTCTCTCTCTCTCTCCTCCCTCCCTCCCTCCCTCCCTCAAATAAATCCTTTAAAAAATAGAGCCAATTCTAGAACCCAGAAATAGAGAGAAAATACCATCCCCATGAAATTATGTGAATACTGGGCCAAGCCATTTAGGAAGCTGTATGAAGCATGAACTTACTCAATCATCATTAGCCAATAAATGTGTATGTTTGGTTAAGCCATTTTGAGTTAGGCTTTCTAACTCATAGGACAGAAAGCATCCTCACTAACACAATATTTATCTAACTTCACACTGTTAAGTAGTAAGTATTATAACTCCAATATAAATTTTCCTAACACCAAACTCTATAATTTCATTTATTACACTGAATCTCTAGGATCACAAAGTATTTGTTCCAACCTAAGTATGTAATGATCACAAACTGAACACCTACATTTTCTCCATGCTTCTTTTCTAGAGTCAAAAATTCAACCATTTAGAACATTTTTCCAAAAGTTGACTTGATTGTACAATATTTATCTTTAATGATATTGATATATATATATGTATACATGTATATACTGAAGCGATGTTTAATGCAATTAGAAGGGATGAATGAGAAAAAGTAAGATAACTGAGAGGAAGTGACATGCCCAAAATTACACAAAGATGTGGCAGAGCCAAGAAAATAACTCACCATTAGTAGCCCAATTATTTCACAGCTAAATATACAAGAAACCTCACTATAAATGTGCTGCAGGAAAATGAAATTGGAGGACTTTTACCATAACACGTAACATACTTTGGATTCTCAAAATCATGTTTTGCTTATGACAGATTACAGACTGCTTGCTGGTTTTGTTTCTTTTCAAAATAGGGACCAATCCAATCCTTTCAGACAGGGAAGTTGGATTATTGGATGCAATTTTGTATATAATCTCTTGGCTAGGAGACTGAGCTAAATAACCTAAGGGCAACAACAGCTTCACTTCTACGGCAATGTAACCTGGCCTTCCACCATAGGAGGATATCCACCACAAATACTACAACCACTAATAGTCTATAAATATTGTCCCACAAATTAAATTATAAGTCATTTAACAGAAAAAAACAAGTAGTTCACTATCGGGGTTCATTAGGAAATAAATGATCCCAATATTTTTCTGGCAAAGAAAATGCTATTGGATTGATTAAAAAAAATGCATATTTCTATCATCAAATGGTTGTGGATATATGCAGAAATAAGTACTCTCAAAGCTTATTGGGAAACACATTCATTGCTATTACATTTGAGTAGGTAATGTGGCAACAGCTTTTAAGCTTTAAAATGCATATACTTTTGAATCAACAATCTGAATTCTGGAAATCTCTCCCACAGAAAGAAAAGAGCAGGCTCTTACATCCAGTGATGTTAACTACAACTCTGTATATAACAAAAAGTAATATCTATTCTAGATGTTCATCAGTGATATGATTGAATAAATTATGGTAAACCTATAGTGTAGAATAACTAGTTATTAAAACAAACAAGTTAAATACACAGATGCGCATACACTGGCATGGAAAAATCCTCAATATGTATATTAAGTTTTAAAACAATATGCATTGAATGATCCAATTTTGTTTCAAAAAAGCCAAGTCACTTTGGCAAAAAAAATCTACTTTTTAAATTAAGTAAAATGTTTTATGTATTTATGGTGTGCAATAAGATGTTTATATATATTTTTTACTTTATAGGCAGAGAGAAAAAGATACAGACTACAGAAAGACAGACTGATGCAAAGATCTTCCCTCCAATGGTGCACTCCCCAATTCCCACAACAGCCTGGGAAGAACCAGGCTGAAGCCAAAAACAGTAACCTCAATATGGGTCTCCCACATGGGTAGCAGGGACCCAACCAGTTTAGCCATCACTGTTCCTTCTCAGTGTGTACGTTAACAAGAAGATGAAACCGGTAACAGAGTCAGGACTCAAACTCAGGCACACTGATATGGGATGAGGGTATCCCAAGTAGCATCTTAGCTGCTGGGCAAATGCCCACTTCCAACATGTTTTGATATAGATACACATTGTGAAATGGCTAAATCAATCTAAGGTCATTTACTACGCATGTTATCTCATACTTATTTGCATATGGAAATACTTAAAATCTATTTCCCTGGTAATTATCAACTATACAATATATTGCTATAAAGTGTAGTCACCATCATATACAATATATCATTTAAACTTATTCCTTCTGTCTAACTGAAATTTTGTGCTGTTTGACCAGTATCTCCTCATTCCGTGCTTGTATGCCCCAGGCTCTGGAAACCAACATCTTACTCTCTGTTGAAATGAGTTAGATTTTGCATATAAGTTAAATCATACAATGTTTGTCTTTCTATGCCTAAAAAGGGGCGACATTTTTATATGACTTTTAACACTGTGACAGGAATAAAATAATATATATATATATGATCTGTTAACAATTACATGGATGAAAGACATTGGAGAGATTAGCAAAGGGTAATTTATTTTTACTCTCTGTGCCTTTATCTTATTTTAATTGTTATATTGTATTTCTGTTTTAATTAAAAATCCACAGATATAATTTTGGAGTAAAAGAAAAAAATAGAATAAATAACTCAGAATGGTTATGTTCTTCTTAGGTGTCTGGTTTTTGGCAGCATACTAAAGTCAAATTCAAGGTTTGTAATTATTTTACACCATTCTTATTAACTTGTCCTTTGGAGGTAAAATGACTACAATAATTAAGATCTGCATGTATACTTGTAAACTAGAAAAACAAATCTGGCTCTAGACTTACTCCATAAGAAAGCTGGCTTTGTTGTCAGAAAGTTTTGCCACTTTCTATCTGCAAAAACCACACTGTTTTTAAAAAAGTTTTCCTGTCTAAGCCTCAGTGTCTTGGTAAGTAAATAGATCTAATAATAACTACCTTACAAAATGCAAGTCCAAAGAACTGAAACGCTTAGCATAGTGCTTGGAATAAGGGTAAATTCTCAATAGATGAGATCTACAACTAGTAATATACTAACACACGCAGTAGTAGTGATAGTCATAAACATTGTCATAATACTTGTAATAAATTGAGATGAGCATTTTCATATTAGCTATGCCTATCTATTTCAACATCCAACCATTTTTTTTAATTTGTGGCCAATGAAAGACCTTTCAGAAGTAGATGTACAAGAGCAGAAGTATATATGAAACTGGAATATTATTAGTTTTAATATTTTCAAGTCACCTTCATGGGTACTTCAGTGCTAGAAGCTATGCTTCATAATCACTTTGCAGAATTTTATACTTCTGCCTTTCTCACTAGCCTGTCGTTAGGGATTCTGATAAGTGTGAGATGTGCTTTTACAACTTTAGTGTCCATGTCACACAGAAAAGAATCTTTGAAAGCAAAGAATTAAGGTCCCTAACTTTCATAAAAATGAGAAACTCAGAAATACAAATACATCATGTTTTAGTTCTTTGAAGAGTTTTTCTATAAGTTTCTAAGTTTCTACTCAACTGACTGTAGGTGGCAAAAACAAAGAAATTTTAGAGCATCATTAAACTATGAATACTGAGTCATTGTCATGGCAGCCTAATTCTGTTGGACAGGTTATGCATACAGAATGCTCACCCATCTTTATTTTAATAATGAAATAATTTTATAATTAATGGGAAAAAAGAATCACCCTATTAGTCATGAGTTAATGGAACTTTGATGTGTGGATGTATGTCTTTCTGAATTAATTTTTTATCCATATACTCTGCATTTCCTCACCTATCAAACCATCCATTCAATTACTTATTGTTTGTTTGTAATTTTTCTTTATTTTATTTTTACTATACACCTTCAACACACATAGTGTCTCATTAAGTTTTTGGTGCTTGGAAAGCACTTAAGTACTTGGAAAATAAGAAAACTTTCTAGTTTCAAGAATAATACAGCAATGAAAATACTGGCTCTGATAAACTGCAAAATAAGATGTGTTGGGGCTGGTGCTGTGGCATAGCAGGTAAAGCTGCCACCTGCACTGCTGACATTCCATATGGACGCAGGTTCAAGATCTGGCTGTTCCACTTCCAATCCAGTTCTCTGCAATGGCCTGGGAAAGCAGTAGAAGATGGCCCAAGCCCTTGGGCCCCTTCACTCACATGTGAGACCCAGAAGAAGCTCCTGGTTCCTGGTTTCTGGCTTCAGATTGGCACAGCTCCAGCCATTGTGGCCAATTGGGGAGTGAACCAACAGATGGAAGACCTCTCTCTCTCCCCTTCTCCTCTCTCTGTGTAACTCTGACTTTCAAATAAATCACTAACCCACTGTTGGTGGGAATGCAAACTGGTCAAGCCACTATGGAAGTCAGTCTGGAGATTCCTCAGAAACCTGAAGATAACCCTACCATTCAAATAAATAAATAAATCTTAAAAAATAAGATGTGTTACTACAAAAGAATACTCAATATATTCAAGAATACAAAATGAGAGAATTATTCATGTTATAAGAAGAGTTTGCAGAGCATATAACATTTCTATTATCTACCAGGGGTAAACAGATCTTGATGGTCAAGGAAAGTTATTGAAGACTGAGGAAATAGCATGACCAATGACACACAGGTTTAAAAGTGTATGAAATCTGTGTACAGATACTGTTGAATTGAGAATATTAAATTAAAAATAATTCTATATGGAGCCAGCACTGTAGCAGAACAGAGTAAGCCACCACTTGCAATGCTGGCATCTCATATTGGAGCTCTGCTTCTGTTAATACATCTGGGAAAGCATCAGAAGATGTCCCAAGTGCTTGGGCCTCTGCCACCCATGTGGGAGACCCAGATGGAGTTCCTGGATCCTGGCTTTAGCCTGGGCCAGCCCTGGATGTTGCAGCCATTTGGTTAATGAAGTAACAGATGGACAACACTCTCTCTCTCTCTCTCTCTCTCTCTCTCTCTCCCTGTCTTTCAAATAAATAAAACAAATCTCTTAAAAATGCTCCATATAGGGGGGAAAAGCCACTGTAATCCAAAAGCTGTATTTTGGAAATTTATATTTATTAAATAAAAGTTAAAAAATGCTCCACATAGCAATGGATTTCCATAAATAAAAACATTTAATAAAAACATAAAATAAAGAGAAGTTGCTAAAATCTTCCAAACCCATGGTAAAAGACTTTTGGAGCTGATCCCAGATTTATATAGGCATGTCCAAAGAAACCTATCCAACTTATCCATTAAAACTACGGCTATTGCAAAGAGTAAAGAAATGCTTATGTATTTTTAGCTATTTGTTTATTTGAAAGGCAGAGTTACAGAGATAGAGGGACACACACACACACACACATCTTCCATCTGCTGGTTCACTCCCTATAATGGCAGGGGCTGGGCCAGGTCAAAGTCAGGAGGCTGGAACTCCATCTGGGTCTCCTATGAGGGTGGCAGGAGCACAGGCACTTGGGCCATCTTCTGCTGCCTTCCTAGTTACATTAGCAGGGAGTTGGATCTGAAGTGGAACAGCCAGGACTTGAACATGAACTCATATGGGATGATGATACTGCAGGATGCTGCTTAATTTGATGCACCACAGTGCTGAACCACATAAATATTTAAATTTTCACAAAGTGATAGAACACAGATTCCCCAAATGGTCAACTTCCCACCTTTAACTGGATCCCTCTGAATAATTATTAATGGTTTTCATATTTACCAGAAAGTTAGTCATTTTTTATGAAGCTAGACCATTGTAAAAGGATCCATTGGCTGAGTGGCATAAGAGGTCTCTAACATAGTTATGCTAAAGGCAACCATGTGCATAAATAAACACATTTTCAGTGATATTGATCAAATTACAAAGGACATTTTGCATTACTGAACATTTTGAAGATACCTTGCTCAAAACATAGTCAACTATACTGACATTTAACAAATTGAATAATTTCAAACCTTTTTCAATGTATAAAGGCATATTATTTACATTGTCGAATAATGTGTCCCTCCACACACAGTTAAAAATGAATTTCTGTTTTGTTTTTCTTTTCCACCTATAATCACTTCAACAAACATCGTAGAGTGAAATCATCATCATGTGTAATACTGTCATGGGGAGAGGGCAGGTATTTGAGCTAGTGGTTAAGACACCAGGTAAGATGTCAATGTCCTGTGTCAGAGTGTCTGGTTAGATATCTGGCTTTGGCTCCTAACTCTAGCTTCCTGCTGATACAGACCCTGGTTGGCACTAGTGATGGCTCCAGTAATTGGGTTGCTGGCATCCCTGTGAGAAACCTGGATTGAATTTCCCTGCTTTGCTTCAGTCCAGCCCCAGCAGTCATGGGCATTTGGGGAGTGAACTGCAGATGGGAGTGCTCTCTCTCTCTTCCTGGCCCGCCCTCCCTCTCTCTATCTCTTTGCTTATAACAGAAATAAATTTAAAAATAACTAGGGGCAGGCATTTGGGGCAGCAGTCACGATGCTACTTGGGATGCCCACACTTTATATGGGGATGCATGGGTTTGAGTCCTGGCTCTGATTTGGATTCCAGCCTCCAGATAATGTACATCCTGGGAGACTCCAGATGATGACTCAAGTACTTGAGTAGCTGCCACCCACATAGTAGATCAGTATTAAGATCCATGCTCCTGGCTTCAGCCTAGTCCAGTCCTGGTTGTTGCAGGCACTGGGGGAATGAACTAGCAGATGGAAGATCTCTTTCTGTTTTTATATCACTATTTGTCTTTTCATATTTCATATAAAATGAATATAAATAAATGAAAATTTAAAATAATTATTAAATATTTCCACATTGCTTATAATATAGAACATGCCAGTTGATTGAAAAATAGCCTTGAAGCATATACATAAAGTTCAAAGAGTGACAAAATAATAGTTGTGCTCATTTGAGGAACTATTTCCACAAACATTCCATGAATAACTTTATCTTCCACTTTTCATAAATAGCTACATTGTGTTGGGCTTTTTCCCCATTATCTTTGCCCATGAGATGCTTGTAGTCTGAGGAAAAACAGATTTTTCTCAAATTCATAAGCTTTAGTTGCAATGAAAGATGAAGATAAAGGAAAGAGTGAGTAAATCTAATAAGTATAAGCAGGCAATCTGATTAATTCCATTTATAGAACAGAGAGTGCTTTCTTCAAGTATTTTTATTTTACAGCCATATTATAGCAAGAGCTCAAAACCATTCAGCCCTGGCTTTAATGTGTAGGATCATTCCTTACTAACGGTATGGCCTAGGGAAATGATCTACGACTTCTCACTGTTGTTATGGGAGTTACATGATTTCAGGCTTGTGGAACACAGTGTACAGCACAAAGAAAACATTGAAATGTTAATGCTATTCTTATTGAATTTTTGTTTTGTTTGTATGATAGGAATATGATTTAAACAACCACAGTTTCTGAATCAGCTCTTATCAACTCAGAAATTCTCTGCAAATTTTTTTTGACTTTCATTTTGTGTTTATGTCAATTTTATGGTGGGCTCTTTTCCACAGAATATAGACTGTGTGCTTTTGGTGAAGAGTGCAAATAAGGATCCTCTCATTCTTCCCTTTAAGAAGAAACTTTACCTTTTTTAAGCCTTCCTATCAGAAAGTTAAATTTAAGCCGGCTATTCTTTCACACATCTGCTTAACCAATGTTGTGGAGCTGACAAGGTTGGTTATGGATCAATTGTAAGCACCTGGTATTGACAAGTTCATTTTTCTGCTTGTTATGTTCACATGCCCAGAAGCTTCACAGGGAGTGCTTTCGGTAAATCAATAATGATAACAACAGTGATAACACTGAAGAGTCTTCTGCTGCTTTCTTAATATTCAGGAAAGTAAAATTTTCCAGAAAATTATATACTTCATTCTACCTATTATTTGATACTGCATATTTTCTCTATAAATTTTTATGGAAAAATCTTTATTCAGAGAATAAATTCACTTGAAGATAAGTTTTTGCTGAAGTCCATGAAAAACACTGGTTTCATTCTGGCTGTTCATGCATTTTTGAGTAAACTTGGTTCAGTCAATTAACTTGATGTTGGCATTGCTGTTTTGTCTTTGTAAGATATGCCTATGCTTCTAGAACTACAGTGAGCATTTAGAAGTATATTTTAAAAATCTTTTTGAAAATGGCATCAATATTTTAACTCACAAGGATATGAAGGAGAGTGGCATGCAGTCACAGACAAAGAGAAGCTTCTGTATGTCAAAGTTAATATTACCACACATTCTGGTTAGCAAATGCTATTACATTTACCAGAGAAATGGTAGTTTGCTATACATAGGGGAAATGAATCAGGAAACAAATTACCCAATAATAACCATCAATGCCCTATCATGTACATGAGGGGTAGAGTGGGGATTTGTGGTAGTTAGATTAGAGATCTGTGGTATGTCTTATTTCCACACTAATTTTTATAAAGATCATGGATCTATTAGAAAACCTGATGAAATTTATGACTAACAGCCCTTAAAATTCCCACACATGTACACAGTGGTGTTATTAAACCTTTGCAATTTTATCCATAGTGAATTGTTTTAAAAGGGGTCATGTGTTATACCCTTATTAAACAGTATTATATGTGCAGATAAACAGTTTGAAAAAAATATACTCCTATGAATTTACTATCTTCTAAGTTAAAGCAAGATTCTAAGCTCATTGAGGTTATGGAGAATTCCATAATGAGCCAATTCCAATGGCTAGCACATTGATTGCTGTTATGTAAGGAATGGACAATAAGTGAATGAATACAAGAATAATCTTCCTCAAAGAGGAGTTAGATGCAAAGCAAAGAGTGGGCTTTTGGAGCACTGTTAAGAATGTAAAAATCCTGCTTCACTCTCCTAAATATTTAGATTTGATGCTCATGGTTGCGACATTGTTTCTGTGAACAAAGGGTGTAATGAGCTAAATTGTGTCCACCCAAATGATATGTTGAAGTCTTAACTCCTAATGCCTCATAAAGGTTCTGTATTTGGTGACAATGTCATTAAAAAGGTAATTAAGGGATGGGCACTGTGGCAAAGTGAGCTAAGCCACTGCCTGCAAGGCTGGCATCTCATATGTGCTATGCATGCTCATTCGAGTCCCAGCTAATGTTCCTGGCACACCAGCAGAAGATGGCCCACATTCCTGGGCCCCTGTACCCATGTGGGAGACCCAGAAGAAGCTCCTGGCTCCTGGCTTTAGCATGGCTCAGCCCAGGCTATTGTGGGCATTTGGGGAGTGAAGCAGTGGATGGAAGCTCTCTGTCTCCTTCTCTCTCTGTAACTCATTCAAAAAAATAAATAAATCTTTTTTTTTTAAAAAAGGTAATCATGCAAATGACTGCTATCCTTATAAGAAGAGACAGTTATGGACAGAGACACATACATAGGGAAAACCATGTGAAGACACAAGGAAAAGACAGTCATCTATAAGCCAATGAGAGGGGTTCAAGAATAAACCAACCCTACCAGTACCATAATTTTGCACTTCCAGACCCAGAACTGTAAGAAAATAAATTTCTGCTTTTATAAATGACATGCCTCCCAGTCTGTGGTACCTTATTATGGTAAACCTCAAAAACTACTCCAAGGAGTAAGGGCTAAAATATTTATGCCAGGTGCCAAGTAGATAGAGATATCTTCTTACCTTACATTGACCAGAACTATATGACACCAAAACAAACACATTTTATAGGTAAGGAACTATAGAGGGTGAGCATATAAGTAATAGCCACAGTCTCCTTTTTCCAATGAAACGAATATTGAAAGTAGAATCTGTAAAGTCCAAATTACTTGTACTTTTTTGGAGATAATTATCAAAGACTTGTGCAAACAATATAGATCTCCAATATCTAGATGTGTAGTCTTTGATCAGTGATACTCTGCTTCCCTACTAACGAATCTGTGAAAATGGAATACAAATGTAGGGCTATGATAAAAATAAGAAAAATGGCATGTAAAATAACTCTCTTTAATGCTATAGGAGCCCCAAACATCATATCCATTATTGTATAAATTGATATATTATTTAAATAATTATTTTATTTATTTGAAATACAGAGGCATTACAGAGAGAAGCAGAACCAGAAAGAGGTCTTCCATTCCACTGGTTCATTCCTCAAATAACCGCAATGGCTAGAGCTGAGCTGATCTGAAGCCAGGAGCTTCTTCCAGGTCTGCCATGTGGGTACAGGGGACCAAGGACTTGGGCCATCTTCTACTACTTTCCCAGGCCATAGCAGAGAGCTGGATTGGAAGAGGAACAGCTGGGACTCTAACCAGTGCCCATATGGAATGCCGGCATCCCAGGTGGTGGCTTTACCCGCCATGCCACAGCACCAGCCCCTATCTATTACTTTTTTTAAAATTTATTTATTTGAAAGGCAGAGTTATGGAGAAAGAGAAAGAAAGAGAGAGAAAGAATAAATCTTACATCCACTGTTTCACTCCCCAAATGGCTGCAATGGCCGGGGCTGGGCCAGGGCGAAGCCAGGAGCTTCTTCCGGGTCTCCTACTGATTTCCCAGGCACATTAGTAGAGAGCTGGATAGGAAGTGAAGCAGCCAGGACATGGACCAGTACCCATATGGAATGACAGCACTGTAGATGGTGCCTTTTCCTGCTGCACCACAATGCCAGCCCCAATACATTAAATTTTACATATACTTTAAGGCAGCTGCTACCACTGCACATTGCGTGTCTCTTACCTGTGCTATCTTCCAATCATATTGTCAAAAACATGTAAAATTATGAAAAGAAAACACATAATGAGTGGATATTTAAACTTTGATTTTTTCTGAAGTGCTAGTTGAAGAAATTAAATTTTCAGGGAAAAGGAGGATATCCTTTAACAATAATGCAAAATCCATGATTCTTCAATTGAGAACATTATAAATGAAATAAATGCTTTGAATTATTATTTTCATCATTTAAAAATGGCATTTTTCTGAAGCCATTTTTAAATGATGAAAATAATAATTCAAAGCATTGATTTCATTTATAATGTTCTCAATTGAAGAATCATGGATTTTGCATTATTGTTAAAGGATATCCTCCTTTTCCCTGAAAATTTAATTTCTTCAACTAGCACTTCAGAAAACATCAAAGTTTAAATATCCACTCATTATGTGTTTTCTTTTCATAATTTTACATGTTTTTGACAATATGATTGGAAGATAGCACAGGTAAGAGACACTCAATGTGCAGTGGTAGCAGCTGCCTTAAAGTATATGTAAAATTTAATGTATTGGGGCTGGCATTGTGGTGCAGCAGGAAAAGGCACCATCTACAGTGCTGTCATTCCATATGGGTACTGGTCCATGTCCTGGCTGCTTCACTTCCTATCCAGCTCTCTACTAATGTGCCTGGGAAATCAGTAGGAGACCCGGAAGAAGCTCCTGGCTTCGCCCTGGCCCAGCCCCGGCCATTGCAGCCATTTGGGGAGTGAAACAGTGGATGTAAGATTTATTCTTTCTCTCTCTTTCTTTCTCTTTCTCCATAACTCTGCCTTTCAAATAAATAAATTTTAAAAAAAGTAATAGATAGGGGCTGGTGCTGTGGCATGGCGGGTAAAGCCACCACCTGGGATGCCGGCATTCCATATGGGCACTGGTTAGAGTCCCAGCTGTTCCTCTTCCAATCCAGCTCTCTGCTATGGCCTGGGAAAGTAGTAGAAGATGGCCCAAGTCCTTGGTCCCCTGTACCCACATGGCAGACCTGGAAGAAGCTCCTGGCTTCAGATCAGCTCAGCTCTAGCCATTGCGGTTATTTGAGGAATGAACCAGTGGAATGGAAGACCTCTATTAACTAAACAACTTTCAAACAATTACTTTGTTGATGTCTCTCTTTTCAGAGAGATTGCAATACACATCCCCATGTATAGAAAATATTGGACAGCAGAATACTCTCAAAAACCTGGCATACTGTCATTAAGACACTTAATAGAATCATTTCAAAGTGATTTTAGTGCAACTGCAGGACAATGAATTAATTAACTAATTAACTTCTAATTACAGTTACATTAAGTGGAATTGGATTTTGTATGGCTACTACATAGTTTAATAAGCTATTTGAAAAAAAAATCAGGCACACAATAATTTTAAATCTTAGTCTGCTATTCAATTAAATCACTTGTGATACATATATATATCTGTGGATTTAGATAATGTGAATACATGAATTAACACAATTTGACTCTAAGAGTACATAATTCTTTTTATTAAATACTACAGCATTTTTCTTTCCTTCTAAATTTGAAGGGTGTGATATAGACTTTTGTAACATATTCTTTCTCAACACAGAGATTTAGAAGTGGAAAAACATGGTTTTCAAAAGCAAGATAAATAAAATATTTTGCTTTTACCCATAAAATTTCATAATATTAATTACTTGTTATGACTGATTTCAATTGTTCCAAAAATAGTTACTACTGTTTAGCAGTGAAATCTGAACATAGGCCACCCTATGTGAAACATTAAAAATGTTAAAAACTTAGTAGAAGGTCCAAAATGTCAAATGGGCACCACTGAATGTCAAATAAATAATCTAAAAGATCAACATGAGAAACTAGGAAGTAACTTATTAACACACGTTACTTACTCTAGCTGGAAACTTGTTTGCCTTCGATTGTTTAGCTAAGTCTATACATATTTAATGTCTCAACACAAACATTACCTTCATAGGAATTCTTTCTGTCACTGAAACCAGACCCTTCATTTATGCTTTGTATTTCACTGGTCTTCCTTATTTCTTCTCAGAAATGTGTAACTGCAATAATTTATTTCAGTTATCATAGTTACTTGCTTATTACATGTTATTCATATAAATGTCACTCATTTTACCATAAGCTCTGTGTAGGCAAGTATCCTTAGCATGTAGCCAAAGACTTAGTGCATCCCTCACAAGATAGGCGTGGTTTTTTTTTTTTTTAAAGATTTATTTATTTCAAAGTCAGAATTACACAGAGAGGGGGAGAGACAAAGAGAAAGATCTTCCATCCACTGGTTCACTCCCAAATATTCACAACACCTGGAACTGAGCTTGGCCAAAGCTAGGAGCCAGGAGTTTCTTCCAAGTCTTCCACATGGATGCAGGGGCCCAATTATTTGGCCCATCTTCCACTGCTTTCATAGGTACATTAGCAGGGAGCTGGATTGGAAGTGGAGCTGTCGGGTCTCAAACCAGTGCCTATATAGGATGTCAGTGTCACAGGCAGCAGTTTTACTCACTAAATCACAACACCAGCTCCTGAATAGGTGTTTTATAATTCTTTTATGAGATAGCCAGTCAGTTGTGGCCACTATAGGAGCCACAGAAGAGGTTCAGGAAGAAGTAAATTTTATTATACTTAGGGTGTTAGAGACAAGAGTCACAGGTAGAACACATCAAACATGGCCATATAGGAAAGATACTGACATAGTCAGGAAGCCAAAGACAGGAGCATGGGGAAGGTTTAGGCCACTGCTTTTATTGGACTTTCTGCTGGGAAAGGCATGATAGAACAGAGTAAATAGCTTCAAGTTAACTAATTGGAATTTTTTCAAAGGTGTATTAAATATGAGTCATGAAAATGGACATCTTTGTCTTTTTCTAGATCTGTGGGGAAATGCTTTCAGCTTTTCTCCATTCACTGTGATATTGGCTGTTGGTTTCTCATATATAGCCTTACCATTCTTAGGTATGGTCCTTCTATATCTAATTTGTTGAGGGCCTTTATCATGAAGGGATGTCAAATCTTATCAAGTGCTTTTTTGCATCTATTGAGATGAGTATATGGTTTTAGTGCTTCAGTCTATTGATGTTATTTACAACATTGACTGAAATTTGAATGTCAAATCACCCTTGCATCTCTGTGATAAATCCCACTTGATCATGATTTAGTGTTTGGATGTAGTGTTGGATTTGGTTTCCTAACATGTTGTTGAGAATTTTTGCATCTATGGTCATCAAAGTGCTTTGGATTATAAGGGCGATCTCTTAATTGTCTGGTACAGGATGCTTAAGTCATATAAATATTGTCTCTTCAAGTATAGGGGCCAGATTAAAGAGGTATGGCTCCAGATTGGGCAGTGTTTATATCAAAAACAGTCTTCTGAATATGCTTCTTGTTATTTTAAATAATTCACTCCTCTTGGGAGGGGGAATCTCTCTTCAGGCAGCAATTACTTTTTTAAAATATTGAAGTATCATAATATATAGAAAATCAAATCAATATTGATAATGCAATAGTGCAGGGATTTTTTCCCTCTTTTGGGCTGCAGATATGGAGCACTGAGCTAATTATATTCCTCAGCTCATGATATATTATCATTATCGCCTATACAAGGTTCCTCTCTTATTTAATCACTCAGTCTCTTTTATCTCTATTCCCCACTACCAATCATGTGCCTATATACAAACATGCTGCAGAATCCCTTCTTACAAAAAAAAAGACTTGATTTAATTTATTTGAAAGGCAGAGTGACAAATAGAGGGAGAGACAGAGAATCAAAGAGATCTTCCATCCATTGATTCACCCCCCCTCCCCAAGACGGACAGAGTGGACAGGGATGGGCCAGGCTGAAGCCAGGAACTTCATTTGGATCTCCCAATGGGTGGGTGTCAGGGATCCAAGTACTAGGGGCATCTTCTGGTGCTTTCCCAGGTGCTTTAGTAGGGAGCTGGATCAGAAGCAGAGCAACCACAATTTATTCTGGCACTCTGATATGGAGTGCTGGTGTTGCAAGCCACAGCTTATGTCGCTGCGACACAATGGCAGCCTCACAGAAGCCATTCTCAATGGTGTTATTTGATTTATATGTATTTTAATCTGATGTAATTTAAATATATAAAAATGCACACATTTCAAAATAGTTCAATGAATTTTCACACATATTATGCACTCATGGAATGATCACAATTAAAATGTAGAACATTTCCAACCCTCAACAAATTACCTCCAATCTCATTTGCAAACAATCTCCCACACTAGGCCTAGAAAACCAATGATTTGCTTTTGGTAATTATAAATCAGTTTTGCCTCGTCAAAATTTTTTATAAATGAAATCATTCATTATATACTCTTTGGACTACAGCTCCATTCACTCAATACACATTTTATTTTGAGATTTAATAGTTTTGTATGTAGCAGTAGTTTATGAATTTTATTTGCTGAATATTTTTCCACAGCGTACTTACAAATAGAAGTCTTAACCAATTCATAAGAATCTATATTCTGAAAAAATTATGCATAAATTTCAAGAAGCATTCTGAAGCTAAATAAACTTATCTTTTAATTTCATCGTCCATGAACTTTTTGAAGGTCTCCTGTTTGACCTTGATATTAGCCCTTCAAGTGTTGATGGATATTTAATTGTTTCTGCCAGCTCCAACTTGCTCTTTTACTTCTCTGGTGAATTTTTCATTACAGTTGTTACACTTTTCAACTTCAGAATTTTTTATTTGGTTATATTTTATACTCATAATACTTTTGTCTTTTATTCATATTTTCTGCTTGGTAAGGTTTTTAAATACTTTCCTTTAGTTCTCTGAACAAACGTCAAATAACTGATTTAAAGTCTATTGATTAAACTCAACATCTGGACTTCCTCAGGCATAGTCTCTATTATTGGTTCTTTTCTTTCATATGAGCTACACTTTATTGTTTCTTTATGTATCTCATTTTTTAAAAAAAATTGGACATTTTAAATAATATAATCTGGCAGGTAAGGTAATATCACCCCCGAGCTTTGCTGTTATTACTTTTTATTTTATTGTCCGTTTATTTAGTGAATTAAAAGAACTATTTTTGTTAAGATTTTTATTTTTGTCATACCTGTTTAATGAAATTTTTTTGTTTGTTTTGTTTAGTGGCAAGGTAATGATGGTATAGAGACATCTGTGAACAACAAAACCAATGTCTCCTGATATTTGCCAAAGGACTTTATATTTGCTGGTTATGCTTTTAAGACATAGCTAGGTAGTTGACAACACAGACTTCATTAACCTTGGTTGTCCTGATACTCAAGGTCAGCAAGACGTGACAGCTTAGTACCTGTATATGTGCATAGTCCTGGTATGCTTACAGCATCCTATATATATATGGACTTCTGGATTTCCAGAAACATGTCAGAGTTTCTCATAAACTCTGAACTTCTCATTCACTTGAACTTCTTGGCTAGCCTATATTGTTCACTCCAAATATTATTCAGTGCTACAAGCAACTATGAATAATTGTCTCATATTTTTGATGAACATTCCGTAGAAAAACTGTGTACATTAATGAGTTAGTTACTAGGTCAAATAAATTTTTAGAATTGTCTGGGAATGAAACTTGGAAGAAGATGAAACCCTGCTTTGTCTCCAGTGTCTGCTAAAATGGTTTCTACATGATAATGGGATTTTTGGGTTTCAAGGCTTCCCCAGAGTAAGAGAAAGGGGCACATTGAAATTAACATCATAAGTCTCAGTGTTCTTATTGACCTATTGCTGTTTCTTTCTCTTTTTTTAGGATTTATTTATTTATTTGAAATGCAGCGTTAGGGGGGCGGGGGGAGAAAAAGAGAGAGAGCTTCCATCCTCTGGTTCAATTCCCAATGTCCTCTGCAAAGGCCAGTGCTGGGCCAGGCCTGGGCCAGGCCTGGGCCAGGCCAGGGACCCAAGGACTTGGACCATCTTCCATTGCTTTCCCAAGTACATTAGCAGGGAGTCCAATTGGAAGCGGGGCATCTAGGACTCATATCGGATCTGGTGCCCATAAGGGATGCCTGCATTGCAGAAGGTGGCTTAACCCATTACACCACAGGGCCAGGCATTCTAAAATACAAAGTCTATTCTAGTTTTGTCAGTTTTCTCATTAATTTTATGAAAGAAATAATTTTTTGAGAATTTTACTATATTTTTACTGACATCCTTCTCCAAATCTTAATTTCTGAGAGCCAAGATGACTTGATAGCAGTAAGTATCATCCCCTTTGGGACTCCAAATGGTTTTACAAAACAATATTTTGCTCCAACTCTCAGTCTTTTGCAGACATTGCATTGGGGTAAAGGACTATAGGATGTTAGACACATCTGCTTGAATTTCCCATCTCTTCCTGATCCTGGTCCCTCAAATCTCAGTTTCCTTCTTTGCTTTCCAACACCATCAGAAAATTGCATTTTTTCATTTGGTCTAGTTTCTATAGTTGTTCTCAGATAGAGGTTATTATGATATAAGCTACTTCACTAAATCCAGAAACAGAAGTCTTTCAATAATAAAAGTCTCTGTGATATATTCTGATTTGAGATCATCAATTGATTTATAGCTAAAATTTGACCTGACACCATATTACTGTGTAAGCATAAAATATGCTTTAGCTTTAACATGGGGACTTAATTTTGAATCTCAACTTTTATTCTATATGGTAATAACTTAACTCTTAATTGAGTGACTTTTTTATTGTTAGCTTCACTACTAGATGAAAGACTCCACAAGGCCATACACTAAATATGTTGGGATTTTCTTCTATTATGTGTACTGGCACACAGTAGATATTCAATGAACATACTTTGAGTGAATGAATAGTTCAACTAATTTAACTATTAAATACAAACATAAAAATATGTGAACATAAATAAACAGCACTTGAATTCCTATCCATATATTCAGAGAATATACTTGTAATTTTACTAATGATAGATAAAATGTCTATTAAAAAACTTCTCTAATCTTTAAAATGCATGACATAAAATAACTCCTAAGACTACAGGATTATAAACAAATTGACAGAACTACCCCTGTCATCATTTCCCTTGTATAGACTAAGCTGTAATTTTACTAGGAAAATGTTTTCTTTTGTTTAATTAATATGAATACTTTTCAGTTTCTTATATTCCTCTCCCTTATAGTTGAAGTCATACTTTACATATATATTGTAACTTCTCACTTGGAGCAGATTTATTAAGTGCAACATAATCACATTCTCCCACTGCATTTTTTAGGCAGTTGATAAAAAAAAAAAACTCCATCACACATCATTTATATTCATTGAGTAATTAACAATTATTAATAATTCTCCCTGGATTGTTTACATAGAATTCAGAATGAAAATATGTCCACATAAATTATCTTATTCAGAGTGAATAGCTACTTTCATTTTACGCTTGACTGACTTTGGACCTAGGTTACTGAAATGAACAACATGAATCACTCACTGCTATCTAATTTTTTCTGCGTTCATCTGTCATTTATCCTATATCTTTCTTTTTATAATTAATAGATGATTTTTATTTCTAATTATCCTACAAGTAAACTACTTACTAAAATCCTTTAGTTAAGTTAATAAAACTAAAGATACGTTGATTCACTGTTGCCATTTTGGTTTATTTAGCTATAATCATATTATACAGCATTTTCTATCCATCTAACTTCACTTCAGCATCCTTCCCAGGAGAACAAACAGTAACTTGAGTCCTAATAATACATTACACTATGTGGAGAATTACAAAAGAAAAATCTAGAAATCTGAAACAGCTTAAATTGCATGAAACTCCATTAGCAGAAGTAGTGAAAAGGGAATTTTTAAAATAACAATCTTCAAATATATAATAAATCTAGGCTGGATAAAATAAATAGTCTTACAAATGCTTTCTCAGACAATGGGAAGAAATTTAATCACTAGAGTAAAATGTATCTGTTGTCATAGCATCTGGGAAAGTATAAAGGCCCAGTGGACTAACGCAGTCAGTGGAAGCTCAAGATTGAAATAGTTTGTGTGAATTTTCACTGTGGATAGGTTTCTGACCTTTATTCACAGTAAATGTTTCTAATTTAATTCTTGTCATCTCAAGCACTGTATAAAGTATGTTTTGGTTCAGCAAATGGATATCTTAAATTAGTGGAAACTTTAGGAGTAAATACTGGAAGCATTTCCAATAATGAGATGAATATTTAGAAATGTGGAACAATTGAATGTCAAGCTAATCTTGATAGGAAATAGAAAACAGTTATCTAAGGAATGCAGAGTAAGTCTTGTGAGCAGTGGAGGCATCTGCACCAATACAGTACTTTTCTCAGAAAAGAATAGTAGTCCCGTTGTTACTGTTTGGGCTCTGAACACTTGTTCCAGTCATAAAATATAGGATCTACTTAAATGCGCAGCAAATAGTAATCACAGAAATCTGTCAAACCAAGGGACTTTCAAGACATATTCACAGTTATTTTTATGTCATAAAGATGTATTCCCCCTAAAATATTTATATACAATGCAATATGTATGGGACATGTATAATACGAAGGACAAGAGGATACAGTATTGATGACAATTTCTTCATAACTGGGGCAACTCAACTCTAATTGATATTGTGTGGGTGATTAAATTTGTCTCTGATATCAGAGCTCCATGTAAGACTTTCACTCACTCAAAAAATTATACTGCCCTACACAGCAATGGAGGATTAAATTGTCCATTTCTCTCTTTCCAGAACATTGACAGCCATATCATCAATAAGTTCCCATGAAACCCTTAAAACTAATGGTACCATACACTTCATTTTGATGTACATATGCCATTACAAGAAGTGGAAACCTCCCACAACAACCCTTTACCCTCAGGCTTTTGTTGCCCTGTATCACCTCATCTATCTTTCAATCTTCTCCAATTTACAAAGTTCTCTGATCAAAGGCCTGAAATAGTATCCTACTTCATTTAAAGTAAAAGCTGAAATATTTAAAACTGTTTAGAAGGCCGAGTATAAGCTTTCTAGAACCATACCTCTCTAATTTCTTTTTTTAAAATTTTTTAAACTTTTATTTAATAAATATAAATTTCCAAAGTACAGCTTATGGATTACAGTGGCTTTCTCCCCCCCATAACTTCCCTCCCACCCGCAACACTCCCATCTCCCACTCCCTTTCCCATCCCATTCAAAGCAAGATTCATTTTCAATTATCTTTATATATAGAAGATCAATTTAGTATATACTAAGTAAAGATTTCAACAATTTGCACCCACACAGACACACAAAGTATAAAATACTATTTAAGTACTAGTTATAGTATTAATTCACATTGTACAACACATTAAGGACAGAGAACCTACATGGGGAGTAAGTGCACAGTGACTCCTGTTGTTGACTTAACAAGTTGACACTCTTGTTTATGGCGTCAGTAATCTCCCTAGGCTCTTCTCATGAGTTGCCAAGGCTGTGGAAGCCTCTTGAGTTCACCAACTCTTTTCTTATTTAGACAAGGCCATAGTCAAAGTGGAAGTTCTCTCCTCCCTTCAGAGAAAGGTACCTCCTTCTTTGATGGCCCGTTCTTTCCACTGGGATCTCACTCACAGAGATCTTTCATTTAGGTCATTTTGGTTTTTTCCACAGTGTCTTGGCTTTCCATGCCTGTATCTCATAGAATTTTTAGCTGGATCCAAATGCCTTAAGGTCTGATTCTGAGGCCAGAGTGCTGTTTAGGACATCTGCCATTCTATGAGTCTGCTGTGTATCCCGCTTCCCATGCTGGATCATTCTCTGCTTTTTAATTCTATCAGTTAGTATTTGCACACACTAGTCTTGTTTATGTGAACCCTTTTACTCTTAATCCTATCATTCTGATCAATTATGCACTGAAACTGATCACTTGGACTAGTGAGATGGCCTTGGTACATGCCACCTTGATGGGATTGAATTGCGATCCCCTGGCACATTTCTAACTCTACCATTTGGGGCAAGTCCGATTGAGTATGTCCCAAACTGTACATCTCCTCACTCTCTTATTCCCACTCTTACACTTAACAGGGATCACTTTTCAGTTAAATTTAAACACCTAAGAATAATTGTGTGTTAATTACAGAGTTCAACCAATAGTATTAAGCAGGACAAAAAAAAATACTAAAAGGGATAAAGTATTAAGTTGTTCATCGACAGTCAGGACAAGGGCTATTCAAGTCATTGTTTCTGATAGTGTCCATTTCACTTCCCCAGGTTTCCTTTTTGGTGCTTGGTTAGTTGTCACCAATCAGGGAGAACATATGATATTTGTTCCTTTGGGACTGGCTTAATTCACTCAGCATGATGTTTTCCAAATTCCTCCATGTTCTTACAAATGACTTGATTTCATTTTTTAACTTTTGCATAGTATTCTATAGAGTACATATCCCATAATTTCTTTATCCAGTCTACTGTTGATGGGCATTTAGGTTGATTCCAGGTCTTAGCTATTGTGAATTGAGCTGCAGACAGCACTTTTATTAGCCAATTTAATTTCCTTTGGGTAAATTCCAAGGAGTGGGATGGCTGGGTTGAATGGTAGGGTTGTATTCAGGTTTCTGAGGAATCTCCAGACTGACTTCCATAGTGACTTGACAAGTTTGCATTCCCACCAACAGTGGGTTAGTGTCCCTTTTTCCCCACATCCTCGCCAGCATCTGTTGTTGGTAGATTTCTGTATGTGAGCCATTCTAACCAGGGTGAGGTGAAACCTCATTGTGGTTTTGATTTGCACTTCCCTGATGGCTAGAGATCCTGAACATTTTTTCATGTGTCTGTTAGCCATTTGGATTTCCTCTTTTGAAAAATGTCTATTGAGGTCCTTGGCCCATCTCTTAAGTGGGTTGTTTGTTTTGTTGTTGTGGAGTTTCTTGATCTCTTTGTAGATTCTGGTTATTAACCCTTTATCTGGTGCATAGTTTGCAACTATTTTTCCCATTCTGTTTGTTGCCTCTTCACTTTCCTGACTGTTTCTTTTGCAGTACAGAAACTTCTCAATTTGATGTAATCCCAATAGTTAATTTTGGCTTTGACTGCCTGTCCCTCCAGGGTCTTTTCCAAGAAGTCTTTGCCTGTGCCAATATCTTGCAGTATTTCTCCAATGTTCTCTAATAACTTGAAGGTGTCGGGTCGTAGATTTAGATGTTTTATCCATGTTGAGTGGATTTTTGTGTAAGGTGAATGGTAGGGGTCTTGCTTCAGGCTTCTGCACGTGGAAATACAGTTTACTCAGCACCATTTGTTGAATAGACTGTCCTTGCTCGAGGAATTGGTTTTAGATACTTGCTCAAATATAAGTTGGCTGTAGATGTTTGGATTGATTTCTGGTGTTTCTATTCTGTTCCATTAGTCTAACCATCTGTTTCTGTACAGTACCATGCTGTTTTGATTATAACTGCCCTGTAGTACATCTTGAAATCTGGTATTGTGATGCCTCCAGCTTTGTTTTTGTTGTACAAGATTGCTTTAGCTATTCGAGGTCTCCTGTGTCTCCATATGAATTTCAGCATCATTTTCTGCAGATTTGAGAAGAATGTCTTTGGTATTTTGATTGGTATTGCATTGAATCTATAAACTGCTTTTGGGAGAATGGACATTTTGATGATATTGATTCTTCCAATCCATGAGCATGGAAGATTTTTCCATTTTTTGGTATCCTCTTCTATTTCTTTCTTTAAGGTTTTGTAATTCTCATCATAGAGATCTTTAACGTCCTTGGTTAAATTTATTCCAAGGTATTTGATTGTTTTGTAGCTATTGTGAATGGGATTGATCTTAGAAGTTCTTTCTCAGCCGTGGCATTGCCTGTGTATACAAAGGCTGTTGATTTTTGTGCATTGATTTTACATCCTGCTACTTTGCCAAATTCTTCTGTGAGTTCCAATAGTCTCTTAGTAGAGTTCTTTGGATCCTCTAAGTAAAGAATCGTATCATCTGCAAAGAGGGATAGTTTGAGTTCTTCCTTCCCAATTTGCAAAGAGGGATAGTTTGAGTTCTTCCTTCCCAATTTGTATCCCTTTAGTTTCTTTTTCTTGCCTAATGGCTCTGGCTAAAACTTCCAGTACTATATTGAATAGCAGTGGTGAGAGTGGGCATCCCTGTCTGGTACCAGATCTCAGTGGAAATGCTTCCATCTTTTCCCCATTCAATAGGATGCTGGCCGTGGGTTTTTCATAAATTGCTTTGATTGTATTGAGGAATGTTCCTTCTATACCCAGTTTGCTTAGAGTTTTCATCATGAAAGGGTGTTGTATTTTATCAAATGCTTTCTCTGCATCTATTGAGATAATCATATGGTTTTTCTTCTGCAGTTTGTTAATGTGGTTTATTACATTGATTGTTTTGCGCACATTGAACCACCCGTGCACACCAAGGATAAATCCCATTTGGTCTGGGTGGATGATCTTTCTGATGTGTTGTTGTATTCTATTGGCCAGAATTTTATTGAGGATTTTTGTGTCTATGTTCATCAGGGATATTGGTCTGTAATTTTCTTTCAATGCTGCATCGTTTTCAGGCTTAGGGATTAAGGTGATTCTGGATTCATGGAAAGAATTTGGGAGGATTCCCTCTTTTTTGATTGTTCTGAATAGTTTGAGAAAAATTGGAGTTAGTTCTTCTTTAAATGTCTGGTAGAATTCAGCAGTGAATCCATCTGGTCCTGGGCTTTTCTTTGTTGGGAGGGCCTTTATTAGTTTCAATTTCTGTCTCAGTTATGGGTCTATTTAGGTTTTCTATGTCTTCATGGTTCAATTTAAGTAGGTTGTATGTGTCCATGAATCTATACATTTCTGATAGATTTCCCTGTTTGCTGGCATACAACTCTTTATAGTAATTTCTGATGACTCTTTTTTATTTCTGTGGTGTCTGTTGTTACATTCCCTTTTTCATCTCTGATTTTATTGACTTGGGTCTATTCTTTTTTTAGTTAGTTGGGCCAATGGTGTGTTAATTTTGTTTATTTTTTTCAAAAAACCAGCTCTTTGTTTGGCTGATCTTTCGTAATTTTTTTTATTTAATCCTGTTGATTTCTTCTCTGATTTTAATTATTTCTCTTCTCCTACTAGTTTTGGGTCTGGTTTCCTGCAGTTTTTCTAGATCCTTGCATACCTCTCTAATTTCATCATGCTGGCTCCAGTAACCCAGCCACATTCACTTTCTTTCTGCTCCTTGAATGTAATTGACACCTAACTTCCTTGAGAGATTCCATCTGCACTCTCTCTACGGAGCACTCCATCCTCAACTGTCTGAATGACATGCCCCCTTACTTCCTTCTGGTCTCAAATGTGTACTTATCAGAGAGATGACCATATTGTATAGAAATTAACATCTCTCATCCAGGACCAGCATTGTGGTGTAGCAGGTTAAACCTCTGCCTGCAACTTTGGCACCCCATATGGGCACCGTTTCAAGACTTGGCTGCTCTACTTCCTAACCAACTCCCTGCTAATGTGTCTGGAAAAACAGTGGAAGATGACCTAAGTCCTTGGGACCCTGCACCCACGTGGGAGACCCAGAGGAAGTTCCTGGCTCCTGGCTTCTGCCTGGCACAGCCCTGACCATTGTGAATGTTCACCCTTCATGACCAAGTCCCACACAGAGGACCTGTACCTCCCAATTAGTTCCTAGTTGTCCTCAGCCTGTCAGTGTTTTACGATTTTACCCACATTGAATAATGCTTCTGCATTCTGGATTTCATGCCCCTGCATCCCTACTCTACCCAATCCACATTCACTTATCCTTATTCTAAGTCTTTCCAGGCATATCTCAGTCACTTTATGTCAAAGTTTTTCAACTTTTATGCTGAATCACTTTTAACGGCAGTGGGAGACAAAAATCACTCTGTGAATTTAAAGGTGATTTAAAAGATTCACTTTTAAAATTCCATGTTAGTTTTGCTTCAATGTCATAATATACCTGTATTTCAAATGAAAATAATCAGTTAAATATTTTACAAGGTAATATCCTTTATTTCTCTTCCAAACTGATTTTCAAGTAAAATAAGACTAGCAATATTTATTCACTAGCAGGTATTAGGACCTAGGTTAATTGCTTGACATAATGTTATATTTTCAATTACTAATAAAATATTTTGAGAGAAATAAGCTCATAGTAATAAAGTGATACAGTTAAGAATTTTATAATTTGGGTTTGAATTCAATCTCTTAAATCCATGTGTCATACTTATCTTTAAATACTCCTTGCTTACTCACATATCCAACTCAACCATAGGACTGTTGTAACAGCAATAATTGCATTTTAATGGCATCCTTCTAAAGACCTGGTATCTTACCTCAAAAGTGAAATTCCAATATAGGAAATTCAGAAGTCATTAATGATAGATGAGACAGAGAAGCAGAAAGTACTCAAAACACACAATAAGTAAGACTGGCAACTTCGTTTATGCTATGTGTTGTCTCATCAGAAATAGCATCTACTAGGGCTTGTAGAGATTGGAATGTAACATATCTTTAAATGCAATATTGGAATCAGCCTTCTATATTGCCAAACTGCTCATCAGGGATGTTGTACTAGTTTATTCACTCATTGATGACTAACATGAATAGCAGCCTTACAGATGAGGGTCTTTTTAAAAGTATTATTTTGTCTTGATATAAATTTGCTGAGTCCATGAAATAATATAGCTCCAATAGTAGTATTCAATATCTTACAGAAATGAAAAAGATAGTATTTGAAGGAAAGATGATCAAAGTTCAAAACTTGTAGAATTTCAACAGGTGTCACCAGATTACAAATACAGAATCTTTGTTGTCAAGTTAATAAGGCCTGTGAGCTAGAATTGGGTTACTTTTCCAATTTCCTCCTCAAAAGTATTCCATTTATTGCTGCCAGACAGTCATCACCAAATATTTTCAGAGCTTTACACTGCCTGTAGGATAAAGTACAAACTTGTCAGCCTGGGGCTTGAGACCTAACAATCTAACTTCCCATCTTCTCTCACCAGGACTCAACACAAATCCTTTTTTCTGCACTTTATATCAGAAGTTTCAAAATCAAATGCCTATCTATAGAGGATGGGAAAATGGTATAGAAAAGGAAAATAGGACAACTGTCTAAGTAGAATCCATTTCCTTAATTTCAAAATGGCACTTAGTGTGCTAAGGTGGCTATAAGTATAATCATCCTATTTTATATTTGCCATATTCAAAAGGTTCTCATTGTTCCAGTCTGCATTTTTAAAACTGTATTTTAACACCTTCAGGTGCATATATATTTTTAATTTACTAGAATGGCTTGGTAATAACCATCATCTATTTTCTGTTAGTAGGTTTGCCTTTGGCTCATCGATTTCTGAGTCCTTCATCTTGACTCTTTTGTTTGTTGCCATATGCTTTGTGAATAGTTTTTCAAATCTTATATGTAAACCTTCCAAGTCAGGCAAGTATATATTTTACTTTCTACATAGAGTTTTGAATTTTGTGTAGTCAATTGCACTTGTCATCTTGATATTAGGTCATATTCATAAAGTTCTTACCATTAATATTCATTGTATGTGTGCATGACATTATAAGAATTCCCATTGCTGGGGCCAGCGCTGTGGCTCACTTGGTTAATACTCCGCCTGCGGTGCTGGCATCCCATATGGGCGCCGGGTTCTAGTCCCGGTTGCTCCTCTTCCAGGCCAGCTCTCTGCTGTGGCCCAGGAGGGCAGTGGAGGATGGGCCAAGTGCTTGGGCCCCGCACCCGCATGGGAAACCATGAGGAAGCACCTGGCTCTTGGCTTTGGATCAGCGCAGTGCGCCAGCCACGGTGGCCATTTTGGGGGTGAACCAATGGAAAGAAGACCTTTCTCTTTGTATTTCTCTCACTGTCAAACTCTATTTGTAAATTAAAAAACTAAAAAAAAAAATTTCCATTGCTTGCTCTGATACTTAAACACCCATAGAAAATATTTGGTATATGAAAAAGTTTATAAAAATGCTTTTTCAGGGGCTGATGCTGTGGTGTAGCAGGTGAAGCCGCTGCTTGCTGTTCCAGCATCCCATATGGTTGGTTCGAGTCCTGGTTGCTCTACTTCCGATCCAGCTCTCTGCTATGGCCTGGGAGAACAGTAGAAGATGGCCCAGCTCCTTGGGCCCCTGTACGCATGTGGAAGACCTGGAAGAAGCTCCTGGCTCCTGGCTTCGGATCGGCCCAGCTCCAGGCATTGCAGTAATCTGGGGAGTGAAACAATGGATACAAGACGTCTCTCTCTCTCTGCCTCTGTAACTGTGCCTTTCAAATAAATAAATAAATAAATGTATTTAAAAATGTTTTTTCTTGACTATTATATTATCTTGACTATTGTAGAATTCATTCAGGGTTTGATTTATAATGGAAGAACTGGGATCTAAATAAAATGTTCACAGCAGATAACATTACTGTTTATTATTAAGAAATAGATATGAAAAACAAAGCTATTAAAATATTATTTTAATGTTTTTAAATAAAATGGCAGTAAAAATTGCCAAACACTATTTTAAATTCTAAAATCTTGTGATGCTCTTTCAAGTTTCACAAAGAATTTACCTAAATTAAAACATCAACATCATAATTCTACACATAGAATTGACTGAGAAGGAATTGTGAGATGGAAAAAAGCTGTATTTTATAATATCTGTTTTTTTTAAAAAAATATTTATTTTATATATGTGAAAGAGTTACAGAGAGAAAGAGGGAGAGAAAGAGATCTTCCATTTGCTGTTTCACTCCCCTAATGGCTGCAATGGCCAGGGATGGGTGAGGCTGAAGCCAGGATCCAGGAGCTTCATTTGGACTTCCCACACAAGTTCAGAAGTCCAAGGACTTGGACCATCTTCTGTTGCTTTCCCAGGAGCATTAGCAGGAAGCTGGATCAGAAGTAGAACAGCTGGAACTCGAAACTGCACCCATATGGGATGAAGGCATGACAGGCAGAAGCTTAAACCATTTAAGCCACAATGCTGACCCCATTCTGGCATCTCCTCCCATGCCTACAATTTCAGTCTTGTTTATTTTTGCCAATACTTCTTCCTCTAAAACTAATCTTGCTTGTCATCACTTCGGCATTTTCTAAACTGACTGTCACCTAATCTGGTCAATTCATCACATTTTAATGAAAATTTATTCAATCCTCTATAGTAAAAAAGTTATCAATGCATCAAAAGGATGAAGTTATCCCACTGGTCTTCTATTTAATAAAATATTTGGAACATAAGAGATATAAGAACACAATACCATTGGACATAAAATCATAGATCTTCCTTTTTCGTCCAGATCTCTTCTACTGGGCATAATATGCCTACGTTAATGTAGAAATTAGGTCTATAGTTCATGTTTTCTTTCCTTAATTGTCTCTATTTCCATGCCATTTAAAGATTACTTCATTGTTCCCACCACATCTTATGTCTTCTATAGTACTTATTTTTGTTCTTCATATAATCCATTGGCTCATGTAGACTCTTTTGATAGCCAAAATATTTTAATCATTTTTAAAGATTCATAAACATTCACAATTAAATATCACAGAGAAAATATACTTTTGGAACGAAGGGACATGCATGAGCAATTCACATTACTAGAAATCTCAGGGCTTTAAAAAAAGTTCCGACAATGTTATACTTCAGTGAGCAAAGCAATGCAGGAGGAGGAAGTTATCTTCAGTGCCATGCTCCATAAAGCAAGTAAGTCACATTGATTTCTCAGGTTACTTCAGGATGTGCAAATCCTGATTAACAACAATAGTGAAAACAGTAACAGAATCCTCTGCATAGTTTAAGGATATTCTCTTGGTAGAAAGGAATTCAGGAGATATATAAAGAGACAGTCTTTTTCTAAGTCACTGCTAAATGAAGCTATTGATTTTCTAAGTGACACCAGAGACTAGTTATGCTTATATACACATATATATGTAGACATCAAACTGTCCTTGACAGCCATACCTTTGTGTATTCTATGTATATATATGTATTATATATACACATACTTTATATATAGACACACATATATTTTATATATGCATACATATATACTGACATGTTTATATACATATATGCACCCACAAAGATACTGCTGTCAAGGAGAATTTGTGGCTTACTGTCATGTCTACAGAGATATTATAGTCAATTTTGTATTTGGAATTTACCCTCATCAACAGTAAAATATTTAAATCTCAAAAATATATCTCTCTGGCTTGACTTCCTGTTTCCCAGAAGAGATAAGTTTCTTGGTAAGGTTTTGTATTATGCCCTTTCAAGACACACCTTGAAAGAGTAAAAACTCATTCAAACTAGTAAAAGTCTACTAGCTCTTTGGAGTAACTGGAGAACTTTGCACTGACTACCTAGCTATTAGCATCAAGTATAAAATATCATGCTAGGCATAAACAGAGCACTTATATAAACCATATCTTAGTTTCAATAAATAAGGAACACAAAGAGGAGTGATGATAAATGGATTGTTAAGTGGCTAATTTAGAGAGTACAATCACTTGTGCAATAGATTGAAAAGAAATATTCAAAGATTTTCAACCAGATTCTTTTAGTGTAATGTGTTCTCTATTCCACCAGGTATACATTAAGTTTCATAACTCCTTCTTCTGCATATTATTCTCCAACCAATCTACATGGTTATTATGGGAGCCCCTGGGAGGATAATATGGCCCTGTTGCTCACCATAGTTAACTGATTTAGGTGAGGAAATATGACTAAAGCTGCAAAACACTGTAATTTGAACTTAGAAAGAGAGCTCAGTCTCCATGTGGTGCAAATTCAGTAGTGCTTTGGCAAACATGTTTTGCCATGTAACTAAAGAAACAAATGAAGCAGACATTCAGAAAATGAGACTCAAAGTACAAGCGCAAAGCACCAGAAGAAATGCCTCTTGGAGAGTGATATTAGCAAAATGATGGAGAAGGTAACTAGACATTTATTGTTGGGACCGTATTCTGACACAGTGAGTTCAGGTGCTGCTGGCCATGCTGCTGGCCATGCTGCTGGCCATGCCGGTGGCCATCCAGCATCCCATGAGTGCTGTTTCAAGTCCGGGTTGTCCCACTTCAATCCAGGTCCCTGCTAATGTGCCTGGGAATGAAGTGGATGATGGTCCAAGTACTTGGTTCCCTGCCACCTGTATGGGAGACCCAACTGGGGTTCCTGGATTCTGGCTTCAACCTTGCTCAGCTTCACCCGTTGTGGACATTTGGGGAGTGAACCAGTAGATGGACTATCTCTGTCTCTGTCTCTCTCTTGATGTCACTCTGAACCAAAACTACAATGAAATGACAGTTAACAACAACTAAGGTAATTAGAATCATTAATTAGAATATAATAAGTTTTGGGAAACATTCAGAGGAATTGGAAATGTTATGTACTGATAGTCAGAATTTAAAATCAGGCAGTCAGGTTGGAAAAATAGCCTGCAGTTTCTTCAGTCAGAAAACAGAGTTATCATATGACTTAGAAATTCTACTTCTAGGTATATCACTAAGATGTATGAAAATATATACTCATACAAAAACTTGTACATAAAGTATTATTCATTGATTTATTTGATCACTTATTTAGTAGGTTTTAGAGTATTTTCAGCTTTTCTATTATGGAAAACTTTCTGTAAGACTTATTATGCCATTCTATTAATGTAAAAGAAAATAAAATTAGTATTCAATCTAGACAAACTGGAGAGCAAATTCTCTATGAAATCTTCTACTGATAGTTTTTCCATAGTGCTTCTACTATTATGAAAAGCAAACACACGGTGGGAACCCACAACATATCAGACCAGTTGCAATAATTAGAAAAGAATCATCATCCTAGGATCCTTGTTAAAGGACAATAAGAATTAATAGCCGTTAACTTGAAGGCAATTAAGAATCCATTACTTTCTTTTTGATAAGTTTCAGCTACCTAGATTTTCATAATATAGTCCCCAAATTAGATCAGGCATACCCATCAGGTATGGCTTGTAGCACAGAAGCAGAATATTTTAAAAACTAGAACTTGATGAAGATGTGGAGACATACTTAATAGGCTGAGATAAAAAAATAGTTCCCGGACCTGTCCAAGACCACATTACTAGGAAAGTCAACACACCAAAATATTTGTTCTGAGAAAATTATCTTAAATATTGTTCACTAGCAATGAATTAATGTTCTCAGCATTAAATTGACTTGATTGAAGAAGCTAAAGATTGTGAAATATTCTGGGGCCGGCACTGTGGTGCAGCAGGTCAACGCCCTGGTCTGAAGTGCTAGCATCCCATATGGGTGCCGGTTTGAGACCCAGCTGCTCCTCTTCCAATCCAGCTCTCTGCTATGGCCTGAGATAGCAGTAGAAGATGGCCCAAGTCCTTGGGCCCCTGCAACCACGTGGGAAACCCGGAAGCTCCTGGCTCCTGGCTTGGGATCGGCGCAGCTCCAGCCATTGCGGCCATCTGGGGAGTGAACTAGCGGATGGAAGACCTCTCTCTGTCTCTACCTCTCTCTGTAACTCTGTCTTTCAAATAAATAAAATAAATCTTTAAAAAATATTCTAACATAATTTTAATTGGTGAGGTGACAGAGAGGTTTAAAAATATTTTTGGTCATAGATTGTGTTTAATCACTTCTAATCTCCATGTAAAGGAGTCCGGATTGTGTTTTTCACCTAATCATACAATATCCTTATCAATCCTTTTTCCTGATGTTGAGACTTTTGAGAGTAGATTATTCCTTAAACTCTCACTGGAACCCTGTTAAGCAGGAAATGGAGGCATGGACTGGTGAAGGTAATATCTTGCCCGAGGTCAGCAGCCTGGAATTAAACATGGGTCTCTGGTGTAGGTGGCAGGCACCCATGTTCTTGAGCCATCATATACGGCCTCCCGGGATACAAGTTATTAGGAAGCTGAATCAGGAGCTGAGTCAGATCTCCAACCCACACATTCCAACCTGAGATGTGGGCATCCCAAGTGGAGTCTTCACCACTAGGCTAAAGACCCACCTCTACTGTTCTCATCCCAAAATGTGTGTTCTTCCTGACTCTGGGCAATGAAAAAGACCTATAAGCAATACATACTAAGTAGCAAAGAAAAGGTTTAATGCCCAGGTAATGGTTTCAAGGTATTATTCTCAGTAAAAGTATGGGTACCTGAAGAAATGGAAGATTCTGATCTGAGCCAGGAAATATGCAAGATGGACCCTGTGGATCTTGGTGTGTCAATAAGCAAAGGAAATACTTAAAAATTAAAAAACCATAGAAAGACAAATATCACATGTTCTCACTTATATGTGGGAGCTACAATTAAAAAATAATAAAAAGCAAAACCAGAAAGAAATGCTTGGGTGTATCAGCATTGCTGCAAATATAGTTTTGCCAAACTTTGTTTTATATCTTTGTCAAACCAATGGTTAAAAATGATATACCACTATAGTTTTAAAACTCTCTGATTATTTTAAATTTGCTGTATATTGTGTGAAATGGTCATCTTTTCATTTGATTATTGCCTATAGCCCTTGTGTATATTCCCACTGAACTAGGTTCTTTTTTATTTGTTTAACTCTTTATTTAGTGGAGCATTATACCTTTTACTAAAATGTAAATTTTAAATGTTATCTCAAAAGGCAAGAAAGAAAGAAAAAGAAAGACAAAGAAATGGAGGGAGAAGGGGAGGAGGAGAGAACATGGGAGTGAAGGCAGGAGGGGAAAAGGAATGTATCATTATATTCTTAGAATTGGATCTATGAACTACATTGAACCAGTTCTCTTTGCATAACACCTTAACACCAAAAATAAAGCATAAGATGATAAAAAAAAAAGGAGAGAAAATATTTAGAGCAGAAACCAAATAATAGAAATAAAATCAAAATGTCTTCTTTGGAAAACACAAATTATTTGAAACAAAAATAAGGCTGATCAAGCAAATGAGAAAGGCACAAATGGACAATAATATGAATGAAGTGAGAAAATCCACATATATAATAAAGAAAGCATAAGAGTCATAAATATGCTATGAATAACTTAATAATAAATGTTAACATGCCGTTGCCGCGGCTCACTAGGCTAATCCTCCGCCTTGCGGCTCCGGCACACCGGGTTCTAGTCCCAGTTCGGGCGCCAGATTCTGTCCCGGTTGCCCCTCTTCCAGGCCAGCTCTCTGCTGTAGCCCGGGAGTGCAGTGGAGGATGGCCCAAGTGCTTGGGCCCTGCACCCCATGGGAGACCAGGATAAGTACCTGGCTCCTGCCTTCGGATCAGCGCAGTGCGTCGGCTGCAGCGCACAGGCCGCGCCGGCCACTGGAGGGTGAACCAAGGCAAAGGAAGACCTTTCTCTCTGTCTCTCTCTCTCACTCTCCACTCTGCCTGTCAAAAAAAAAATGTTAACATTCAACCTACCATTTTTCTAAATTACCAAAACTGACTCAAGAATGAAAAGTAGAAGAGGAGGGATTACTACTTAAACTTACACTTAAAATTACAGTGAAAGAAATTGAGTACATCGGTGAAATTTTAACACAGAAACATCAAGTAAATAAACAGCAAAGGGAAACAATCTAATTATGCATACGAATTATTTAACAGAAAGTCAGGGAACTTGCTCCAACTCTTTCAGAGATTAGCATAACTTTGACAATCAGAAAAGGACACAAGTCAAAAGGGAAATAACCCTGATAAACATATACATAATAATAAGGAATTAAGTATAAGTCAACTAAATCCAGATTCAAAATACAGGGGCTGATATTGTGGCACAAAGGGTTAAACCACTGCTTACAATGCTGTCATCTCCTATTTTAGCACCAGTTCAAGCCCAGGGTGCTCCAATTTGGATCCAGTTCCTGGCTAACAGGCCTGGGAAAGCAGCAGAAGCAGAAAGCAGGAAGATGACCAAAGTGCTTCAGCACCTGCCACCCACGTGGGAGAACTGAATGGAATCTCTGCTTCCTGGCTTTGGCCTGGCCCAGCCCCAACTACTGCAGCCATTTTAAAGCTGAACCAGCAGCAGGGAGATCTCTATCTTTGTTTCTCCCTCTGTCACTATACCTTTCAAAAACATAAATCTTTTTTCTTTTGACAGGCAGAGTGGACAGTGAGAGAGAGACAGAGAGAAAGGTCTTCCTTTTCCATTGGTTCACCCTCCAATGGCCACAGTGTGCTGGCACACCGCGCTGATCCGAAGCCAGGAGCCAGGTGCTTCTCCTGGTCTCCTATGCAGGTGCAGGGCCCAAGGACTTAGGCCATCCTCCACTGCACTCCCGGGCCACAGCAAAGAGCTGGCCTGGAAGAGGGGCAACCGGGACAGAATCCGGCGCCCCGACCAGGACTAGAACCTGGTGTGCCGGCACCGCAGGAGGAGGATCTTAATTAAAAAATATAAAGTCATCACCAGAGTTTATCTCCAAAATGCAAAGATAATAATAAAGCATAAAAAGCTATTTATGCATTCTAGTATATTAATAAATGTTATAAAATAGAAAAATAAATAATTAGAGGAAAAATTACATTTATATCAGATATGACTATCTTCATAGAAACTTTAAGAAATACATTCTGAAGACTAAGATAAGAATTTATAAAGTCTGATAGTAAAAGATATATAAAAATAATTTTTTCAGTTACACAGTTATAAACTGAAATTTAAAGAAGGATCATTTATAATCTATATAAAATATATGATATTATATCTGATATAAATGTAAACCTGAAAAACCTGGTTCAAAATTGTAAGGAAGAAAATTATAAAACTTTATTGGAATAAATAAAATTAATTTTGAGTAAATCACATTTCAATATGTCTATGCATGAACATTAAAAATGGTAAAAGTGTGAATATTGCCAAAGTAATATTTCAACTCTATGTAAGAGTGAATTGAAAATATGTATTTGCAAAAATTAAAGAAAATAAAGAAAGGAAGGAAGGAGGAAGATAGGGGGATTGAGAGAGGGAGAGAGAAAGAGAGGGAAGTATGGTTATCTTCGGGGAACTGTAACTATGAAATACATGAAACCTGTTCTCTTTGTATGAATAAAATTCTTTTAAAAAGCTATATAGCTCAAAGCAGTATCTCAAAAGATTTTATATCAGAATTGAATAAGATAATTCTGAAGTTCATACAGAAGAATGAATTAAAAGTCATGAGGACAATTATTTTCCTTTCCTTTTTATTCACTTATTTATTTGAGAGGCAGAGAAACAGAGCGAGAGAGAGGGAAACAGAGAGAGAGAGAAAGGGAGAGTTCCCATCTGTTGGCCCATTCCCTAAATGCACAAAATGACTGAGACTGTGCTTGCCTGAAGCTGGGAGCAGAAACTCAGTCTGTTTGTTTTTTTTGTTTGCTTATTTAAAAGTCAGACTTACAGAGAGAGGTGGAGAGACAGAGAGAGAAAATATCTTTCATCTACTGGTTCATTCCCTAGATGGCTGCAACAGCCAAGGCTGGACCAGGCCAAACCCAGGAGCCAGGAGCTTCTTCCAGGTCTCCCACATGGGTGCAGGGACCCAAGCACTCGAGCCATCTTCTGCTGCTTTTGCTAGCCCAATAGCAGGGAGCTGGATCAGAAGTGGAACAGCTGGGAGGTGACCCATTTTCTTGAGTCTTTACTGCTACCTCCTGAGGTCTGTACAGCAGAAAGCTGGAGTGAGGAGCCAGAGCTAGGTATTGAATCCAGGCACTCTGGCATGGAACACGGGCATCCCAACCAGCACCTCAACACTAGGCCAATCTCCTATAACCAAGACAATTTTGAAGAAAAAAAAAAAAAAACAAGGCAGAGATGCCAGTATAAATACTCTATTAGACATAGAGTATCTCTAAATTAAAAATATTCTAGACAGTCTGCTGCTCATGTAAGTGCAAATATAACAAACTCACAAAGATATTAGCAATTACCAGTGAGGAATTGTGAAAACAAATACAGTCACTTAAATTTTAAGAACTAGATTAGAAGAAATATATCCATCCATATATATATATGTGTGTGTGTGTGTGTGTGTGTGTGTATGAATGATACAGGTGGGATCTGAAATAGTCATTTGAAACTAATGCTGTGGAATTATTTCCTTTGATATGTAACAAGGGAGGGAAAAGAGAAATAAGTTGTAAGCTGTATGTTAAGCAGGAGCAAGTCTATGAGATTTGCTTTTGATTCTTTGAGTGAAAGTTCTTCCATGTGACACTCATTCTGGATGACAACTCTTATATCATCACTACATAAATATATATATATGCATAAATAACTCTTCTTTCCTCATTAGAAATCATGAAATGATAATTAGCATTATTTATCTTAATAGCTAAAATGCCCACCCTGTATGCCATAGCCAAAGATTATACCTTTCTAGATTAAGTCATTCCAGTTCTACTGATTTTAGGTCATTCTGTCCCTTGCAGGTTGTCCATATCAAAACTGCAAGTTGCTATTGATCCATGTTTTAAAAATGAAATGTGCAAGGAGTATCATTAAAGTTAATTTCATATTTTACAGTTTCCTTTAAATTTGTTTCTGGTAGGCAGAACTATGGTCTCCCAAGTAGTTCACATCCTAATTCTTCATACCAGAGAATATATTACTCTTATGGAACACAGGACTTTCCAGAGGTTATTAAGGTTATCAACCATGAGATTGGGAAATTGTCCTGGATTACCTGGGCAATCCCAATTCAATATAATTACATCAGCCCTTAAAAGCCAAGGGGAAAGTAGATGAGTGGGGTCAGAAATATGAAACAGAAGGAGAGATTCACAGTGTAAGAAAGCTGAGCCACTGTTGTTGGCTTCGAAAATGGAGGAAGGGAATCAAGACTCAAGGAATCCAGGCGATCTCTTACAACTAGGAATTTCCTTGGTTGATAAACAACAAGGAAGTGAGAACTTCATTCCTACAAAAACAAAGAATGGCATTCCGTGAAGAACTCTGTGGTGGACTAAATATTTGTGTTCCCCCCAAATTCATATGTTGAAATCCTAATTCCAAAGTGATTATATTAGGGAGTGAGTACTTTGATAAATAATTAGGTCATGAGGGTGGAGTCCTCATGCATGGGACTCACACCCTTATAAAAAGACATGAAAGAGCTTGCTTTCCCTCTGTCTGCTTTCCACCAAATGAGGATACAATGAGACGTCTGTGGTCTGTAAACCAGAAGAGCACTCTGACAAGGACATAGCCATATAGCTATGCACTTTTAGCTCAGATTTCCAGCCTTCGAACTATGAGTAATAAATTTCTGTTGTTTTTTTTTTTAAAGTCACCCAGTCTATGGTACTTTATTATTAGAGGCCCAAATTAACACAGGCATGAATGAGCATTGAACAGACTCTTGCCTTGAGCCCCCAGAAAGGAACAAAGGCCTGAAAACACCTGGATTTTAGCTCAGTTGGACCCATGTTAGATTTCTAACCTCTGAAATAATAATAAATTGTATCATGTAAGCCACTAAATTTATGGTAATCGGATTTGCTGCAATAAAAACTAATGTAATATTGATGTATTAATTACAAATTTTGTAACTCATCTGGATGAGAATTCTAAATCAGACTTAGTATAACTATTAATTATTGTATCTCTGCTGCTGGGTTTACAATTTAATGTTTTCCTTTCTTTAAAGTAATGTCATAATCTGAACTATGCAAATGAAGTAAAAAGGTAAAATGGGGAATATGAGAAAGTATATATTTTCATGGTTAAGAAGAGAATGTGGTTGGCCAGAGAAGAACAATCCACTGGGATTACAAATAAATTAAGAATGTTCTAATAAGCACATCGTGAACTTTCAGAAATATGTCCTTCCCCTTTTATTGTGATTAATTCCCTTTAAAATTAATGAGACTTATGTGCTCATAGCAAGGTGAAAATAAACCTTCTAATGAGCAATGACTTAAATCCCTGTGTATCTGGGGGATAATTTAGTAGAATTTATTAAATCTTTTAAAACAACCATGGAGAATACCCATAAGGATATTCAGCTATGGTGTAATCCAGACCCATTAGAAGAGAAGATATAGTATGTGTTCAGTGCCTATCTTCATTTTGAATATTTGTATATATGCTACTTTTATTCTCCATTAAATAAAAGCTACATAAGATGAGGATTACTATGTAAAATAAAAATAACAGTATTTGTGATAGCCATGGCAATATTCAATTTCAAAAATGTGTCTTAATATTTTTACTAAATCATTAAATGTATTGAAAGATATTCTACATTGCTTCTAGAAAAGTCTGTCTCAAGACTGTATCAAGTTTTCCCTGTTCCCATGACATTTATTCAGGTAATATGTGTTTAATACAGGCATGCAGTTTATTACTGACATTTGTAACTCACTGTCTATGGTGGTAATATGACCATTTTCTCATTTTGGTTGCCTTTGATGTCATTATCCATACAGAATAGATATGTATACTTTATTATACTGCAAAGAGAAAATCAAAGTCTCTTAACATTTTCTAAGTAGAGTATTTGGCCCATATTGATTGAATTAGATTTTTATAGCTTGTAAACTACTCCCTGGGAGAAAGTTGGGCACTTTTGGAAGCTGTGTGAACTCTTCCTTGCCACTAGGGTACCATTAAGTAAGTTACTGCTTCAGTGGCCTGAAAGAAGTCATTCAGCTTCCAAAATGCCTAACTGACTCTCTGGGAGTAGTGCAGGAGGTAGCTGCTCAGTCACTATTGTTTTTCATATTGTCAACTTCCAGTTGAATAGTGAATTTAATGGAAAGACACTAAGTGCACCAGATTCTCCAGCATGGGCACTCATCAAGGCTAAATTAGCCAGTCTCTTGTCTAACTTGAGAATTCAGCCATGGCTTCGTGGGAAGATTGTAGGCAATTGTTTAATGACTAAAGGATGCTGGATAGATTTGAGGTTAAAAGTCAGTACCAAGGGTTTTAGATAATTTGTCTCATAGAATTATTTTACACAGAGAATATTTTAGCACTAGATAAAGACCTGGAGATCAGAGCTACCTGAAAAACAATGATGGTATAGAAGGAGATTTTAGTTTTTACAACTGGCTTTTTTTTTTTAATTAAGAATAATATATTTCTAAAAAGCTAGGAAACATTTTTGTGAGACATTAATATAAGGTTATCTTTCAAGTAAGAGCTGAAAGGTAAGTAGGCTTTACAGACACCAGTAAAACTTACGGGTTTAACAGAATCACAGAGAAGTGACTGATATTCAGAACAAGCAGTTTATATTAGTATGTCTACAGCAATTAGCATAGAAACATAACACTATATTGCAGGGGAATAAAATGTGCACGGTAGTATTATAATGATGCATAACGTGTTAATTGTTAAGATTCAACCAATACCCAAGGAAATATATGATAAAGTTAGCTCCTTTGTTTTAAATGCTTAAATTGTCATTTTAAGAAATATCTAACTGCTGCTGTTGTACAGAGACAATTTGATGCAAACTTCTGACATCTATAAAGTTTTTTAAGTGTTTGAATTATTATTTCATGGTTTACCCATCAGTAAAATCATAATTGTCACTTGTTTTATTTATTTATGATTGGATTCTATTTAGGGAGATCATGAGAAGTAGAAATGCATATTAAAAAGAAAATTGGATCCTGTGCTACATTAAGAAAAACAAGTAATTTGTCTTTCAACTAGAAACTCAAAAGAGAATCAACAAAGAGTAAGTGTAAAGTAGCACATTTACTTGTTAACATATAAATCTAATGCTAGAATAATAAGACCTTATTCTCTATACATAATGACTGCAAAGTCAAATGCTTCAGATCAGATATTCCATAATCCCTATTACCTGTGCCAATGAATTTCAAATGAGCAAGGCTTTTGTGTTTCAATCTCAGAGGAACTATGTTCATATTTGACAAGAATATATTTGGAGAAAAATATTTATATGATAATTGAGCTAACATTTCTACTTTGTGTAATAAATGACCAACAAATAATTCCATCTATGATGATTATCAGATTTAGCTTTTCTCTGGAAACTTCTGAAGGCAGGAGAGATTATCAGAAATTCTAACGTTATGAAAATTATATTCTTTACAGCTAAGTTCAAAAGAATTCCAAAGTACCAAAGAATTCCACTTAGATTTCTTAGAAACTTGTATTTTTTAATATTAAGATACTAGTTACTTATGAAGTTGTAGATTTTGTTACATATACCACAGAGTAGGCCAACTTACAAATCTTTTTTAAAAATTTTACTTAATATATATAAATTTCATGTATACAGATTTAGGAACATAGTGATACTTCCCACCCTACCCTCACTCCTACTCATGTTTCTACCCTTCCTTGTTCTTCCTCTCCTAATCATTCTCTTAATTTGTACAATGATCTACTTTCAGTTTACTTTATACTCATAAGATAAACCCTACACTAAGAAAAGAGTTCAACAAATATAAGAAAAAAGCAAAAAACAAAAACACTGTTCAGGGCTACAAACAATCATCAAAGCTCAAAATGTCAATTTCACTCCTATCCATTATATTTTTGGTACTCTGTTAGTTACCACAGATTAGGAAAAACATACAGTGTTTGTCTTTTGGGGACTGGCTTATTTCACTAAGTGTAATGTTTCTAGTTGTATCCATTTTGCTGCAAAAGACAGAATTTCATTATTTTTTATGGCTGAGTAGTATTCCATAGTGTATGTATGCCATAACTTTTTTTTTCAAATAGTTATTTGAAAGACAGAGTTAAAGAGAGGTAGAGGCAGAGAGAGAGGTCTTCCATCTGCTGGTTTACTCCTCAAATGGCCACAATGGCTGGAACTGGGCCCATCCAAAGCCAAGAGCCAGGAGCTTCTTTCGGGTCTTCCATACAAATACAGGGGCCCAAGCATTTGGGCCATCTTCTACTGCTTTCCCAGGCCATAGCAGAGAGCTGGATCAGAAGAGGAGCAGCTGAGACAGGAACTGGAGGCCACATGGGATGCTGGCACTGCTGACGGAGACTTGGCCTACTATGCTGCAGCATCGGCCCATCCATCTGAATTTTAGCATTATTTTTTCTAGATCTGAGAAGAAGTTTGTTGGTATTTTGATTGATTTCACACTGAATCTGGAAATTGTTTTTGGTAGTATGGACATACAAATCATTTTTATCACAAGATGACTTCTGTGGACTTACCAGAGACCACAAATGAAGCACATTATTGATGTAACTTTCTGTTAACTATTACTATTCTACCCCTAATCCCATTTTCTCCTCACCATCTCTCCCATCTCCATTCCATCTCACTCACAATCCTCCGGATATAATAACTAGAAAATATCATGAATTGAGGAATAAACATGCTGTGCTGTGTACGTGTTTATCCCACTAGCCTACATACTTGTGTTTTGACCCTCACAAAGTAGAAAACACGCTTTTTTAAATTTAAGATTTATTTATTTATTTGAAAGTCAGAGTTAGAGAGAGAGAAATCTTCCATTCACTGGTTCACATCCCGGGCCTGGGCCAAGCAGAAGCTAGAAGCCAGGTGCTTCTTCTGGATGTCCCATGTGGGTGCAGGTGCTCAAGCACTTGGACTATCTTCTGATGCTTTTCCAAGTTCATTAGCAGGGGGTTGGATGGAAAGTGGAGCATCTGGGACACAAACTGGTGCCTATATCAGATGCAAGATTTGCAGGTGGCAGTTTTACTTGCTAAGACGTAGCACCAGCCCCAAGACACTCTTAGTTGTATAAGACACAGCTTGTTGGTAAGATTGGAGGTGGCTGTTTAGTGACTAAAGGATTCTGGATAGACTTAAAGTTAAAAGTCAGTACTATGGGTTTTGGGTGCTTTGTCTCATAGAATTATTTTACACAGAGAATATTTTAGCACTAGATAAAGACCTGGAGATCAGAGCTACCTGAAAAATAATGATGGTATAGAAGGAGATTTTAGTTTTTGAAGTTGGGTGCTTTTACAAATTGGAAAGAAAATAACATCTGTGGCAAGTATTTCTTTTCCTTGCTTTTCTCCAACCAAAAATGTAAGAAATTAAGATACTGCCTCCTCAAATTTATTTTCATCTAAAAATGTTCATGAGCTATGGTTTTAGTACATGAAATGGGAAAGTTATTGGGTGAAGTTTCTGGGAAGTTTTTCTATATATCTTTGCCTCCCAATTCTTTCTCCATGCAAAGTCTGGAGGTCTCCCAACTAGATATACCAAGTTACACATCAGGGATGACACTGTTGGTGTGGTAGTCTGAATAATGACTCCCCATAAGGGAACAGCAGGCTTCAGAATTTGGAAGGGGCAAGGAGCGGGTTCTCTTAGAGAGTCTCCAGAAAGAACCAGCCAAGACTGTACCTTGGTTTTTGCTTGTTTTGTTTTGTTTTCAAGCTCTGTATGATTCATTTTGATTTCTGACATCCAGAAGTTTCAGAGAATAAATTTATGTTGTTTTAAGCTACTAAGTTTTTGAAATTTTTTGTAGCAGTCATAGGAAACTAACAGAGTAGGAAAATATAACACACATAGATCCTTAATAATACTATTGAATGGCTATACCAACTGTGAAATTACTTCATTTTCTTATTATATGAGAAAAGCAAAAAGGAAATACACTACTTCTTGAGCTACTTTTTGAGGGGTTTCTATTACTTTTGGCTAATCAGAAGCCTAGCTGATATAGTCATTCCACTGTCCACACCTCGTCACAAAGATTCATGGCCAGTTATTGACATATTTCCAGCTCTGGCCAGGATTGTGATAGAGTTTACTGTCCATTCCCTTTGCTGATGTTTGACCTTTCTTCTCTCTCCCTCCTCTCTCCCCACTTTTTGTTCTCACAAACCTCAAATAATTGAGACAGTCTCCTTCACGACCATTTATCTTCCTAAATTGTCCTGAAAAAGGTAATACTCATTCCTAGATGTCATTTTAAACTTGTCACACTTCTCGAAAGATTATGCCACTTCACAATTTCTACTAGAATCGTGATGACTCAAATTTTGGTCTCAAATGTCCTCAAACATCTATTGCTTATTTATGTTTGTCTTCTTGCATGAGTGCGGCTTCCCCTCTAATCATGACAATGTACTACTATCACTTGCACATGATTAATGTAATCCCTTCTGCTTGATTTTAATAAAGTCACTCAGTCTTCTCTGTTCCAAGCAACCACAGACCTACAAAATCTCAATTGAGGGGATAGCAATGTGGCATAGCTGGTAAAGCAGCTGACTGTGACACCAGCATCCCATATGGGTACTGGTTCTAGTCCTGGCTGCTCCATTTTGGATCCAGGTCCCTGATAATGCACCTGGGAAAGCAATGGAAGATTGCCCAAGTACTTGGGCCCCTGCCACCCAAGTGGGAGACCTGAGAGACCCAGACGAAGTTCCTGGCTCCTAGCTTCAGACTAGCCCAGCTCCAGCTGTTTGGGAAGTGAACCAAAAGATGGAAAATCTTTCTGTCTCTGTAACTGCATTTCAAATAAATAAGTAAATCTTTTAAAAAATATCAATTGTGCCTCTTAGCATTCATGTATTATTACATCTGTCTATGCATATTTTAGTTTTATTATTATTTCTGCTGATGACTGCCTAGCCTGACACAAAGATAAGATCTTTTGTCAGCCTTTATTCTAACTCCTCCTGGCACGTTATACACTCTCTACCTCATGGCCACTTATGTGTTCTGGAATGTTAACTGCTAGGAAAAATTGAAAAGAATCTTGAGAAATTCTCCATGGTGAATTATTAAATACTATACCCCAACTGTTATATTTTTAGTTACTTGCTTAAAATCAGAAAATACTCCAATAGTCCACTTTTGGGTGAGTCAAAGTAAAAACAGTTCAAAATGATTACTGCTGATTACCTCTGGTGATTGCATCAAGGTTCCAGTTAATTAACGATAATTGTAGAGCTGACATGTGTGACATGGCTGGTAATTATCTGGCTGACCTTATTGTGCTTACTTCGTGGCAAGTGTTAAGTATAAGAAATGTGTACAAAGCTGCTGATTTAACAAGAGAGCATTAATGCTGAAGTTAGACATGTTAGTTAAATAGCTGTTTGTTGCAGCTTACTATGGAAATACTTCACATGGGGCAAGTTTTCAAGAGCATCAGATATTGATTGGGGGAGAAACAACTTAGCAGGTTGACCCATGAACTATGCTGCATCCCCAAAGCAAAGAATGGATTTTTTTTAATATACGTTATGACTGAAATTGTAAAGTTAGTTATCTGAAAATCTGAAAGGTTAATAAATGAATGAATGAATGAATATGAAGAAAATTATTAAAGTATAAAAATACAGCCTATCTTTTTTGAGTAACTCTTATTCCTTAAAAAAAAAGGCCCAGAAATTATTCTAATAGAATTTCTTCAGACACTCTGATTAATCCGAAGACTCTACTTTTATTCTTCTGTAATGCTTGGCACATCTCATTATGCAACTGCTTACTAGGTTACAGGGACATTATTAGTGTAAGAACTGTAGCCTCATATGTAAAAAGTAACACTGCCTGTCTTACTATATTAAGATTTTTTTAAGCCAGCGCTGCGGCTCAATAGGCTAATCCTCCACCTAGCGGCGCTGGTACACAGGGTTATAGTCCCCGTCAGAGCGCCGGATTCTTTCCCAGTTGCCCCTCTTCCAGGCCAGCTCTCTGCTGTGGCCAGGGAGTGCAGTGGAGGATGGCCCAGGTGCTTGGGCCCTGCACCCCATGGGAGACCAGGAGAAGCACCTGGCTCCTGCCATCGGATCAGCGCGGTGCGCCGGCCGCAGCGCGCCAGCCGTGGCGGCCATTGGAGGGTGAACCAATGGCAAAAGGAAGACCTTTCTCTCTGTCTCTCTCTCTCACTATCCACTCTGCCTGTCAGAAAAAAAAAAAAAAGATTTTTTTAATGGTGAGATTTTTCTGGATCATCTAGGTGTGGCCAATGTAATCACAAGAGTTCTTTAGGCGGGATGCAGGACATCAGAGTGAGTAGTAGATGAGATGATGGATGTAAAAGGTTAAAGTGATGTGAGGAAGGAATCATGATCCAAGGAATGCATGTGCCACCAGAAGGTTAAAAATAAATGCAAGGAAACAGATTCTTCCTTGAATCCTACTAAGTTACAGGGTCTGCTATTACTTTGACTGTAGCCAAGTTAACATTGATATTGTGATTTTGACCTCCAGAACTGTAAGAATATAAACTTGTGCTGTTCTAAACCACTAAATTTGAGGTAATTTTTTTACATAGCAATAGAATACTAACACAGTTTTTTATTAGATTTTCTACAAGAAGGGTTGTGCCAATTTACATAATTTTAAATTTTGCCAGTCTTATAAGTAGCACATGCAATCTCAGAGTTGTTTTAGTTATGTTTTGCCAGTGACTATTGTTTTAGCTTTTTATGTTTTAGGGCTTTTTGAATATGCCTTTTCTGCATATGCCTTTCCTCACTTTTCTATCGGATTTTAGTTCTTTCCCTGGAATTTTAAGAGTTCTTCAGTAGCATTAAAAGCCTTTTATCTGTACTATATGCTACTAATATTTTATCCCTGTTTCTCTGTTGCCTGTGAGCTTCGTTTATGGTATCTTTTCACATAAATTTTATTACCATGTGGACAAATTTATGTATATTTTCTTATAATGCTTCTAGATTTTAGTCATAGTTAAAAATCACTTTCCTATTCCAGGATTAAAGTCATGTATATAAAAATGATTTTTAATCATGTGATGTTACTAAAATTATTTAAAATGTAGCAAATATCAACACATTTTGCTAATCAAAATATAATATAATTTGGACCATCTATTCAGCTTGTTTTATAATTTTCATTCTGACTAGGTGTAAAGATATTACCTTTAACATTACCATATATTTTTGAATAAGAAATACAATGATTACAAATTTAGTATTAAAATACTATTTTTATATTAAATTTCTCAATATTATCTTGCTTAAGATAAGCCCAGGTTAGAAGTTATGAAAGAATCATAGAATCATATTGAATGATTGAAAATATTCTGGGGAAGAAGTAAGCGCTTTAATTTTTTGTTGTATTATTCTGAGTAGTCTGAGAAAATCTAAATTTGTTAACAGTAAAATGCTTGCAAATGATCTCTGATTTTCCCATATACATGCCAATATTGTATTTTCCCACAACAGTGGAAGACAATATTTGATAAATTACTTAAATGTATTCATCTGTATTCCCTAATATGTCAATCACCTGTTTCATCAAATATTCTATAAAATAGACTTTATTATTATGTCTTTAAATTATAGCTAACTTGTCCAAATTCATAAACAATCTACTTTTACAATGGTTGTATTGACATAGATATTTAGCCTACTCTTTAAGACATCCATGTCCCACATTGCAGTGCCTGGGTTTGATTCCCAGCTCTGGCTCCTGATTCCAGCTTCCTGAAGTTGCATACCATGGAAGGTGGTGGTGATGATTCAAATAATTGAGTTCTTGCTACCCATGTAGGAGACTGGATTGAGTTTCCACACTCTGAGCATTGCAGACATTTGGGAAGTGAACCAGTGGATGAGAGCTCTCTGTCTCTCTCAGGTAAATAATTAAATAAACAAATAGGAACTTCTTTTAAAAGTAGCATAGATGTTAGGGAATCAATCATTTAAGGAGTAGATGACCAGATGAATATAATTATGGGTTGGGCAAGTTTTTTTTTTTTTTTTAACAAGCAGAGTGGACAGGGAGAGAGAGACAGAGAGAAAGGTCTTTCTTTGCTGTTGGTTCACCCTCCAATGGCCGCCACGGCCGGCACAGTGCGGCCAGCGCACTGCACTGATCTGATGGCAGGAGCCAGGTGCTTCTCCTGGTCTCCCATGGGGTGCAGGGCCCAAGCACTTGGGCCATCCTCCACTGCACTCCCTGGCCACAGCAGAGAGCTGGCCTGGAAGAGGGGCAACCGGGACAGAATCCGGCGCCCCAACCGGGACTAGAACCCGGTGTGCCGGCGCCGCTAGGCGGAGGATTAGCCTAGTGAGCCGCGGCGCTGGCCAGTTTTATGTTTTAATTGACATTTTTCTTTTGGGATTTTGGTGTTGTCTATTTACAAAAAAATATGGGAGATGAGGGTGGAACATGCAGAAAAGTAATTTATTAAGATCACAGTTTACTTGCTTCTAAAATTAAAAACAAATTTGAAATCTAAAAAAAAAATGTAAAAGACCATTCATAAAAAGGTAAAAAGGAAATATCCAATCTTGATTTTAAAGCACAGATGAAACAATAGCTCATAACAGCATGTTGAGTACCCTTTTCTTCAAACTGTTCCCTTTACCGCATTACGAAACTAATGGTTCTATTTTAGTTTATCTTGTGCTAAGAACATTGAACAGGAGATCTATCCTGTGAACAATTTTTGAGTATGCAATATATTATTGTTCACTATAGGTAGAATGTAACTTGAATGTCAGCTGTCTGAAGACTCAAGAAGAGTCAGTGTGTCAGTGTGAGTCCAAAAGCAGGAAGAAATTGGAGGCACCAACGTAATGTAGTCAGGCAGGTGGAGCTTATTCCTAGTCCTCTTTCAATCAGACAGTCCACTGTTGGTATGAGACCCAATTACATTATGGAAGGAAACAGCTTTACATAGTCTACTGATTCAAATGTTCATCTCATCCAGGAATATCCTATCAAATACAGCCATAATAATATGTGACTAAGTATCTGGACCCCATGTGGCATAGTCAAGTTTACACATAAAATTAACCATCCTAAATACATTGTTTGTCAACCTGACACCCATACACATGCTCCTTAAACCATATTAAATTTACCAATGAAGATAACATTAAGGTTATAATCACACATAATGTGAAAAACTATACTGCGCATAACCAAAAATGCACTAACCCTTCTCCCAGAAGATGAGATCAAGTCCTTGAGTACTGTTTACTAATTTTGTTGATATCCTGCAAGTTAAATACTGCTATGGTTTGGATATTAGTTTAGATATTATATGTCCTCCTTAGGCCCATGTGTTAAAGCCTTGGTCCCCAATGATTTATGTCAATGGTACTAAATGCAATTATGGTATTTGGAGGTGGGGCTTTTGGGAGGTAACTGGATTGTATTGGGTGGTTAGGTTGGAGCCCTCATGATTAAATTTGACTGATTTTATAAAAGACCACGTTGACATATATAGCACATATGCTTACTCTTGCCCTGTGATACTTTGTACCACCTTGGGATTCTGGCAGCAGGAAAGCATTCACCAGAGGCTAAACCAATGGGACCCATCTGATTCTGATCTGGTAAACTCCAAGTTCATAAGCAAAATAAGCCTCTCCCCTTAAAAATGTTAGAATGCTTCAAATGTTTTATTATAGTGATTAAAAGATAACCAGTACTAGCACTATAATTTAAAATTAACAATAATACTTAAATACTATGATACAAAGTCATTGATTCATGTTATATGATTGGGAAATAAGATAAAGAAGAAAACAAAGAAATCAGGTTTATATATATATATATATATAAATACACACAAAAACATACTAATAACAAAATGTGGTGAAATTCTCATGATACCGTCAGGCCTCATTTCTATCCCTGATCATGAGGTTTTAGCTGGTCTGTAAAACTGCTTTATCCCACCATCCATTCTGAATTTTCTTTGCCTACAGCAAGCACCTCAGCTGCTCATGGTCATTAACCTGGGATTTACTCAAAACTTCATTTCTGAATGCTATGTGCCATTATTAATCCTGCTCAGATTGGGTTGTTGTAATTTCTTTTTTGACCATAGTCATAGGGCCTGTTAATACTAAAAGTCATCATAAGCTATAACCTATATTTCATAGACTTTCCCTTACATTCACTGTGGGGTAGTATAATTTCCCCTGGAAAATCAGGATCAATTACCACAGCCAGCACACTAACTCTCTTCTTTGTTTATTGATTCAGAGGGTTGAGGATCTCAAAATGGCCAGGTAGAAATCTTTACTTTCAGCTAAATAGAAGCATTGTTGTATCTCCTGACAGACGCATTCTTCCCTTTGAAATCAAGACCTCTATATCAGCAGAGTATAACACTGTAGGAACAGAAAGTAAAATTTTGTTAGCGGTAATAATGAGTGGTATTACACCCATTTCTACCTCTTATTCTTTGTCACATAAGATTAGAGACTCAATATTAGAAACTCCAGAACTAAATCAGAAAACTCATGCTTATTCTTCTAGAATCACCATTGTTACCAAAATATGTATTAGAGTTCTCCAGAGAAACAGGAACAGTGGGATAACAGAGATGGCTATAAGAAATGGAGTCACACAGTTATGGAGGCTAACTATTCCTAAGATTTGCTGTCAGAAGCTGGAGAACCAAGACTGTTGATAGCGTAGTTGGACTCTGAATGCCAGCTGTCTCAAGATCCAAAAAGAGTCAATGTTTCAGTTTGAGACCCTAACCAGAAAACAACCAATGAGTTACCACAAGGCATTCAGACAGAGAAATTCTCTTGTACTTAAGAGGGGGTCAGTATTTTTGTTTTATTCTGGCCTGTAACTGATTGAACGAGTCTTCTTTCCCCCACATTAGGAATGGCAATCTGTTTATTATGAAGGCAAAGGGGACAACTGAAAGCAACTTCCTAAGATCTGGAACAAGACAATGATGTCCATTTTCATCACTCTTATATAATATAATATTGGAATTAATAGCAAGAGCAGTTAAAGAGGAGAAAGAAATAAAGAGCATCAAAATTGAAAAGGAAGAAGTCAAAATATTCATGTTTGCAGATGACATGATGTGCATGGAAAACCCAAAACAAACCACCAAAAAGTTGTTAGAACCTATAAACTCAGTAAAGTTAACATACAAAAAACAGTAGCATTTTCTAAATAAATTTTATTTTCTTTTTAATTTTTTTATATAACAGGCAGAGTTAGACAGTAAGAGAGAGAGAGACAGAGAGAAAGGTCTTCCTTCCATTGGTTCAACCCCCAAATGGCCGCCGCGGCCGGTGCGCTGCACTGATCTGAAGCCAGGAGCCAGGTGCTTCCTCCTGGTCTCCCATGCGGGTGCAGGGCCCAAGCACTTGGGCCATCCTCCACTGCCTTCCTGGGCCTCAGCAGAGAACTGGACTGGAAGAGGGGCAACCTGGACTAGAACCCAGCGCCCATATGGGATGCCAGCGCTGCAGGTGAAGGATTAACCAAGTGAGCCATGGTACCAGCCCCAACAGTAGCATTTTTATATGCCAAATATGATCTTACTGAAAGTGAAATTGGGAAAAATAATTCCATTCACAATAGCTACAAAAACAATCTAATATTTAGGAATTCATTTAAACCAAGAAGTGAAAGATCATCACAATCAAAACCAAAAAACACTAATTAAAGAAATCATAAAGTACACAAAAGTGAAAAGACATTCATTTCTTATAGATTGTAAGAATTAATATTGTTAATATGTCTATATTATCTAAAGCAACTCATGGATTCAATTCAATTCCTATCAAAATTCCAATGGCATTCTTAAGAAAATTAGAAAAGCAATCCTGGCCGGCGCTGTGGCTCACTAGGCTAATCCTCCGCCTTGCGGCGCCGGCACACCAGGTTCTAGTCCTGGTGAGGGTGCCGGATTCTGTCCCGGTTGCCCCTCTTCCAGGCCAGCTTTCTGCTGTGGCCAGGGAGTGCAGTGGAGGATGGCCCAAGTACTTGGGCCCTGCACCCACATGGGAGACCAGGAGAAGCACCTGGCTCCTGGCTTCGGATCAGCGCGGTGCGCCAGCCGCAGCGCACCAGCTGCAGCGGCCATTGGAGGGTGAACCAACAGTAAAGGAAGACCATTCTCTCTGTCTCTTTCTCTCACTGTCCAAAAAAAAAAAAAAAAAAGCAATCCTAAAATTTATATGGTATCACAGATGATTCAGAATAGCCAAAGCAATCTTGAGCAGAAAAAATCAAGCTGGAAACATCATAATACTTAATTTCAAATCATATATAAAACTATAGTACTGGTTTAAAAACTGACACATAGATCAGTGCAACAGAATAAAGAGTCCAGAAATTAATTAATTAATCCATGTACATACAGCCAACTGATTTTGACAAAGATACCAAGAATATAAATTTGAGAAAGAATAGTGCTTTCAATAAGTCGTGTGAGCAAAACTGGATATGTATGCGTGGAGGAATGAAATTAGGCCCCTATCACTCACCATATATAAAAATCAACTCAAGATGGATCAAAGACCTAAATGGAAGACCTGACACTCTGAAATTGCTAGAAGAAGACGTAGGGGAAACATGTCAAGACACTGCGGTAGATGATAACTTCCTAGATAAGACCCCTGAAGCACAGGCAACAAAAGAAAAACTAGAAAAATGGGATTATATCAAACTCAGAAGATTCTGCACTGCAAAGGAAACAATCAATAGAGTGGAGAGATATCTGACAAAATAGGAGAAAATTTTTGCAAGCTACTCATTTGACATAGGACTAATATCCAGGATATATTAGTAAAACAAAAACTAAACACCAAGAAAACCACCAATCCAGTTAAGAAATGAGTAGATGACTTGAATAAACAGTTCTTAAAAGAAGAAATATAAATGGCCAACACATATATGAAAAGATCCTCAATATCAATAGCCATCAGGGAAATGTAAATCAAAACCACAATGAAATATCACCTCACCCCCTGTCAAAATGGCTATTATCCAAAAGACAGTAACAAATGTTGGTGAAGATGTGAGGAAACAGGAACCCTTAAACACTGTTGGTGGGGATGAAAAGTAATATAGCCACTGTGGAAAACAGTATGGAAAAAACAAAAACAAAACAAAACAAAAAAAAAAACAAAAAAAAAAACGAGAAATGAACTGCCAAATGATGCAGCAAGCCCCATGTTGAGAGTATACCCTAAAGACATGAATGCATTGTATCAAAGAGATACTTGCTCCAGCATAATTTTAGAACTGCTATTCATAGGAGCCAAAATATGGAATCCACAAAGGTGTCTGTCATCAGATGAATGGGTAAAGAAAATGTGGTATATATACACAATGAAATACTATTCAGAAGTAATAAAGAATGAAATTCTGTCATTTGCAGCAAAATGGATGGAACTGGAGGACAACCTGTTGAATGAAATAAGCCAGACCAGAAAGACAAATACTACATATTCCCTCTTGTATGTGGGAGTTAAATTAAGAAAGAAAAAACTCAATCCAAACACAGAATGTTGATTACCTGAGGCTGGGAGGGGAGGAGGATAAAGGAATTTGTATTAAGAAAAATAAGGGAATCTGGGTGTGGTTCATTAATTGTGACAAAGGTACTAAGATGAGATGTTAATAAGGGAAATGGGTAAGGGGTACATGGAAACTCTTTGTATTACTAACTCACATTTTTTTGTTCTGTAAATTTAAATCTATTAGAAAATAAAGTGTTGAAAAAAATAAAATGAAAATGAAAATGAACAAAAAAGAAATGAAATCATTATATCAAGGAGATACTGGCACCGTCATTTTTATTGGAGCATTCGTAGCCAAATATGGAACCAACTAAGGTGTCCATCAATAGACAAATGGATAAAGAAAATGAGGTATATACACAATGAAGTAGCTGTAAAAAGGAATGGAATTCTGTCATTTGCAGCAAAATGCATGGAATTAGAAGATATTATGTTAACTGAGATACTCTGGAAAAAGAAGGACAAATACCACATATGTTTTCATATGTAGAAGCAGAAAAAAAAACTTGATCTGAATATAGAACAGTGACTATTACAGGCTGTGAAGGCTAGATTGGAAGGGGTGAAGAGGAAGTTGGATAACAGGTAATAAAATATAGAAGTAAAAAGTTCTAGTGTTCCACAGCTCAGTGAAGTGATTATAGTTCATAGTAAACACATTTTACATTTTATCAAGAGCTAGAAGAGAGGAGCTTGAAGGATGCAAACATAAAGTAATGATATAGAAAAAAAGGTTAACTAGTGGGGCCAGCCTTGGGTGTAGTGGGTTTGGCTACTGCTTGTGAGTTTGGGATCCTGTATTAGAATGCCAGTTTGAGTCCTGTCTCTTCTGCTTCCAATCCAGCTTCCCACTAATGTCACTGGGAGGGCAGTGGAAGACACCCAAGTATTTGTGCCCCCATCACCAATGTGGGAAACCTGGATGGCATTACTGGCTCCCAGCTTCAGACTGCCTCAGACCTGGCTATAGCAGGCATTTGGAAAGTGAACCAAGAGATTGAATCAATCAATAAAATCAGTCAATCAACCTCTCTCTTTTCCCCCTCCCCTGTCATTCTGCCACTCAAATAAATAAATCTTAAGAAAGAGAACTGCTCATTGCTTTGATTTGATCAGGACATGCTATATACATTTATTGAAATATCACATTATATACCATAATTATTGCATGTTAACAAAAAACAAATAAAATAGGAAAAGAAAACAGGAGCAAATAAAAGCAGCAATCAAGGCTTTAAGCACTTATTGTAATCACATAAGCAAGATGCTAATCCATAGAAACACCAGTGACAGGCATTTGGTGCAGTGGTGTAAACGTCACTTGGGACATCTGTATCCCACATAAAAGTGCCTAGGATTGAGTCTGGGTTCTGCTTCTAATTCCAGCTTTCTGATAATGTGCACCCAGGGAGGCAGCAGATAATGATTCAAGTACATGTTGTTCTTGCCACTCATGTGGGAGACCCAGATTAGGTTCTAGGCTCCTAATTTGGCCTTTCCCAACCTAAGCCTGACCCAGCCCCAGGCATTTGGGGAGTGAACTGACATAGGGGATATCACTGTCTGTCTCTGCCTTTCAAAAATATGTAATTAAATTAAAAATGTAAACAAGAAAAGGTGAACTCCTCCAATGGTCCCCTTTTTGCCATGGAACCATACTTGTATTGGGTCAGGTGCATCAGCCCAGATGTGGAGAATTCTCACTGCCAAGGAAACCCTGAGCAAAAGGCTTCTGCCTGTCTCTTCTGGGGTAGGAAGATGGTAAATGGCTAGAAGTAGAAATCTGCTGAATACTGAGTCAGAATGGAGAGAAAATGTCTTCTAGTTTCCCCTCACCACTGCCTTCCCCTGGCCAATAAAGATGTCTTGACAGAAGCTCCTGAAGAAGTCCTTGACCAAAGGCCCAGACAAAAGTGGCCTCCGATTAGAGTTGCCTGGGCTAGAAGTACAGGCAGGTATTAGTGCATGGCTGGCAAGGGAGGCCTGAATCCTTAACTACAACTACCTTCAGAGACAATGGATTGGTTGTGTGTCAAGTCTGGTTATTGCAGGCAGCTTTCTCCTATGAGGCCTGCGGGGCAAAAATTTTGCAACTAATTGCCAATGATTGGGCTTGAAAATTCAGTCATCGGTTTTTAGCCAGGACTTGGAGTTACATAATTTATGTAAAACACCTGTCACAGCAATTGTAGTGATCTTTCAATAAATGGTGGTCATTATTTAGCTATTAAGTTCTGTTCAGTTCATTCTGCCATGGTTGGACCCTTCCATGACCCCTCTGCTCTGTTTTGGTTTGGTGGAAAGATTCCCTTTAGGTACCTGAGCAAAAGGTATTTATTTCCTAGCATATTTCTTATCCTACTGTGTAGCTCTAGAGGCAATCCAGCTGTTCCACTTTGTCCAGCCTCTTGCTGTGAATAACTTGACACTTCACTAATAAATAAGAAATAAGGTAAGAGTCGGGGCAGCATCACCTCATCAGGCTCATTCCTGATACTTGTAACCTCTGGAGTAGGATTGAAAGGAACGAAAATGATTCTAAGAAAAATACAGCCAAATGATCTAATTATTTTGCTGATCAATTAGGAAAATGTGATTACTAATTTGGAGGCTGAGGTTGTTTAAAAGCAATCTCACATTCTGTACTCTATGTTCTCTTTATTCATTTATGATTTTACTAATATGCACCTGTATGTCTGTTGCAAATATCTTCCTATAGCAAAAACATTCTATACAAATAACAGGCTACAATTAAAATTTGGCATGCTGATTTCAAAAGCATAGAAGAATTACCTTACAATGAACTATTTTGTGATTCAGTCATTTAAACTTAATGCGTAAATACAATTATGATCACAATTTTCAAAGGTGGGCATTTCAAAGTTAACAGTAAAAGCTACATTAACTTAAAAATTAACAAAGCAAACAAGAAGAATGGTCTGTATGCTAGAATTGCCCTCTATATTCCCCTTAATGAATTGTTCAGCTGCATCATTGCTTTATGGCTGGATCTCAATTATTGTTTTAAGTACTCTGTGCCTTAATGCATTTCATGGGACACTGAATAATATTTAAACTATTTTACTTTTGTTAAACAAGTTTCGTATTATTAAACATCTGGAAGTAAGTACAATGGTAGAACTATTAATTTTAAGCCTATTGTCCCTAAGCATTTATGCATTTACATTTCAAATGGATGAGACAGGAATGGCATGTCAAAGCAATATAGAGTTGAAATGATTTAAACTATCTGAATTTCTCCTGCTTCTAAGTGCAAGTGCAAAATGAATGAGATGAAACTGCCCAAGTCCAAAAGGGACCCTAAAATAATCTTTTGAAGGTCTCCCCAAACACCATGATCTAATGCATAATACGTGGTCTTTTGGTTTAAATATAAATCCTTTTAAGGCTCATCTCTTCCAGAACTTAATGGTTATAACTAGCACATTTTCCTACCAGTCTCCCCAAAAGGAAAGTATCAGTTCAAAAGGTAAAGGATATCTCCAACTAGAATGCTTTGCATAAATTTTATCTTAATGTTAGCTTGCTATGTCTCTTGATTTTAGGTTCAAGTACTAAAGTTCCATCAAAATGGTATGAGACACATGTTAGTATAGATATACAAGACAGATATTGTTCTTGCTTCCAATCTCTATAGTATAAACATTTCCCATTGATAAACTGATAAACTTTTTCAAAGTTAGGTAACTAATCATTAGTTTTCAAATAAGAATAAAATTATAATATACCAAGTATCTGGATTTTACTTTTCTTTCATGACAATGCTTTGATGATGATATCCAAGTTGTCTCTCAAGTATTTTTTAAACAAGATTTATTTTAAAGGTTGAGTTACAGAGAGATGGAGAGACAGAGGGAAAGAGAAAGATCTTCCATCTGTTGGTTCACTCCCAAATGGCCTTAGCACCTGGAGCTGAGCCAGGCTGAAGCTAGGAGTCTGGAACTCCATTCAGGTCTCCCATGTGGGTGACAGTGGCCTAAGTACTTGAGCCATCCTCCACTGCCTTCCCAAACTCGTTAGCAGGGAACTGGATCAGAAGTGGAGCAGGGGCCGGTGCTGTGGCTGCCGCCTGCAGTGCTGACATCCATATGGGTATGGCTTCGAGTCCTGGCTGCTCCACTTCCTATCTAGCTCTCTGCTATGGCCTGGGAAAGCAATAGAAGATGGCCCAAGTTCTTGGGCCTCCACGCCTACATGGGAGACCCGGAAGAAGCTCCTGGCTCCTGGCTTTGGATCAGCCCAGCTCTGGCCATTGTGGCCATCTAGGGAGTAGACCAGCAGATGGAAGACCTCTTTCTCTCTCTCTGCCTCTACCTCTCTGTAACTCTGCCTTTCAAATAAATAAAGATCTTTAAAAAAAAAAAAAAGAAGAAAAAGTGGAACAGCTGGGTCTCAAACTGGCACTCACATGGGATGCTAGCATCACAGGCGGTGGCTTGACATGCTATGTCACAACACCAGCACAGCTCAAGCTCTTTTGCCTTTATATTTTAAGATAACTAAAATGATGTAAAATAGAAAAGTGACGCCCAAAAATTCCATGGTGGACTAGGGAACGTCTGTTTTTCCCATGGAATTTTTTTTTAATTAAGCACACTGGTTGAAATAACATCATAGGAGCTCCTGAAATCAGCAGAGGATACACAACAACCAAGCAAGTGCCTAGTCAAGAAGAAATTACATTTAAATGGTAGAAGATATAGTGACATCTTTATTCATCATGTCCTACTCACTCCCTAGTGCGATGTAATGCAATCCAATTCCTAGTTCTCTTTCTGGGACATGCAGGAACAGAGACTAACTTATTTGTAACACTCTAATGTGTCATTGAGATTCTTGGCACAGGGGGACTGATTGCTGTCTTATTTGGCTCAGAGCTTAGAAAAGAAAAGCCAGTGTAGGTGGAATCTCACACTTCCAAAAACTACAGAAATCAGTGATGGATACTGAAGCACATGGAAACTGCAGGGAGACTACTGATTCCTGTTGCACAAGATAGTGGAGCAATGGACATGTAAGGCACCAAGAGAAAGCTGTGCTGAAACTACTTGAAAAAAAAAATAAAACATGGAAAGGCAGCGGTGCTTATGTGGGAAATAAAAAATAGTATGCATATGAGTTCAGACAGGACGCATGCCAAGAAATGACCTGAGAAAACATTTAACATTCAGCTTCAATTGATCCCAAGGCTCAGAACATATTCTGCTGGTTAGTAAAAGTCTTAGCAACCAATCTGTGAAGACTGGGAGATGGGCCTGTTTTCTCGAATACTCAGTTTTCAATGAAAGCATACAAGACATAAAACGAAACAGAAAAATATGAGCCATTATAATGAACAAAATAATCTGTAGATACCGTCCCTGAAAAAAATCCAGGCATTACTAGATAGACACAGAACTAAAGGAAAACATGGACAAAGAACTAAAAGAAACAAATATGTGAACAAAATGAGGGTATCACAACAAATATAGAAATGATGAAAAGCAAAAGGGAAAGAAACTTCAAAAGGGAAGAAACTTTAGCATGTGCTACAGCATAGATGAAGCTTAAAAACTTTGTACTAAGTGTATAATCCAGACACAAAAAGCAAATACTCTATGAATCCACATATATAGTATACACAAAGTAGGAAAATTCATAGAGACAGAAAGTTGCCAGGATCCTGGGGCAGGTTATCATTTAATGGGTACAGAATTTCAACACTGGAAGATGAAAAGCATTTTGGAGATGGAATGTGGTTGCACAACAATATGATGGTGCTTAATTCCAGTGAATTATAGACATCAAGATGGTTAGAATGGGGACCGGCGCTGTGGCATAGCAGGTAAAGCCGCCACCTGCAGTGCCGGCATCCCATTTGGGATCCAGTTCAAGTCCAGCTCTCTGCTATGAACTGGGAAAGCAGTAGAAGATGGCCAAGTCCTTGGGCCCCTGCACCTGTGAGGGAGACCCAGAAGAAGATCCTGGCTCCTGGCTTCAGATCAGCATAGCTCTGGCCATTGTGGCCATTTGGGGAGTGAACCAGCAAACGGAAGACCCCTTCTCTCTCTCCTTCTCCCTCTCCTTCGTTTTCTGTGTAACTCTGATGACTTTCAAATAAATAAATAAATCTTCAAACAAAAAAAGATGGTTAAAATGACAAATAGTATGTTTACATATTAACCACGATTTAAAAAACAGGAAAAATACTGTCTAAATATATAGAACTACAGCTAATTTTTTAAACTTTTATTTAATGAATATAAATTTCCAAAGTACAGCTTATGGATTACAATGGCTTCCCACCCCCCCCATAACTTCCCTCCCACCCGCAACCCTCCCCTTTCCCACTCCCTCTCCCCTTACATTCACATCAAGATTCATTTTCAATTCTCTTTATATACAGAAGATCAGTTTAGCATATATTAAGTAAAGGTTTCAACAGTTTGCAAACACACAGAAACACAAAGTGTAAAATATTGTTTGAGTACTAGTTATAGCATTAAATGACAATGTACAGCACATTTAGGACAGAGATCCTACATGAGGAGTAAGCGCACAGTAACTCCTGTTGTTGACTTAACAATCAACACTCTTGTTTATGGCGTCAGTAATCACCCTGGGCTCTTGTCATGAGTTGTCAAGGCTATGGAGGCCTTTTGAGTTCACCAACTCTGATCTTATTTAGACAAGATCATAGTCAAAGTGGAAGTTCTCTCCTCCCTTCAGATAAAGGTACCTCCTTCTTTGATGACCTGTTCTTTCCACTGGGATCTCACTCCCAGAGATCTTTCATTAGGTTTTGTGTGTTTGTTTTTTTTTTTTTTTTTTTTTTTTTTGCCACAGTGTCTTGGCTTTCCATGCCTAAAATACTCTCGTGGGCTCTTCAGCCAGATCTGAATGTCTTAAGGGCTGATTCTGAGGCCAGAGTGCTGTTTAGGATATCTGCCATTCTATGAGTCTGCGGAACTACAGCTAATTTGTAAATAAATGTGTCCTTGCTACTAAACTGAAAAAACAGAAAAGAGAAAGTAATTTTAGTTTCTTTTTCATATTTTCCTCTGCAGAATGGCAATACATTCATATCTTTTTCTCTTGTGTGTTTGCAAAACATACAAAACTGAGAAGTAAGTGGCAAAAATAGAAAGTCACCTGTTGCTGTCTTCTTAAGGATCACCATAGTAAAGATGCAAAATGACTTTGACTGTGGCCATTGATTTCATTATGAATGCACAAAGTGGAAACCATCAATACTCCCATTTTTCCCCCTCAAACTTCTTAAGCTAAACATTTCACCAGTACCTTCTCTAAAGTCTACCTTGCCTACTTTTTTCATGCGAGTGGTTTATTAGTAGAAATAGTACTGGTGTGGCTATATGACTTCAACGCAGTGGGGCAGGATGGGAATGAAAGTAATGGACAGTAACAATTCCAAACATCTTGTATTATTTCGGACTTTATTTTAATTCATACTTGAAATTTTCTTAAATTTCAGGGCAAAGTAAAAAATCATTCTTATGTACACCTAAAGATAAGGAATGAACATACACATTCCTCTTACTACCACCATGAATATTGACTGATAAGACAGGAATCCAACATGACAAAGAAAAAAACGGATAAAGCAAATGAGTGGAGAGAACAAGAACCAAAAGACAGCACATACATTCCTGGTTTCAGAGTGTCCCTGGAGCCTACCTGTACCATTACTATGTGCTTCCACAAGGTGCTCTTGTACCCTCAGTGTAATTAATTTCCACTGTTCCATTAAAGAGCTCTAGTGAGCTTCTGCAAATTTGAACTAAAAAGCTCTGACATTATAAACACCATCACTTCTTTCTCTGACTACTTCAGTTAGTTCTGCTCCCTGCACAGGACATACTCTTCTTCCAAACCCAATGCTTTGGCCCTTTCAAACCCCTAAACTGTCACTGGCTCTATGGGTTATCACTCAAGGTTCTGCCCTTCTAACAATCATTAACAGAAACACTGAAGTTACAATAGTCTGTATGTCTAAAAATCTAATGAAATTATGTTTATAAAGTTCTTGCATACTGTTTAGAATTTGAGAACTGCTAAATCAGTAATAGTTATCTTGTAAAATATAAAGCACAAAGGGATGATTTTCATCAGCATAGCCATGCAACAATTGTAAGTTAGACCCACAGAGCTAATAAAGGATGTGGCAATTTAGATGCAGTGCAAATTAAATAAATGAATTACTTATTGACTACTAATAAATAGTAATATCATGTCCATCAGACCCATACACACATATACAGACACTTATCTTTGAGGAACACGAGAAGGAGAAAAAATTTGAATCAGGTCACTGAAACACACAGAAGCAAGAAACAACGAGAATGCAACTTTTTCTTACAAGTGTCAGAGACGCCTATCCCTTAATTATGTTGACATCATTTTATAAAACCTGAAAAATGATTTCATCAGGTGGAGAAAACTATATTCTTCCAGTGTCTTATTATTTTCCATGGAGTGTAAATTAAGCTTCTTTGGAATCTAACTGACTTCCCAGGATAACATATTGATGAGAAATATCATAAAGATCCTTAAAAAAAGGTAATCTCAATAATTATATTCATTGGAGTAGACTCTATGTGAATATATATTAGAGTATTGTATTTTCATTTATTCTGTTAGTTGTGTGTGGAAATCCACTACTTGTAAGTGAGCCTTATTAAGGTCTCTTTATTTTAATTATTATTGCTAACTAATTTAAGGGAAATAATTATATAAGATTCATGAGATAGCTAGTACTTCAAGCAGAAATACAGGCATAGATTTCTCTTTACCAAATATACTGAAAATACTCTCTTTAGTGAAGGACAAAGGTGGCTCAGAAATATTTTAATACATCTTTCCATAGGTATGGAAATGCCATCTATTTGCTGATTTCTGGTGTTTGATAAAGTTCTGTTTCATTGTGAGACCAAGCAGTTAGAAGGCAGAGAAAACAGTTTGCGGCTCAAAATAAAGTATCCTGACTTGTGGAATTCATTAAATGAATGGTTGATGTAACTGAGATTAATGTAGACCATGAAAATAGAAATCAAACCTTGCTCTTACCCAGAAGCTCATAAGCCACACGGTATTTTGTTACATCCCCCCAAATAATACTCTTTCCAATGAATTTCAAACTCATATATTGATACATATGTATATGTACACACACACACACACACATATATAAATTTGGGTTTCCTTTTATTACAGTCAAATAAATGAGTTAACATCCTTCTTGTAATTTCATGCTATGCACAGATACTATCCTTAATTAGTATAAAGTCCATCATTTCCTTGATATGAAATTGTTGGAATGGCTGCATCCTAAATTATGATTGTAGGTCTTAAAATGTATTTAAAGGGGCCAGTGCTGTGGCATAGTAAGCTAAGCTTCCACCTGCGGCACCAGAATCCCATATGGGTGCTGGTTCTAGTCACGGCTGCACCTCCTCCCATCCAGCTCTCTGCTATGACCTGAGAAAGCAGTGGAAGATGGCCAAGTGCTTGGGCCCCTGCACCCGCATGGGAGATCCCGAAGAAACTTCTGGGTCCTGGCTTTGGAATGGTCCCACTCCAGCCACTGTGGCCATTTGAGCAGTGAATCAGCAGATGGAAGACCCCCCCCCTCATTTTCTGATTTATTACCTCTAAATTACAAATATCCATAGTATTCTCTTATAATGCTCTTTCTTTCTGTGAAGTAGAGAGCAGGGGCAGGTGTTTGACAGAGCAATTACACCACCACTTGGAACACGTGCATCCCATATTGGAGTGCCTTGTTTGAGTCCCATCTATTCCACTTCTGATCCAGTTTCCTGTTAATGTGCACCCTGGGAGGAAGCAGGTCATTCTCCAAGTTCTTGTGTCTGTGACACCTTGTGGGAGATCCAGACTGAAGACTAGACTCCTGGCTTAAGCCTGGCCCAGCTCAAGTTGCGGTGAGCATCTGGGTATGAACCAGCACATGAGAGATTTATTTTTCTGCCTTTCAAATAAAATTAAAATAAATTAATAATTTAAAAAATATATTTTGGATTATTTGATTTTGTTCATGGTTTTTATAATTTACATTTCATTTATTACTGCACTAAACTTTACTATTTTCTTCATTCTCCATCCCTTGGTTTGAATATGATCTTCTTTCTCTCTAGCTTCTTTTTTCTTTTTTAAGATTTATTTATTTCTTTGAAAGTTAGAGTTACAGAGAGACAGAAGGAGAAGCAGCGAGAGAAAGAGGTCTTCCATCCGCTGGTTCACTCCCCAGTTGGCTGCAATGGCTGGAGTTGTGCCGATCCGAAGCCAGGAGCCAGGAGCTTCCTCTGGGTCTCCCACATGGGTGCAGGGACCCAAGGACTTGGGCCATCTTCTACTGCTTTCCCAGGCCATAGCAGAGAGCTGGATCAGAAGTGGAGCAGCCAAAACTCGAACTGGCACCCAAATGGTTTGCCGGCACTGCAGGCAACCGCTTTACCCACTACGCCACAGCACCGGCCCCTCTCTAGCTTCTTAAGGTGGATACATAGTTTATTCACTTGAATCTTTCATCTTTTTATTATAAGTATTTATCACTATAAATTTCCATCTAAGCCTTTTTATAGCCTTATACTATAAGGTTTAGTATGTTAGGTTTTCATTTTCATTTGTCCCCAAATATATTCTTATTCACCACATGTTCTCTTTCTAGTGTCACTTCATCTCTGAGTGAAAAACTCCATTTAGTATTTCTGTGGGTCAGGTATGTTTGTGACGAATTCTGCCTTTGTTTGAGACTATCTTTTTTTTTTTTTTTTTTTGGTTGACAGGCAGAGTGGACAGTGAGAGAGAGAGAGAGAGAGACAGAGAGGAAGGTCTTCCTTTGCCATTGGTTCACCCTCCAATGGCCGCCGCGGCCAGCGCGCTGCGGCCGGCGCACCACGCTGATCCGATGGCAGGAGCCAGGTGCTTCTCCTGGTCTCCCATGGGGTGCAGGGCCCAAGCACTTGGGCCATCCTCCACTGCACTCCCTGGCCACAGCAGAGAGCTGGCCTGGAAGAGGGGCAACCGGGACAGAATCCGGCGCCCCAACCGGGACTAGAACCCGGTGTGCCGGCGCCGCAAAGCGGAGGATTAGCCTAGTGAGCTACGGCGCCGGCCTGTTTGAGACTATCTTAATTTATACTTTATTTTTTGAAGGATAGTTTTTCTTGATACAGAATTCTTGGTTGACAGTCTTTTCCTTTCAGCATTCTGAATAGGTCATTATACTGCTTTCTGATCTCCATGTTTTCTGATGAAAAATCAACTGTTAATCTTATTGAGATTAGCTCATACTTGGTAAATCACCTCTTTCTAGCTGCTTTCAAGATTGTTTCTCTTTTTTTGTAATTTAGTTACGATGTATCTAGGTATGTACATATGAATTTATTTTGCTTGGAGTTCATTGAGCTTCATGTGTATGTAGATTACTACTTTCCTTAAAATTTGGGAAGTTATGGGTTATTATTTCTTTTGCTTTCTTCCCTTATCCCTTCCTTTCTTCTGAGAATTGCATTATCATTTTATTAGCGTACTTGATTGTGTCCCACAGGCTGTGAGACTCTCTTCATTTTTTTTAAAGATTTATGTATTTATTTGAAAGTCAGAGTCACACACACAGAGAAGGAGAGTCAGAAAGAGAAAGAGAGAGAGAGAGAGAGAGAGAGAGGTCTTCTATCTTCCTATCTTCTGGTTCTCTCCCCAATTGGTCACAACAGAGCTGAGCTGATCTGAAGCCAGGAGCCAGGAGCTTCTTCCAGGTCTCCCACACAGGTGCAGGGGCCCAAGAATTTGGGCCATCTTCTACTGCTTTCCCAGGCCATAGCAGAGAACTGGATCGGAAGTGGAGCAGCTGGGACTTGACTCGGAACCCACATGGGATGCTGGCACTGCAGGTGGCAGCTTTACCTGCCTTCACTCTTCATTTTTATTTTTCCTTTCTGTTATTCAAATTGAGTAACCTCAATTGACTTGTTTTAGAGTTTGCAGACAATTTCTTCTGCCTGTTCACACATGCTTATAGGACTTTCATGTTTTTCCTTTATGTTATACTTTCCAACTTCAGTAATACTGTTTTGTTCTTTTTAAATACTTTCTCTTTTTATGCCACCAGTTTGTGAGATTTCCTTCTCATACTCTCCTTTAATTCATTATAAATGATGTCCTTTAATTATTTAGGTATATTTAAAATATCTGATTTATAGTCTTCGTCTAGCAAGTGCAACACCTTGATATTTTTCAAGGACTGTTTCTGTTGAAAGTTTATTCCTCTGGATGGACCAAATTTTTATTTCTCTCTATGTATTTTAAAATATTTAAATGAAAATTCAATACTTAAAATAATATGACAATATGGACTTCGGATATTTCTTTTTTTTCTAGGATCTGTTGCTACTACTTGTAGAGTCTTCCAGTGAAATTTCTGAATTAATTCTGTAAAGTCTCAATTCTTTGTCATTTGTGGCCATGGAAATCCATGCTCAGTTACCTTAGTGGTCAGATAGTGATTGGAGTGAGATTTCCTTAAATATCTTGAACTAGCAAAACTGTCAGTTTCTGCTAAGTTCTCTTTATGCCTGATCAGGCATGTTTTCTATGTTTTGTCAGGCAACTAAAAATTCTGCCTTTGTCTTTACTTTCTTCTTACACAGAGCCATAAGGTCAGCCAAAGGGGAGAAACTGGGGGCCTTCTAAGGTCTTTTCTAGACATGAACACAGCCCTGGGCGTGTGTATGGCACACTAGGTTCCCAGAAATAGGTTACATCTTTTCAAAGCCTTCACTCAGTAGACAGCCAGTTCCCCAGACTTACCTCTTAAGTTCTTGCTCAGCTTCTTGTTCACTTTAACTCTTAACACAATGACATGCGGCTTTAATGTTAGATAATTTCTATCAGTTTTTGTTCTGAAAACTGAAGCAAGGAAAAAACTATTATCAGTGAACAAGCTTTTAGTTAGGTCATTTAACAAAATGCCCTATAATTATGTGGTTCCAGAGCACTAACAAAAAGGTCAGTGAATGAAAATTCTCTAGGGATAGGGTTTTAGACACATTTTAGACCCATTTAGTTTTCTTTGGTGACCACAAGACTGCTAGATTTCATGCCTGTTTTGATTATGAGGATGTTGAATTTCAAGTCTACCAAGGGCTGAAGATGAGCAAATTAATATAAAAATCACATAAAATAGCTCTTTTGTTACCAAGATTTAGATTTTATCTTGAGTAAAAACTTTTCATAGTTTCTTATGTTTTTGACTAATTAACACAGCATTGAAAAGTTGTGTTTGATAGCTTTTTTCTAGTGTCCTCATTGCTTTTATGATGAGAAAAATTTCACAGGTCCTTACACTTTAGCTTCAGAATGTCTCCCTTTATTCCATGTATATATAATATGCGATATCTAGGCAGTATATTTAACTAATAACAACATTGTTGAATACGTTGAGCCCTCAAAATCGCGTTTTGGAGAAATAAAATAGTCAGAATGTGGAGCAAATGTAGTTTCTTGCTTTGGTTTTGGTTTATCCCAATACTTTAGTAAAATCAGGCTGGTCTGCTACCATGCTTGCTTCTTGTTTTTCCAATCAGGACTTACTTAATCTTAGAGTTTTTCCAATAAAATAATGTGAATCTATTCTTTCATCAAATGATAACTGGGATACATAGATTTTGTCCTTAATAGGTAGCTCTGTCAGGCATTTACTAATTCCAGTTGTTGTTAACATGTTTTGATATTCCATGCCCAGTGAAACGCACTAAACCATTTCTGCTTTTACTTTAATTTCAGTCTGAATGTTTAACCTTGAGGTTTTTGCTTCTTCTTAACTTTGACTTTATGAACTTGATTGTGAAATGTTTTCTGAATTCCAATTAATTTTGTCCTAGCATCTTAGAATAAAATGGCCTTTGTCTTTTTTTTTCATTCCCTTCATGAAACAAAAGACAACACATTATTCTAAGTTCTACTTAAAGGTGATAGGGTATTTTTTTAAAAAAATTAAGTCTGTTTAAATTTTAGAATAGTTTGTATTGTAGAAAAATATTATGAAGATATTATGGAGTTCTCATTTATTCCACATGCAACTTCTCCTTTTTTACACATTTTAAATTGTTTTGATATGATTGACACAACTATTAAGCAAAAATGTATACATTATTATTAACTAAAGTATATACCTTATTCAGATTCCCTCAGTTTTTCCCCCAAAACCCTTTTTCTGCCCCCAGGTTCCATCATAAATATTCTGTTAACACTTGTTTCTTATTTCCTCTTAGACTTCTCTGGGCTGTGATTGTATCTCCAACTTGTTTCTGCTAACCTTAACAGTTCTCATGAGTACTGCTCAGGTATTTTATAGAATTTTTCTCAATTTGAGTTTGCCTGGCAATTTTCTCCTGTTTAGATTGAAGTTAGGAGTTTTGAGGAATAAGATTACAAAGGTGCAGTGCCATTCATGTCAAGGGTATATTATATTATAAATGTAAATTATTAGTGTTTATATCGACCTTGACCACCTTCCTGAGACAGTGTGGTCGGATTTCTCCAGCTGGAAAGCTACTTCCCCTCCACTTTCCATCTTGTACTCTGGGGAAACAAGTTACAAAACTTAGCCCACATTCAAGGGTTGGGAGACTTAAGAAGATCTGGAGTCAGGAATCAAACCTAGGTATTCCAATAAGAGGTGCAGGAGTCTTCACTGCTTCACAAGATACCCGACCTTGTATTTCCATTTTATGGAGTAAACTTGATGTGATATTCCTGTTATAGTCTGCTTTAAACTATCTCATTTGGTACAGGATACACCACACCCTTTGGGGACATAAAAAACATAGAATGCTTAGTAATTTCTTATATAGGTGCTTTGGTACTTAATACATTTTTCCTCTAATAGAAAGTGTTATATTCATGATAATACAACATGTATGACATGTAACTACAGAGCAGTGGGGCAGAAGTCAGAAACTACCTGATTGTGCCTATGTTTCTGACAGAATACTTAGCATTTATAAATGGAAGTGGCTTTATAAATAAAGCTTTCTTCTTAGGATTTATTATGTTTTTGAAGATAATTTTCATTTATTTCATGTGTTTCTTAAACTCAGCACTTGCATTAATATTATTAAGTAGGGTAAACCAAAATGCTATTTAATGTACCAACATTATGATACTACATATCATAACATTAATATACCTAAATAACAATAATCAAAGTTCACTGTAATAATAATTGTTAGAAATATTTGAAATATGCTATTTTCTCTCTAGAATAATAATGTAATGCACTATCTAATTATCTGCATCACTTTGATGAGAGAACCACATCTGATGCAGAAATTGAGGAAATAGCTTTGTTGACTTATAAATCAAGAACATGAATAATTAAGGCAGCAATGACAAGAGCATATTTCCTAGTGGCCACATATTTCAAGAATTTTTTTTGTCTTTGTTGGAACAAAAGAATAAATGGCCAAAACCTCTGATTAATTTAGGCTATGTGCAATAATTGGGTTTGTGCATAGAACATTTGATTATAATTTTTGTTGGATAAAATAAGGTATCCCATTATCTGCTCAATCTTCTGAGAATTGTACAGGGATTGTTTGGGACCTTTCCACTGCATCTTTTCTCAACATATTCTCTTTCTCTCTATTATTCCCTTTATTTTTGGATAATCATGAGCATAATAATGATGATAATAATAATGTGAGTAGGTCATATCTAATCTGCTGAAGACCTCAGTAGCATGAGTGGGAAGGTTAACAAAACAAAACAAAACAAAGTCTCTGTCCAACTGTCTTCAAGCTGGGACATTGATCCTTTGCTACCTTGCACTTGGACCGGCACAATTCCATTGGCTTTTCTGGGTATCTAGCTTGTCAACTGCAGATATTGATCTCAGCCTCCATAATCACATGAGTTAGCTCTTTGTGAATCACATCCATCCACCTCACCCCACCCCCTCCCACTCCCATCCCCACAATAAAAGAGAGAAAGAGAGAGAGAGGGCGGGAGGGAGAGAGATTGCTCAACATCATTCAGTAGCATGGACAGTGCCCATATGAGATGCCAGCGTCACAGGTGGCTGCTTTATCTGTTACGCCACAGTGCTGAGATCCAAGATCTGACTCCAGTCCTCAACTTATAATTATTATAACTCAGTACTGAATAAGTTAGATGCTCATTTATTTATTTAATAAGGCTCCTTTAACTATGGAGTTCAAAGACTCTTCTAATGAATCAGAGTTTCTTCATTCACACTGTTTACTTCAATATTCTCAAGTATATTTTCTTCCATATATTTCCTCAGAAACTAATTTAAGACCTCATTATTTTCTCCAACAGCTTACTAACTAGTCTCTTGCCTACTAATATTTTTCTTCATCTGAAACATCTTTCCACAGTACATGAAAACAGGTCAATCATTCATTCAATGATTATTTATTGACTATCTCTATGTGCTCTTTTTGAGATAGTGGGCATATAATAATGATCAAGACATGTGATATTTTCATTCATGGAGATCACATTCTACTGAGAGATATGAATAGCAAAGAATAATCAACATTATTTCAAAAATCTAAGAAAAAATACAACCAAAACATAGGAATACAAAGTATGGAACTACCTAAGGAGACTGTTACAATAAGGGCTTAGTGAAGTGATAGTTGAGCTGAGGCTTAAATGACAAGCAGTTAACCACTGGAATATCTTTTTTTTTAAAAAAAAATCTGTTTTGGAAAGGCAGAGTTACAGAAAGATAAGGAGAGACAGAGAGAGAGTGATTTTTCCATCTGTTGATTCACTCCCCAGATGTCAGCAAATGCCAGCACTGGGCTAGGCCGAAGCTAGGAGCCAGGAGCTTCCTCTGGGTCTCCCATGTGGGTGGCAGGGACACAAACACTGGGTCATTTCCCACTGTTTTTCCTAGGCCATTGGAAGGGAGCTGGATTGGAAGTAGAGCAGCTGGGACACGAACCAGTGCCCATATGAGATGCCAGTGTCACAGGTGGCTGCTTTATCTGCTATGCCACAGTGCTGGACCCCTCTTGGAATATATTGATTTGAGTTTAGCATGTTCAAGGAAAGAATGAAGAAGAGTGAGGTCACAACATGTTTAAGCAGAGGGATAGTACCAGGTGATATTGGAATGGTAGGCAGATGTCAAATAATAAGTAAAATATTCTTGTCTTTTCATTCTTGAATTAACACATGGTGTGATGATTATATGTGCTGAACACTTTTAAACACATAGATTAGGGTTGAGACAGAGAAAAATTCTAAGAACTTGTTGGATATGTTGAAAATTATGCACTTTGGGCAATTTTCAAGAAATTTATACCACATATGGTTTACTTCTGTGCTTATTTAAAGTGAGCAAATTTTTATTTAGAGTAAGTAAGAAGTCATCGTTTCTTGCAATGGAGATAACAAGTTACTTCTGGTTTACTAATTTACCTTTTAAAATGAGGGCTTTTTTTTCCTTTGACCAAGATTATCTGGGGTTATGAAAAAAATCACCCTTCTATTTTTTAACATTTGTTTACTTACATATTCAAAAGGTACAATGATATGACAGAGAGAAAAGTCTCCTATCTCTATTCCCCATATGGCCAGAACTGCTGGGACTGGCCCAGGATACAGCCAGGAGCCATGAACTCCATCCAGGTCTCCCAGTTGGGTGAAAGGAACTCAGATACATGGGGCCAGCGCCGTGGCACAGTAGGTTAATCTTCCACCTGTGGCACCAGCATCCCATATGGGCACTGGTTCTAGTCCCGGCTGCTCCTCTTCCAATCCAGCTCTCTGCTATGGCCTGGGAAAGCAGTGGAGGATGGCCCAAGTGCTTGGGCCCCTGCACCCACGTGGGAGATCTGGAAGAAGCTTCTGGCTCCTGGCTTCAGATCAGCACAGCTCCAGCCTTTGCTTCCATTTGGGGAGCGAACCAACGGAAGGAAGACCTTTCTCTCTTTCTCTTCTTCTCATTGTCTGTAACTCTACCTCTCAAATAAATAAATAAAATCTTTAAAAAAAAAAAAAAGAAAGGAACTCAGATACTTGAACCATCATCTGCTGCTTTCCAAACCCATTAGCTGGGACTTGGATGGGAAACACAGGAGTTGAGACTTGAACTGGTGTTATAATATGTGATATTGGCATCCTCAATGGTGGCTTAGCCCACTGTGCCACAATGTCCAACCTCACCTTTCTCCTTTTTTAAAGTTTTATGTATTTTAAAGGAAGGGGGGGGGGCAATCACTTCCATTTGTTAGTTCAGTCCACAAATGGCCACAACAGTGAGGGCTGGGTCAGGCTGAAGCCAGCAGCCAGGAACTACACCCAGGTCTCCCAAATGGATGGCAGAGATGCAAGTAATTGGGTCATCATTCACTGCCTTCCCAAGAACATTAGCAAGAAGCTGGACTCAAATTGGTGCTCCAATGTGGAATGCAGCATTGCCACGTGGCAGCTTTACCCTCTATGCTACAATGTGGGCCCTTTCTATTTTGATGTTTTTTGAAATCTTACTATTTCTGATTTGATTATCATATTTCAGTTGTTTTTATTGACTCCATTATATCTTTTGTTACAAACATATAGGTGCATATATATATATATATATTCATACACAGATATGAGTGATTAAGTGTTTAACAAGTGGTAAATGAAAGTGCTATAATCATAAAAATGACTTTAAACAATCATAGCTAAGACACAATCAACAATGCCAACTATTTTACAATTAAAGATTTTGATATGCATATAATTTTAGCTACAAATTATCAGTAAGATTACAAAACATGGGCTGTTAACTTATTTTGAAAAGATACATCTTGTTATATAGGTTTGCTATGTGTACAACTACCTATAACCAATAACTTTTTAATGTGTGTTATTAGTACATAGTAAGGACTTAATGGATGTTACTGACAGTTATTTTAACAATATGATTCTAGTTATTGTTAATATTGCTATCATTATTTCTAACATGAACATAATAGTATGTATCAAGATTATCAATTCTCAACTAAATAAATTCTCATTTTGTTATGATTCATTAGTAGAGAAGAGGCACCTATGCAAATATTGCTGGAAAATGAAATATTTATGATAAACAGTACTAAGAAGTATTTTCAAAGGTTGGATACCAAAAATAAAGCATTTTTATCTAAATAATTTGAATTTATTACTCTTCAAAAGCTAAGATGCACAGTGCTAAAAATAATATGCATACCCATGCTGTGCATGCTGAGATAACAAGAAAATCCATTCATAGAAAAAATAGTGTACTTGGTTCAACTACATGCATGATTATGTTCCATTCATTCCCATGGAGTATCCCTGTGGTTAAGGAGCAAATTATGACAGTCCATTAACAATACCCCCCTGATAGAGATAGATTTAATTTCTATACATAGCACATATTAAAAGTTCTGGAGGTAGTTATTAACTATGACATATTTCATACTGTCAGCCATCAGAAAGCATAACTGGATATTTACTATCACCCGGAAGTATTTTTGTATGGGGGAGAGAGGTTATGAAACCTTTTCATCCTTTAAAGGGTTAACATTTCCAAATACCCACACACAGATTGGCCAATTTTAGCAGCAGCTTTTGCTGCTAAATGTTATACTTAATATTGAGAGAAAGATCTGGAAAATAGATTTCGAGGAAAGTACTTCCCTTGGCTGTTGCTGTGGTATAGAATTTGAAGCCAATGCTGGCATCCTACATAGGTGCTGGTTCGTCTTCTGGCTGCTACACTTCTGACCCTGCTCCCTGCTAATGAAACTGGGAAAGCCACAGAAGATGGCCCAAGTCTTTGGGCCCTTGTACCCACATGGGAGATCCAGAAGAAGTTCCTGACTCCTGGCTTCGGCCTGACTTAGCCCCAACCATTGAGGCCACTTGAGGAGTGAACTAGTGGATGGAAAACTCTCTGTCTCTCTCTTCTCTCTCTCTCTGTATAACACTGACTTTCAAATAAATAAATAAGTCTTTAAAAAAAGAAGAAAAAGAATCTCTCTCTTGAATTACTTTGAAAGTTTTGAGTTTCAGGCAGAGTTTTAGAAAGGTTTTCAAAAAGATGATAGATAAGTTGATTAAGTTCATTTTATCAGCTCACTAATTTTCAATAGTAACATCTACATTGTCTTAGAGTTTGCATTTTTTATTATCATTGGGCATAACATTAAGAAAAAAGAAACTGGACTGATATCTTCCCAGTGACAGATTTAAATATGAATTTAGTGAAGTGTTTGTCAATTTAAGGTATGTTGAATGTTTGTGAATATAAAAATTGTCAAAATTATATAAATCCCACTACAATTGGTAAAATAGTAATTAATCCTTAAGAATGCAGCCCCAAGTTCTTCCTGTAAAGCATATTCTTTTCCTTTTAAATACCCTGCTCAGGAATTTCTTTCTCCCTGAAGTGTACAGATTGACAATACATTTCGCATTACTCTCCCTAGAGACTCTGTAGAGATATAGTTGTAATTTATTTTATTCATATGACTGTTTTTGTTATGCTATGATTTGCTTTCTTATTCTTCAATTTGCTTTCCTTTTCTCTCTCTTACATTTTGACAACAAGAGAGAATTTCTGTATTTAATTTGTGACTCCCCAAATGACTAAATAATTATGCATTTATTGATGCATAAATATGTTCCTTTATATCAAGGTACTTGACAATTCTTCAAAGCTCTAGAAGTAATTTAGTTGTAATCTTCTCAAATAAAACATTTTCTATGTATCAGAGTCCAATCAGGAAACTGAAATCACACAATTATTCAAACAAAGAAATTTAATATAAATAATTATTAAGCTATGATAAAAGGGTAGTTATAAAATATAAGAAAATGCTACAGAATACCACAAAGGCTGAAGAGGATACCTTGAGGATAATAATCATAGATGAATATACTCTCCCCAAGGCTAGAGTTTCAACCTCATTTGACATTGTGTATTTGTAGCCCACTAGATGATAGAGAAGATTGCTGTTTGTTCAGGCTAGAGTGGATCTGCAGTTGCTGGGCAAGCATTAAGCTTACAAGCTTCAGTCTCTGCATGAGCAGAGATCTGGCACAATGGTATAGGGTTGTTGCTGTGGCTACTAGAAGCGAGGACCACAAAGTACAGTGTCCATATTGCAGGGACCACAACATCAGAAGGGTCAAAGAAGAAAAACCTTGGTGAGTCAGGAAACAGGAGGAAGTCTGAGTGGTGTCAGTGTGAGCAGGATGCTTGGAAAATGCAGTATCACTGTTAAGACAGATGCAGAAAGATGTCTAACAGGTTGGGCTGGGACTGCAAAGCTACCAAGGAACTGTGATTTCTGGATGCATGTCTAGGGTAGAGCACTACCTTTTCCCCCATACCACTGACTGATAGTAGAACAATGAAAACCAGGAAAAGAAGCCTTGTATTCTACAACATACCTTCAAGATCATTTACTGAAAATGGGTGTTTGGCACAGCAGTGAAGCTTCCGCTTGAGATATTGACATTCCCTATTAGTGTGCCAGAGGTTGCATCCTAGCTCCGCTCCTGATTCCAGCTTCCTACAACGTGCACTCTGAGAGGCAGTCGTGATGGCTCAAGTAGTTGGATCTTGATTTTTACAATAACCCTTGGAGTTGGTGCAGCCAATTAAGCACCTGCTTGCGACAATGGCATTCCATATCAGAGTGCCAATTCAATTCCCAACTGGGGGCCGGTGCCATAACTCACTTGGTTAATCCTCCACCTGCGGAGCCAAGTTCTAGTCCCGGTTGCTCCTCTTCCAGTCCAGCTCTCTGCTGTGGCCCGGGAGGGCAGTGGAGGACGGCCCAAGTGCTTGGGCCCTGCACCCACATGGGAGACCAGGAGAAAGCACCTGGCTCCTGGCTTCGGATCGATGCAGCAACGGCCGTAGCGGTCATTTGGGGAGTAAACCAATGGAGGGAAGGCCTTTCGCTCTGTCTCTCTCTCACTGTCCATAACTCTGTCAAATAAATAAATAAATAAATAAAATTTTTTAAAGTCCCAACTGTTCTACTACCAATCTAGATCCTAGCTAATGCACCTAGAAAAGCAGCAGAACATGGCCTAAGTACTTGGTTTCCTGTCACCCATATGGGAGACCAGAATGTTGCTCAAGGCACCTGGCTTCAGGCCCCAGCTGTTGCAGATATTTAGGAAGTGAAGCAATGGGTGGAAGTTTTCTCTCTCTCTCCCTCTCTTTTTCCATCACTCTATATTTCAAATTAAATAAATACTACTTATATAAAATAATGAAATAAAATAAGCTTCAAGGAATGTCTAGAATAAGACATTTTCTTTTTTAAAAAAATATTTATTTATTTATTTATTTATTTGAAAGTCAGACTTATACAGAGAGAGGAGAGGCAGAAAGAAAGAAAGAGGTCTTCCATCGATGGTTCCACTCCCCAGTTGGCCGCTACGACAAGAGCTGAGATAATCTGAAGCCAGGAGCCAGGAGCTTCTTCCAGGTCTCCCACGCGGGTGCAGGGGCCCAAGCACTTGGGCCATCTTCAACTGCTTTCCCAGGCCATAGCAGAGAGCTGGATCGGAAGTGGAGCAGCCAGGTCTTGAACCAGCACCCATATCACTTCAGGCAAGGGCGTTAACCCACTGTACCATAGCACCAGCCCCAAGACATTTTCTAAAATGGAAAATTTGAAACCTACAGCACTTCTTTCTACCAGGTAGTTACATGCCAGGTCCCCCTTATATAGTATATAGTTAATCCCTTATATTATTCCCTATCCTTTGGAGATTTATGCTACCAGTATTACATAGGGATGACTGAGTAACAAGGAACTTGCCCACTGCACAGTACTGTGCATCTTAGAGGGCAGTGATACAATACCTGAACTAAAGACAAGTGTCATGATCCAGAACTTCAGTCTTTCCCTGCCTCAGCTTGGAGAAGTCATTTTTAAACAGGTGATTCCAGAGAGTGAAGCATATATATGACACAAGGTTAGGATGGGGCTTGTGTTGTGCACAGCCAGTAAAGCCACTGCCTACAGTGCTAGCATTCCAGATAAGGTGCTGCTTCGAGTCCCAGCTGCTCCACTTGCAACTCAGCTCCCTGCTAATGCACCTGGGAAAGCAGTAGAGGATAGCCCAAGTGTTTGGATTCTTGTACCCATGTGGGAGACCCAGAAGAAGCTCCTGGCTCCTCGTTTCAGCCTGGTCCCACTGAGGCCAGTGCAGCCATTTGGCGAGTGAACCAGTGGATGGAAGATTTATCTCTCTGTCTGTCTCTACTCCCCCACCCCTAACTATGACTTTCAAATAAATAAGATAAATCTTAAAAAAAAAGAATATATGCATTATGATGTTGCAATCCTGTAAACACAAATACCTATCAAACATCTTACTGTTGATTCAGTTTTATATGCCTGGAAGATCAGATGCCTAATTGTTAGCATATTATGTCAATAATTTCAATGCAGTTAGCATTTTGGAAAACTGGTCAGCAACACTGTAGAGAGAGTGAGGAAGAAATAAATTGCTAAACATTTGTGTTTGTTTCTGTGAACTCATTCTGACTTTGGTGATGTTATTTTTGTTGCTTCTCAAACTAAAAGCTGTGCTCTCCTATTTCTGAAAGAAAAATCAGTGCTTTGCTGCATGCGAGATTTAAACAGCATAATATGGCCAGAGGTCAATGAGCATAGTATATTTTTAGCTTCCGTTTTAGAGCTTTAAGGAATCCTTTCAAAAAGCACCACCAATCATAAAACAGGACCCAGTACTTGTCAATACAATATATGGGACACAGGGACTTTCTTAAATTTCTTAGTAAGGTTAGATGGCAGTTACATAGAAGACCAACACACTTTAAAATAGTCCAAAATGATTCTTTTAGGAATTAAAAATATCAGAGACTAGCTACAGCCTTTCCAATTTTCATTACACTCTTGAAGACTGCATCTACTTTTTAAATCAGCAACCTAATGGAAAGTATATATTGTGTTTTTAGTTATTTTTAGTAGTCTTGAGAAACACTCAAGAGCTACCCTCTTCCATTCCCCATATTTTAAGGTATCAGAAAAGGGTAGTTTTATTTAAAAATTATAGTAAATTTCATTTTACTTGAAAGGCAAAGAGACAGAGTGTTCTTCCATCTGCTGTTTCACTCCCCAAATGCCTGCAACAGCCAGGGCCAGGCCAGGCCTACGGAAGGAGCCCAGAACTCCATCTAGGTCTCCCACATTGGTGGCAGGGATATATGTAGGCTGCTGTTGCCTAGGGTGTGCTTGAGCAGGAAGTTGGATTGGAAATAGAGGAACTTGGCCGGCGCCGTGGCTCACTAGGCTAATCCTCCGCCTTGTGGCGCCGGCACACAGGGTTCTAGTCCCGGTCGGGGCGCCAGATTCTGTCCCGGTTGCCCCTCTTCCAGGCCAGCTCTCTGCTGTGGCCAGGGAGTGCAGTGGAGGATGGCCCAAGTGCTTGGGTCCTACACCCGCATGGGAGACCAGGAGAAGCACCTGGCTCCTGCCTTCGGATCAGCGCAGTACGCTGACTGCAGCACACAGGTCGCGGCGGCCATTGGAGGGTGAACCAACGGCAAAGGAAGACCTTTCTCTCTGTCTCTCTCTCACTATCCACTCTGCCTGTCAAAAAAAAAAAAAAAAAAAAAAGGAAATAGAGGAACTGGCACTGGAATCAGGCACTCTAATACGGGATGTGGGCATCCCAAGCAGCAACTTAACAGCTGTACCAAACACCTGCCCCCAAAGCTGCATTTTGCTAAGTGAGCAAATGCACATCTGATTTTAAGTTTACTAGTAAATATCTGTGTTACATACCAAGGTGCATAGTCCACATACCCCTTCTAGAAAGGACTGGTCACACTGCTATAAGGTGTGTGAATATCTGATAACCTCCAGTTGTTAGATACTTATAGGAAAACTCAGCTTTGGAGCCAAGATCAGGCTCTTGTCAAAGGAGAGTCTATCAATGACTAGGAAAATTCAAATGTCTAGCTATTTCTGTCCAATATGGAATCCTGCTTATAATGTCAACCTTTGTTGCAAATCTCCTTGTTGGGTTGTCATATTTGTTAGGCCTGTGACATGATCTGATGGCTCCCCTCTATACCATTCCCTGATAAATCTTTTGTACTAACTCTATCAGTGTTTGCCTCCCAGAGAACAAACAACAGCACAATAAATACCACAGATTTTTCAAAAAAGTAAGTGAGAAAGATAGAGTTTTGGAGTAGACTCACTTTGACTATTGGCAATGATAACTTCATGTCTGGTTTTTGGTATAGTATGGACAGTTGCTGGTAGAATGATACCATTGTTAAAATTTTTACCAGTGATAATTTGGGAGAATTTGCTGATGGGTAAGATTATACTGGTCAGTATAATAATTCAGATATTTTAAATTTACTAGGGACAGGTAAATAAACCAATAGCAGAAGGTGTGGTTGTTACTAAGATGCATGGATACCCTGGGGCTGAGGCCATGCTCTTCTCAAAGCAGCTTCAAGTCAATGATCATGTGATACAATCACCTGGCCATTTCTGCCCAATGCAGGACTAATGGGTGATCTTGGCTACAGAGCTTCCTGTTGGGTTACTACAGAAATTGTCATGTCCACATCATATTCTAATTCTTGACTTCCCAGTCCTGCTTCTTGCCCTTTCCTTTCACAAGTGTTACTCATCAACAAACTTTTGAACTCTTATTTCCATATCAGCATTTACTTCCCAGAGATCTCACACTAATCATGATTCCAAAAGTCTGGTACGTAGGGTTAACTACTTTACCACTTTGGCTAATGACATGACCTTACACAGACTGTAGAAAGATTCCATATGGCAGATTTAGAAAGAATGAAATATAGCAGTATCTAAAAATATCTTTAGTGGTTGAAAAGATACTTTGAAAGTTGTAGACAATTAGGTTAGTCATTGTCAAAATCAATTGTCATCATTCTGAAGTTGTTTACAATGATTTTTTTTTTCTGATACTGTGGCTCTATTTTATAAATATGGAATTTAGAGTGAGTTTTGTACATATATTCAATGTGCTATATAAACAATCATGTTTTACCTAGAATATACTAAATTTTAATTATAATCTCCCTTTAACATAACTATTATTTTGAAGCCATCGACATTATTGTTCATATAAACCAGTATTTTTTAAGCAATTTTATTTATTTATTTATTTATATTTATTTATTTGGGAGGCAAAGAGGTAAGAAGAGAGCGAGAACTCCCATCCACTAATTCACTCCCTGAATGCCTGCAATGGTGATGACTAAGCTACGCTGAAACCAGGAGCCAGGAATGCAATCCATGTCTCCCATGTGGGTTGCATGGACCCGACTATTGAGCTATCATCAGGGTTTGCATCAGCAGGAAGCTGAAGTCATGTGTGGAGCCTGGCATCAAACCAGGCATTCTTTTATGCAATGTGGGAATCAATCAGTGCCTTAACTGCAAGGCTAAATGTTTGCCCCTAAAATGGCATTTTTGAAAATGTGCTCCATGAGTATGTGAGACATTTTCAGAGGATCCTGAAATTTAAGCTACTTTTGGTAATAATTATAAGATTTTATTTGTATTTTTTCACTGTTTTGATACTTACACGGATGATGCAAAAGAAGTGGTGGCAGCTAAAACTGCTGATAACTTAACATGAATCAAGCTGGTAGCACAAAACTACGCAAGGAGACCTTGTATTTTTCATCAGCATGCATTCAATGAAGAAAAAAATTAAGATTGATCTCACTATATAAGCATATCTTTCATCAGCCAGAGACAAGGATTCATTTCACTAAATCTTGATCATTGACACACATCTATTTATTACTTTGTGTAATGAAATTAAAAATATGTGAAAGAATTTATATTTTATACTGAAATATGCAACTCTTCACATTCATTTGGGTTTAGGAAATATACATATATTTTAATAAAAATATTTTAAAAAGTTATTTGGAATCTTTCATTTAGAAATGCCTGTGTATATCAGTTCTGCTGCAAATATAGTGTTGTGTCAAACTTTGTTTTAAGTCTTTGTCAACCAAACTGTTGAGAATTAAGTGTTGGTGTTGTGGCATAAAGGGTACAGCTGCTGTCTGCAATGCTGGTATCCCATATGGGCATTAGTTTGAATCCCAGCTGCTCTACTTCCTATCCAGCTCCCTGCTAGTGCCCTGAGAAATAAGTGGAAAATGGCCCAAGTGTTTGGGCCCTTGCCACCAACATAGGAGACCCAGATGAAGCTCTTGGCTCTTGGCTTTGGCCTGGCCCAGCTCTGGCTTTTTTACAGCCATCTGGGGAATGAACCAAGAGATGGAAGATTGATTTCTCTCTTTTTTTCTCTCTTCATTGCCCATAACTCTGCTTTTCAAATAAACGAAATATTTAAAAAAAATTGTTCAGCAAGAATATAAGAGAGAGCTACAAACAATAATCAAATGAAAAGATGTTCAACTTCACTATTTTAAAAGAGTCACAGATCATTAAAACTATAGTAGTATACAATTTATTTTTTAAGATTTATTTTATTTATTTGAAACTCAGAGTTACAGAGAGAGAGAGAGAGACAGAGAGAGAAAGAGAATTCCCATCTGCTGTTTCACTCCCCAAATGGCCTCAATGGCCAGAGCTGGGCCACAACAATGTCAGGAGCCCAGAAACCCATCTGATCTCCCACTTGGGTGACAAGGGGCCCAGGCACTTTGGCCATTTTCCACTGCCTTCCTAGGTGAATTAGCAGGGAGCTAGATGAGGAGCGGAACAGCCAGGACTGGAACCAATGCTCACATACAAAGCTGGTACTGCAGGTGGCGGCTTAACCTGCTGTGCCCCAACAATGGCTCCTGAAACATGTGGGTTTTACCTTTTTTTGTTGAACTTTATATTTAGTGGAGTACTAAACCTCTGATTATAATGTACATTAAAGCATGTTATCTCAAAAATAAAACAGAGAAAAAATAAAACAAATATATACAAAATATTTTCTTTATTTGAAAGGCACAATGCCGGGGATGGGAGAGATCTTCCATCCACTGAGTCACACCCCAAATGCTTGCAACACCTGGGTCTGAGCCAGGCTGAAGCCAAGAGGCTGGCATTCCATCCAGGTCTCCCTTGTTGCTGGCAGGGACCCAAGCACTTGAGCCATCATTTGCTTCACCTTAGCATATTAGCAGGAAGCTGAGACGCAAACTGACACTCCAACAGGGGTCATAAGCATCCAGTGTAGTGGCTCAACCACTGTACTACAAAGCATACCCTCAGAGTTTTCTACTTTTTTAAAAAAGATTTATCTATGTATTTGAAAGAGAGAGTTACAGAGAGGAGAGGCAGAGAGAGAGAGAGGTCTTCCATCTACTGGTTCATTCCCCAAATGGTCACAACGGCCAGAGCTGAGCCGATCCAAAGACAGGAGCCTGGAGTTTCCTCCAGCAGGGAGCTGGACAGGAAGTGGAAGAGCCAGGACTCGAACTGGCACACATGTGGGACGCTGGCACTGCAGGCTATGGCCTTACCTGCTATGCCACAGCACCGACCCCCAAAGTCTTATATTTTAAAAGAGGTCATGAGACAAAAATTCCAGAGGGTTGCTCAGTAAATGACATTATGCTCTTCTAATTATATTTTCTTGGTCACATAAAAATGACTATTGCCAGGAAAACTTGTAACATTAAAATTAGAACACTTGCTAAAAAAGCAGTTCCTAGAAAATACAATAATTATAATTTTGAAGTCTAGTTGGTGATAGGACAAGAAAACTTAGTTGATATGCATAAATGGTTTAACTGTACATGGCTGTCTGTTTTGAAATTCTGAGTTAAGGAGCCAGTGTTGTGGTGTAGCAGGTTAAGCCACTGCCTGCGATACCAGCATCCCATATGGGCACCAGCTTGAATCTCGGCTGCTCCACTTCTGATCCAGCTCCCTGCTAATGCACATGGGAAAGCATCAGAGGATGGTCCAAGTCCTTGGGCCCCTGCACCCATGTGGGAGACCTGGAAGAAGCTCCTGGCTCCTGGCTTGGGTCTGGCCCAGCCCTGGCCATTGTGACCATTTGAGGAGTGAACCAGTGGGTGGAACATTTCTCTCTGTGTGTCAATCTTTCAAATAAATTAAAAAAAAAAAACAATAAAAATAAAAAAGAAAGAAAATCCGAGTTAATTAACACCACCTTTAATTAACATTGTTCCCTTCTTGCAGCAACATGAGTAGGAGATCACAGATTTCCTTTTCCCTACAAAAAGCAACAATTTGGGAGCTATCCATGAATGAAAATAACTTTTGGAAGATCCCAGAAATCCACTGAAACTGTAGCAACACAGTGAACACATAAAAAAAGAGAAAGAAGAATAGGTTCATTGTTTCCCTGTATCACCCTCTCCCCCATGGCTGGCTGGCATGGCTCAGCATGGAGAGAGAACTCCCTGGCTCATAGACCCCCTTGCAGCGAAGAGGCGAGCAGGGTGAATGACAGCTTTCCTAGCCCTCCAGGGCACTGTCCAAATAATCCACTTGAGTTTCACTGCACCCAGATCGCTAGGGAGAACAGCATAACTGAGATGCCTAGAGACAATGGAGAAGGAAGAAGGGGGAGAGCTTTTCAGCATCAGCCACAGGCTGGAGCCATCAGGATCACCAGTAACTTTTTTTTTTTTGACAGGCAGAGTGGACAGTGAGAGAGAGAGACAGAGAGAAAGGTCTTCCTTTACTGTTGGTTCACCCTCCAATAGCCGCTGCAGCCGGCACAGCGCGCTGATCCGATGGCAGGAGCCAGGAGCCAGGTGCTTCTCCTGGTCTCCCATGGGGTGCAGGGCCCAAGGACTTGGGCCATCCTCCACTCCACTCCCTGGCCACAGCAGAGAGCTGGCCTGGAAGAGGGGCAACCGGGACAGCAGTAACTTTTCTCTGCACAGAACTCTAAGAAATTTCTTGGCTGAGAGTTTTGGAGGCCAAAACTGAAGTTTTCACCACGAAGGACTCCAAACCATGCAGTGCTTGCCTTCGCAGGCCCCAGTGCCTTGTTCCTCTGAAGACTCTTGAAGACTCTGACAGCTTTAGTCCCTGAGGGAAGCAACAGCCAGCACAGCTGCACCAGACCCCTCACAGCTTTGGCCTGAGAGCCCAACAGGTTTTTGTGTTTTGTTCTTTTTTTTTTTTTTTTTTTTTTTTTTTTTTTTTTTTTTACTGTGGAATTTCCACATCTCTAAGCCACTGGTCCCTCCCACTCCACACTCCAGATACCGCAACCGCTGCCTCCACAGCTGCTGCAGCAATAGAGACCCAGGAAAGTTATCAGGTATGTGCCCCCACCGCGGGCCTGGGTTTTTTATTTTGTTTGGTTTTGTTTTAATCAATATGCACACACAAGTGCCCAAGGCAGACCCCTGCTCTCAGGCCAGTGCATGCACCAGCCTCAGCCCCCATAACTGTGCCTGTATAAACAACCGGCACTGCTCTCAGTGCCTGCCCCACCACCAACCCTGCACACACAGCTGCAGCCCTCACCCCCTGCCAGAAGCTGTGTGGGTGTGCCCACCTCCAGCTCAGGATGGCAGCTGCTCATTCCCGTGCAGTCAGCCAGACCCTTGTTTCCTGCTCACAGCTGGCCTTTACAATTGAGCCTCTGCATGCTAGGAGCCTCCACCACCATGAGTGCACTCACAGTCAGCCCCTCCGTGCCTCCTCTCCAGCCCTCATCAGCATGTGTGAGCCTGAAGCCAGCCCCTACAGCTCAGTGAATGCACATCACTGGATTGGTTCCCACCAGACCCTTGTCACTAGGCCTAAAGGTGCCACTGTCAACTCCACCAGTCCTCACACTTACTGCAGCTCACAACCACAAGGACCGCAGAGCTGCTAACATCACAGGCACAAGCTACCTGAGATGAGAAACCACAATCACCTTAACCTGGAGCTACCGCATGCTCCTGTTCTTGCTGCCTCACTAGACCCAATGCCATCCCCAGGAAGCCAAAACATTACCCACTCACCCCACTCTGCAGGCGAAAGTCTTTGCTTACCAAAGCAAGTGCATCATAGCATCTGGAAGAACTAATTACTTCGTCAAATGCACAGTTTCACAAGGCTACAAAGTTTACAAGGATCAGGGAAATGTAGCCACTAAAGAAGTGCAATAAGCTTTAGTAGCTGGCTGCAAAGAATAAGAGATCCATGGACAGCCTGACAACGAATACAAAATAATTATTTCAAAGAAACTCAATGAACTATGAGAGAACACAGGAACTTTATAAAAATCAGAAAACAGTATGATGAACAAAATGAAAAGTTCTATAAAGATAGAGAAAGCAGAAACAGATTTGAAGAGGAATCTTTCTAAGATAATCACTCTCGAAGCAAGTTTGAAAACTGAAATACAGATGGCACTATTAGCATTCGTGTTAAAGGAGGCGTAATAATTAATTTTGTTATTAGCTTAAGGTCTATGTGGGATCATTTAGATCTGAATGAACTAATTTTGGAACAACCACCTGCCCTTGCCCTTTGGGGCACTCAAATACATTTATCCTTATCTGATGAGGAAACACGGAATCAATGAAATGTTCAGATAAAAGATTTTCTATCCTCTCACACATAGAACTGAAATACGTCCTCTCATCTGATCCAGTCTGAATTTCTGAAAAAGATTTGGAGCACTGTTTGCCTTCGAAAGACTCAAAAAGGTCATTATCATGTTGGAAGCCATTGATCTTTGGACTGAGATTGTAAACTCCCATTACTGATAATCTCACCTCCAGAATATTGGGAAAAATGCAAACAAAAAAATACAAATAAATCTTTATGATATATATTTATTCAGACATTGTCTTAAGCTATGAAAATATTCTAAGCAGGTTTTATCATGTGTTCAAGATTTCAGTAAGAAACAAATACAACTCAACAAAACAAAAATCACAGATCAATGGCTAAATCAATTATCCTTGTTGCTGTGAAACTTAGAATTAACATTCAGCTATAGTATGAACTCAGGAAAAAAAAAACTTATTTTGAAACTTTCCTGAACCAAGTATTTTTCTGCTACAAAGATCATTCAGTAGGAGTTAATGGTTGTCCATTAGAATTCCAAAAGCTGTGTTATGGTGTGAGCTGCAAACCAGGGAAGCACACAGGGGAAGCCATCTCTTCAGCATATGAAACAATCAAAAGCTTTCTGGTGGGAAACATGGACAAGAAACTAAGAAATCAGAAAGGACATTAATGATGATAGCCACTATTTCTACTATGTGAAATAATATAATGAGCTGGAGCAGTTGATCTTCTTTAAGAATATAGAAACGTCAACGGACACATTGTATTGAATAGAGCTAGGAAATAAGGCAAAAACCATATTAAGGGCAGAGAAGAATAGAGAGGCAAGAATATAGGGACGTGACAGGTGTTTCCAAAATTTATAGATCTAGAATTGTAAGGATTTCTTCAAATATAAAGCTGCTACTCAATAATTACTGATCCAAAGATAAAGATTCTTGCAGTTTTTGGTGCTGCTTCTGTATACTCTTACTTCATACATTCATTATCTACAGAAAAAGACAGAGATCCTCTGAGCATTGCACTTAAAAAAGCACCTCTCTTAGTCTATTTTGTGTTGTTATATCAAAATATCTGAGACAGCGTAACTCAGAAAGTAAAGGTGTTTATTTGGTTCATGATTCCAATCGCCAAAACATCCAAACAGCATGGCGTTAGCATCCTGGCAACAGCTGCTTGGCTCCATCACTACATCACAAATAGCTAGCAGAATTCTAGCAGCATTCTGGTCGTCACCACTTACCCAATATCTAAGAAGTTCTAGCTCACTCTTTTCTAGTCTTTTTGTCTTGCAAGCCCTCACCATAATTGCCCATATCACTCCCTTTATAGCAATACAGGTATTTTCCTCCAAACTCGTCCAACCACTGCCTGTTATCCAATTCCAAAGCTTCTTTGACATTTGAAAGTAGCTCTATGGCAACAACCCCATTCTCAGTACCAATTCACTGTCTTAGGCTGTTTTGTGCTGCTGTAACAAAATAGTTGAGGATGGGTAACACAAAGTTAAGAGAATTGTTTGGCTGAAAACTCTGGTGGCCAGAGAGTCCAAGTAGCATGATGCCATTGTCCTGCAAAGGGCCTCCAGACAGTATCACAACACGGTGGAGAAGCAGCAAGGGAATTGGCTGCATGCACGACAGGCACACGTCTGAGCAAGGAAACAAGGCTCACTCCTTTGATAATGACCTCCTTTGGATAGCTCTGATCTACTCTACCAGACCTGATCCACCCCCGAAAGACAGCAGGAATCCATTCATGAGGGTGAAGCCCCTAAGATCTATTACCCTGCCCTGGCCTCCACCTATTCTGGTTCCTACCATCCCAACAGTGCCGCACTGGGAAATAAGCTTCCAGCACATGAACCCTTGGGGGAAACACCACATTAAAACCATGGTATCATCACCTGACAATTTTAAATAGAATATGTGGAGGGGATAATTCCAGATCCCTCAACAGCCTTAATAATTACAATAAACACTTTGTGTCCACGAGTTCTGCATCTGTGGTTGCCATCAACCACTGACTGAAATTATTCACACACAAAACAAATTTAATCCGTACTGAGCATGTACAGACTTTTTTTGTTCTTTGTCATCATTCCCCAAACAATACGTTGTAACAGGTATTTACACAGAACTTATGCTGTATTGGATATTATATGTAATAAACAGATGATTTAAAGTATATGGGAGGAGGTGTCTAGGTTATATGCAAATATTGAGCCATTTAATGAAGGACCTGAGCAGCCACAGATTTTGGTTTACATGAAAGTTCCTGGAACGCATCCCTCATAGGCACTGAGAAACAACTGTATTTGTGAAATTCTCTCAAAGTAGGATTTAAAAAACATTGGTTTGAGATTATGAATGTCTGACTATTGTGCTTTGGATATTCAAACTAGTTTTTCTCATCATTTCTTCTTTAATGGATATATGGAAAAAATAAGGACTTGGTGTTGGTTTTTCAAAACCAGTTTGTCAATAATTTGATTAGTTGTATAGCTATTTAATCATACTTTTACTATGTGGCAAGTGGTTTCGGGTTTTCAGAGCTCAGATTTGTGTAGTCTAAATGTGCATTCCTATTTTAATAAGCTATTAGAAAAACATTTTTTTATAATGTCGAGGTGTGTGTGATTTTTTTTTTTCACTTGAGACATGATGAGTCTCATGTGGTCACATTTTCTTTAAAGAGTTGTTTAAAGAACTGTGGTGCAGCGGGTCAAAGCCCTGGCCTGCAGCGCCAGCATCCCATATGGGTGTCGGTTCTATTCCCGGCTGCTCCTCTTCCAATCCAGCTCCCTGCTGTGGCCTGGGAAAGGAGTAGAAGATGGCCCAAGTCCTTGGACTCCTGCACCTGTGTGGGAGACCTGGAAGAAGCTCCTGGCTCCTGGCTTTGGATTGGCCCATCTCTGGCCATAGCAGCCATTTAGGAAGTGAACCAGCAGATGGAAGATCTCTCTCTCTCTCTCTCTCTCTCTCTCTGTCTCCACCTCTCTGTGTAGCTCTTTCAAATAAATAAAATATATCTTTAAAAATAAATAAATAAAGTTTTTTTTATTTATTTGAAAGGCAGAGTTACAGACACGCCACAATTGCTGGAACTGGGCCAATCCAAAGCCAGGAGCTTTTTTGGGCCTCCCAAGTGGGTTCAGGGGCCCAAGCTCTTGGGCCATCTTCTACTGCTCTCCCAGGCCATAGCAGAGAGCTGGATCAGAAGTAGAGCAGCTGGGACTTGAAGCAATGCCCATATGGGATGTTAGCATTACAGGTAGGGGCTTTACCTGCTACCCCACAGCGCCAGCCCCTAGAAAAATATTTTAAAGTTCTAAGAGCACTAACCCAATTATATTAAAGTTTTGGTAAGTGCAAGAACAAAATAGTTCTTCAAATGACTACACTTCTCATGATTAGATTATATGAATGTTATTTCCATTTGCTTTCTATTTTTTGTTTAACTGAGATGTATAAAGAAAAGTATATTAAATATAACTTAGCTAATCCTGCCCTTAAAGAAGAAATAGTAAGTTGAGGCTATTCACTTTTGAAAAACTGGATAATGCATCTTTACATAGCTATCATTTTTATCACTTTTTGTTTTTTTCTGTATATGTTCACCTAGAGCTAACACAGGGAAAATGATGTTACCAATAAGGGTAGTCTTTGTGGCCCTCTCTAACAGATAATATGAGTGAAGTGTTCCACAATTTTCTAGCACTGAACAATTTGTGTCATATTTTGATCGAATAGAACCTTTCCCCCACTACTTTTGAAGATTATCCAATACCTTTTCATTCCCAGCGTGGGAGACTTCAGAAACCTATACATGGAAGTTTCTCCTAAGTTCTAGTGCAAGTGAAATTCAAGATAAAAAACTCTGATGGCTGAAAGTCATCAGGCATCCACACTGAAGGGACAGACAACACAAATAGCCAGGAAATGTAGCAACTTTTTATCTCCAAAAATGTATTTATTTATTTTTATTTGAAAGGCAGAGTTATAGAGAGAGAGAGAATGCATGTGAGAGAACTTCCATTCATTGATTAACTCCCCAGATGGCCACAATGGCCAGGACTGGGCCAGGCTGAAGCCAGGAGCCCAGAGCTTTTTCTAGGTCTCCTATATTGGTACAGGGGCCCAAGCACTTGGGCCACCTTCTGCTGCTTTCTCAAGTGCATTAGCAGGGAGGTGGATCAGAAGCGGAGCTCCTGGGTCTCTAACCAGCCCTCATATGGGATGCCAGCATTGCAGGTGTAGGCCTATTCTGCTACAACACAATGCTAGTCCCAATGTAATACATTTGTAACCAGAAATCCTCAACCATTTTTCCATCACACATTTCACAGCATTAATTAGTGGTTTCCTTTTTATTTTTACTCTCATAATCTTAATATTTTTCTTTTAGGACATCATGTTATTATTTTTCCATTTTTACCCTTGATCATGTCACATACTGCTCCTTCAATAGGCTTTGTTTTCCTTTAATTATATATGACAAACATCATGAATATAACACTGGACTAAGAAGTCTAATAATTCCTAGGCCCTAATCTAGTCTGTGACAATTCTAGTTGTCCTTAAATCATTCTGAACCCTGACATCTTTATGTATTAAAGAAGGCATAAAATGTTTCTTTGAGACTCAAGGGGAATAGTATGTGAAAATTACTATCAACTGTAAAATGTTATTTACATGTAAAGTAGTATTATAACAAAAAAGTATGAAGAATTTTCATGAGGTAAAACTAACATACTTATGGATCCTTAATTTTTCATACCATGGAGAAGCATGGTCTTAGTAGGAAAATCTCATTCACATTCATTTATTTATTCAACATTCATATTAATTCATTCATCAAGGTATAGTGGAAGAGACAAAAATAATGTAGATAAGGGGCCAGCGCTGTGGTGTAGTGGGTAAAGTTGCTGCCTGCAGTGCTGGCATTCCATATGGGCGCAGTTTGAGTTCCAGCTGCTCCACTTCCGGTCCAGCTCTCTGCTATGGCCTGGGAAAGCAGTAGAAGATGGCCCAAGTCCTTGGGCCTGTGTACCCACGTGGGAGACCTGTAAGAAGCTCCTGGCTCCTGACTTTAGATCAGCTTCAGATTGGCTGTTGTGGCCAATTGGGACAATCCAGCGGATGGAAGCTCGTTCTCTCTCTCTCTGTCTCTCTCTCTCTCTGCCTCTCCTTCTCTCTCTGTGTAACTCTGACTTTCAAGTAAATAAATAAATCTTAAAAAAAATAACATAGATAAAACTTCTTCATGCCAGCACATGGCAAATAGTAAAGTTCAAAAATATTTGTTGAATAAATTATATAACAACCAGTAGAAATAATTGATTTAGTCAACAAATAGGAATTGAACTTCTATTTTGTTTCAGTATTGTGCCAGGTACTAGTGATACAAAGGTGACAAACATACACCTGATCATTTACACAGTGGACTTTGTAGTCCTGTAAGAGAGGTGTAAGTCCATGAAATAGTCTCATAAATAATCATTCTATTGTGACTGTGACAAATGTCATTAAAGTGACGCACCTAGTGCAATGTCAACTTGTAGTAGGAGGACATAATCCAGTCTAGGATGCCAACAAAGACTAGCTTAAAGAAAATAATTTTTGAACTGAGATATAATGGCTAAGTATGATTTTAAAAAGCTAAGGGAGTAAGAGACACATTCCAGCCTAAAGGAGCGATATGTGAAATGGTCAAAGGTAAAAATGGAAAATAATAACATGATGTCCTAAAAGAAAAACATTAAGATTATGAGAGTAAAAATAAAAAGGAAACCACTGATTAATGTTGTGAAATTAATTATTTTGAAATTATAAAATAGATGAATTCTGCAGAGTGGATTACAGAGTACTGAGTAGAAGAGGAGTGTTAGAAGGCTATAGGTGTAGTTCCAAAAGATAATGTTAATTCGGACCATTTGATTGCAGTGGGAGATAATAAGAAATGGATAAACTGGAAACACCCTAGTAAGAAAATGCTACAAGAGTTGGTAACAAATTGGGTGTGGGGTGTTAAGGGAGAGCTTGGGTGTAGAGATGAGCTGGCACGTACAACTGAGTGATATCACATTATTTGGTGTGATAAGTAATATCAGAAGAGAAGTATATTTTAAGGTGAAACAAAGTTATCAAGCTTGTTTTGGTTATATTGAGTTTGAGTCTTTATATTATTCAAAATGAGATGCAAAATTATCAGTTGAATATAAAGGTCTAGAAATCAATGAATGATCTCTTCTAGAAATATAAGTCTTCAGATCCTATGCATAGCATCAAAGAAATAGGAAATATTGGCTAGGGAGAGAGTATAACAGATGAGAGTACTTGAGACAGAATTTAGAAACAAAGTTTAGCATTTAACGGCTAGCTAGATAAGATGTCTCAGCCAAGAAGATAAGCAGGATCCTTCAGAAGAGATAAACAAGGAGAATATGTCACCTTGGAATCTAATAAAGGAATGTATTTTAATTAATTTACCTATTTGAAAGACACAATTAGAGAGAGAGGGAGAGACAGAGTGAGGAAGATCTTCATCCACTGGTTCACTCTCTGAATAGCCACAACGCCCAGGGATGGGACCAAATCCAGGAACCTGGAACTCCATCTGAGTCTTCCATATGAGTGCAGGGGGCCAAGGGCTTGGATGATTTTTCTGCTGTTTTCACAGGCACATTAGCAGGCAGCTGGATAGGAAGTGGGGCTGCTGGGACTCATATGAAATGCCAGTGTTGCAAACTTCAGCTTAACCAGCTTTGCCACAAGGATGGCCCCAAAGAGTGTATTTTAAGAAGTAGGTTTGATCAATAATATTAAATACTGTAAAGGTCCAAAAATATGGGGACTGTGTGAATGATAGCTTTTGTCACTGGAAAAGAATGTTAGAAGAAGCACCAATTGAGCAAGTACAGAAATAACTATGGTATCAGGCTCAGTGCTGCAAGAGTTCATGGCAGGGAAAATTATTTCTATCTGAAAGAGAATATTGAAGACATTGTAGAGGAGTTAGCATTTGATTTGTGCCTTAGGGTATGGGTAGTTGAATATGCAGAAATGTGAAAATGAATGTACAGAAAAGTAGTAAGTGTGACAAAAGCAAGGAGTTCATCTAAAGAACAAATGTTTATATGAAGTTGGGGCATAGAGAATTTACAGAGTTAGTCATGCAGGTTAAGATTGGAAGACTGAGGGCATATTCTGGTGGTCTGGAATAAAACAGGGGAAGGTTAATTTTCACCTGGGAGGTACCGAAGAACCATTTAAAGTTTTGGAACAGAGAGACCATGGCATTTTAAGAAAAAAAAATCTGAAAGTAGGAAGATCAATTGGAGACTACTGTTGTGGTATAAGGGACATCTAATAAGGGTATAAACAAAGACAATGGCAATAGAAATGGAGAAGAGGAAGCTAATACTAAGTTACTAAGAAGGGAGAATGAGTAAGATTTAATTATTACTACTTATAACTACTTATATATCAGTGAGATTGAAAAAAATAACAGGTACTCAAAAATATTTTATTGGTGAGAAAGGGTAATGATTTTATAGCTACTTGAGAATGTGTGTGGTTATCCCTATGCATGTGTTAAAAGCTTTTTTATACTTTATTTCACTCCTGGTTCAAATTGCCAACCTGCTTTTCAAGCAATTTTCCACTTGGGTTGACTCAGGCCTGAGGTGGTCATTTTGCCCTGACCCCATTACATTGCTTTCTCATTCTCAAATCTTCCTCTGACCCTTACCTTTAATGAGAAAATCCTTCTGCCATATTGCCTGCATCAGCTACAATTAGTCACTGTCACATCTGTCATGACTCTGCTTTATTGCAATCCTGATGTTCATGACTCTGCTCGGAAGAAGAGAAAAATGTGGGCTGAGACTCCTACATGTAAACCCTGGAAAAGGTTAGATTAAAAAAATGGAAATTATGAGGTACTTTTGCATTCTCAGTCAAAGCAATTTGTTTTATTTTAAGGAGCATAAGGACGATTTATGGGCATAAGAAATTTTAATAAAAGGGATCTCTGCATAATTAGATGTATAATTTGAAGTGAGCAAACTGTTATCCTTTATGAAAATTAGAAAATTGTTGTTAATGTCATATCACTTCTAAAGCCTGACTGGACACTAACACTGTCTGCAAAATTTATTAAAAAGCTAAAAACCAAAACCAATCTCTATCCTACCTGGATTATTTTTTGCATATGACTAAAAATTATTAGCTTGACTTATGAAATCATAAACCATTCGTTAGAAGGCAGTAGGAATAATGTTTTATGGCTTCTGAGCTATAAAAGGGTGATCTAGTTTCTGTATTACAGGAAGATGCAGACTTGGAGTTCTGAGCTATTATGTAGGAAGTCTGCCTGCCTTGTAGCCTCCATACTGTAGGAAAGCATAGATCACTGGAAAAGTCCATGTGCAGATGCTCCAGGCAACAGTTCCAGCTGAGGATCCAGCTGATAGCCAGCATCACCTGCTAGCAGCATGAATAATATCTCTTAGACATCCAGATTAGCCAAACCTTGGGATGACTGCAATTTCAGGTTGACATCCACCTCAGCTACAAGATAAGCTCCATGTGGGAATAGCCTAGCCAAGTCTTTACCAAATTCCCGACTCATAAAATCACTAACAAAATAGAATTGTTGGTGTAAGTTGCTTAAGCTTTTCCACAATGGGTTATTTAGTAATAATAATCAGAAAATGACCTAAGAAACCCACAGATAGGAGCTGTGTTTTCCTGTCTTCCAATGCCATTCCCTTTGGGCCATGTGAGGAGAACAAGTAAAATAGAAAGATGCCTTGAAAGAGATTTTCAATCCCCACTCTCCTATCAATGGATGAAGTACGCCTGTAGAAGGAAGGCCCACACCTCAGCCAAAAGTGTGCATCAGATCATGTAGCTCACGCTTATGTCTTTACTGATCCAAACATGTGTTGCTACTGAGTGTTTATTATATAGTTAGTGCTCTGATAGGCACTTTGGGAAATACGAAAAAATGATAGAAGAGGTGTCTCTTTCTTCAAAGAGCTTACAATTTTCTCAGCACCACTTTTCTTACTGTTCGAGTTAAACAGTGCTTTTGAAAGACAGTACACAACTTTTATGGAAAAATTTCACAGATACAACTTAACTTACTGCCCCAGTTTCTGCCTGTACCAATGAGTTCATGACCTCTCACTCACCATGCTCCAGCTAAACTGGCCTCCTTGCAGTTCCTCAAATAAGCCAAGTACTCTCCTGTGTTTTTTTTGTTTTGTTTTGTTTTGTTTTATCTAACTTCTCTAGTAAATTACAGAAACTCCTTTCTCTAGGCAGTCTCACACCTAGTATGAGTTAATTACGTGTGTCTCTTCACTAGGATGGTGCCACTTATGATAATTTTATTCACATGTGTATCTTATGGCCAAGTAGAATGCCCAGGAAATCTACAATAATTGTTTCTAAAACAGAAAGATTCTTTCATCCATTCCGTTAACCATTATGAATTAGGGATTATGTGTCAGTATTATATTTGGCATTGGGAATATAATGGTGAGTAAAATGCATGTGATTTTTGTGCTCACAGAGTTTATATTTTATATAAAGAAATACATGATCAATAGTGATAAGCACTATGGAGAGAGTTTAATGTCACAGAGAGGAATGGGAGTTAATTTTGAGATAGGGTAGTCAGAAAAGCATCTCTGAGACAATATCTGAGCAATGAGAGAAAGAACAGTCATCCATGCAAGGATTTGAGAGAACATCCTACAAAGAAGGAATATGTGTGAAGTCTGTAAAACAGAAAAAAACTCAGCATTTTGAGGCATGGCAAAAGCAACAACAACGACAAAAAATGTGACTAGAGCAATGTATGCAAAGCAGAAAAGAAAGCAAGGGGTCTAATTCAGTAGGCAATTGTGCTAGAAATTTCAGATTTTCTCGTAACGATATGGGTGGGCATTGGCAAAGGGGTATTTTGCAGGAGACATATGTAATTTACATGTCCATTTTAAAATTATTTATTTGAGAAGTGGAGAAAAAAAAAAACAGGGCGAGAGAGAGAGAGTGCGAGAGCGAGCACACACTATCTGTTGGTTCATTTCCTGAATGCTCACAGAGGCTAAGGTGAGCCAGGGCTGGAGCTAGGACCCAGGAACACAATTCAGGGTCCAATCACTGCTGCCCTTCAGGATCTGCATAAGCAGGCAGCTGGAGTCAGGAGCCAGAGCCAGAGCTGGAATTTGAACCCAGTCATTCTGATGTGGTAGGTGGGTATCTGAAGTGCTGGGCTGAATGCCCGTGCCCACTGCAATTTATGTTTTATAATAGTCCGTGCAAACTATGTGGGGAACAGCTTGTATTGGTGTGAAAGTGGAACTGGCAAGTAGACTGTTACTTGCTATTGCAGTGTTCCAGGCTAAAGAAGTTATTACTTTACATGGGCGAATACATGAACAAGTAAGTTAGCAAATGAATACATAGTTCAACAAGTAACAACTAGATGAATAAATGAAAATGAATGTATGAATGAATGAACAAATGAGAAAGGAAAAGGCCAAGAAGGAAGGATACACATGACTGATGAATCCATTCACTGATAGCAAGGGATGCTTTCTATGATAGCCAGTCCCTTTAGACTTGTTTGTCACTCTTAGTGATTCAAAACAGGCTAAAATCCCAGTCTCTTTCAGCTGTGGGTTTAGTTGCTGTTTTAGTGAAACACTGAATATAATAAGTCTGCTGGAATAAAAATTGTTTCATGCACTGTATTTTGTTAGCCACTGGCATTTTCCCTAAACAATTCTGTCTCTAAAAGATGTGTCTATCATTTCCCCATAGTATGAAGCAATCCTAGCAACACCATGATGTTTAAAAGAGAAAAGCATTGTGCCATTTTAATGCTTACTTCTTCAAAATTACCTGAATAAATGTTTTGAAATTCAGAAACAAGAAAAAGATCTAATAACCCATCTTGTTGAATAGCTGTTTTTAACCCCTTTACCATTGTCTGGCTACAAACAATCAAACTAGGAATTCGACAACCTTAAAGTACATAATAAAAAAAAAAATCTGCCTAGAAAATAAGAATTTACTTTTAGGCAGAAGGGAATGTATAGTGAAATGTACTATTTACCTTACAGTTTTCAATAGAGTCAGCATAGATTTCACCGTCAGAAGCATTTGTTTTTGGTTCATCAACCACGGCTGTGTGAAAGGAACGTGCTACCATTTGTGCTGCTGCCATGACCAATGTCTCTAAGGTACAGTCCATTTGGCAGGACACCTTCTGAAAACAGCCCGCTGCTCACTGTGGCTGCCAACCTGAGCGACCTTACCCTGGAACTAAGTGCAAAGGGACTACTACTTCTTCCTCCTGTTTCAATGCAAATGAATTAGTGACTATTTGTCTTCTAAAAAGTCAAGAACACATATGAGCTTTCAGAGAGAACAATCATTATGACTTGCCCTAAATCATTGAATAAAATTCCATAGTTCTGTAATGATATTCAGAGACAGAGAGAAAATATCTTATGATAATTTTATTCACATGTGTATCTTATGGCCAAGTAGAATGCCCAGGAAATCTACAATAATTGTTTCTAAAACAGAAAGATTCTTTCATCCATTCCGTTAACCATTATGAATTAGGGATTATGTGGGTGGGAGGGACGGTATGGGGGGGAAGCCATTGTAATCCATAAGTTAAAAAAAAAAAAAAAAAGTCAAGAACAAAAGATACAGGACATCAAACTACAATCAGCTCCACTTGATTTTTGTTAGGCTTATTTTAAAAAAAAGAAATACAGGATAATTAAACCAAAAATGAATAAAAATAGTTCTCAATAGAAATAAGAGAGAAAAAAATATTAAATAAAGCAAAGGGGATAGAACTTGAAAAGGAAGAAATCTCCAAACACAACTTTTAAATTTTTGTTGATGGAACTATGTATGTGTTTTCTCTGATCAAAAAGTAGATATGCATAAAAATAAAAAATATCCTTAAAACTGAAAAAAAATCCAATGTCCTGGAATTAACTATATATCAAATCACTAACATATTCAATTCTCTGTACATTCTTTTTTTTAAAGAAATATTTACTTATTTGAAAGGCAGAGTTACAGAGAGGCAGAGGCAGAGAGAGAAAAAGGTCTTCCTCCTGCCAGTTCACTCCTCAAGTGGCCACAGCAGCTGGAACCGGGCCTAGAGCTTCTTCTGGGTCTCCCACACAGATACAGGGGCCCAAGCACTTGGGCCATCCTCTGCTGCTTTCCCAGGCCATAAACAGAGAGCTAGATTGGAGCAGCCAGGACTCAAACTGGTGCCCATATGGGATGCCAGCACTGCAGGCAGCAGTTTTAACCATTATGCCACAGGGTCAACCCCTCTCACTACATTCTTACTAATATATATAATTTTAAAAAATACTGCAAAAATTTTATACTTCCTTCACTATTTTTATTTTTAGAAATATAGATATGGTAATCTTAAAGCTATGACTTAGGATAAAGAAATAAGTAAATGTGATTTTTAAAAATCTGTCCATAAATATTTTGATACTCCTCTATTCAAAAAATGGATCTTAATTATTTTTTCTGTGATCGTGGGCTGAATTTAGTGACTTGCTTCTAATGATTAGAATGTAGTGGATCAGCAGTAGCAACTGTTGTCACTTCTTCATTGTCCTTTCTTCTGGATCACTCTGTATGGGGAAGTTAGCTAACATATCATGAAGACATTTAGGATTAATTGTGGAGTGGCCAATTTGTTAAGTAATTGAATTATCTTAACAATTATCAAGCAATATATCAGTGAATTTATATAGCACCTAGCATATTTACTAGTTGCTAAATATCATTTCTCACTACAATGAACAGCACTTAGAACAATGGATGACTCTAGAACCTAAACCATCTCATAGCAGCAGTAAGCAAGAAAGTGTTCAAAGAAAGTGTTATTTCCCATCAAAAAGACAAAGGAGCTACCTTGAAAAGCAGGCCACATTTGGAAAGATATGAGCTTTCAGAGAGAACAATCATTATGACTTGCCCTAAATCATTGAATAAAATTCCATAGTTCTGTAATGATATTCAGAGACAGAGAGAAAATATCTTGCCACCATTCAAAGTAACTAGTTTATAAATTCATTAATATAAAATAAGAAGGAGAAAATGTGTTCACTTTGCCTTTTAAAGAGTACCTGAAGTTCATCATTAGCCAATGATGATATGCTCTTCTTCCAAGAACAGTTAATTATTAAAAATAAAAAAAAAATAGAAATAGAAAACTTCCATTTTGGGGGTGTGGGCATTTGGTCTAGTAGTTAAGATGTCTGCATCTCAAATCAGAGCACCCGGGTTTGATTCTTGCCTCTACTCTTGATTCCAGTTTCCTCCTAAAGTATATCCTGGAAGGCATCAGGTGAAAAATCAAGTACTTGGGTCCTTGCCATCCATGTGAGACATCTAGATTGAGTTCCAAGCTTCAAGCCCAGCCTGGTCCAGCCCTGACCATTGCATTTGGGAGTGAACCAGCCCCCCCTTTCTCTCTTTCTCTCTCTCTCTCTTTCTCTCTCACTTACTCTCATCACCATTTTATATTTTTTTAATAATATAATTGACTGGTAATGATCATCAATGAATAGTAAAGTTATTAGTAAAATATTTTGAGAGAATAGGATATACACATTATACCTAAGTACAAACTCAAATTATTTGCTAATCATGAAGGGATAATGTACTTCAACCATGGAAAGATCTGGTAGTGATTATCTTAACCTAGTGGTAAAAATTAGCATCAGTAATAGACATACAACATAATGTTGTGTGGCTTTTTGTTATATGATGAAATATTAACTATATCACACTACTTATAAATAATTCTTGCCAAAAATGTTGAATTGGAACCTAATAAAATCCTTAAGCTTAACTTTTAGGAAATCCTGGAGACTAGGAAACAAGTAAACAATATCACACCATCAAAAGTAACTGAACAGATTGTATTCGCCTAGATGCATTCAAACTACACTAACCATGCAGTAAACTTAAAAATGGGGGAAGCAATGTAAATAATTATTTAGCCCCTATAAGAAAAGAATTTTAAGGCTAGGAAGGGAGAGTACCCAAGGAAGAAAACACTTAGAAGAAGGGGTGCCCTTCCAGAGCCCGACACTCAGACCTTGGTGGAGAAGCTGTGGATGCAGCCCACTGATAATGGAGAAGTTTTCTGTGTTGCCTGTGGAGAAGCTGGTCCACAGCCCCTGGGCAAGAAAGAGACAACTCCCAAGGCACATGCAAATGAAGATGAGTGGACCGGTTCTGCGAGGGAGTTGCACTACTGCAGAGGGAGTAAATCTTAGAGTGTGCAATGGCAGTGGCAAAATGGACATCAGGTCTGAGGCAGAGGTATGAAACCCCTGAGGGACTGTGTGCTCTGGTCATGTAGCTGGGGCAGGGCACCACTAGATGTCTTCAACTCTCTGACCCATCATTTAGCAGAAACAATAGCAACAGCAAAAATCAAAACGCAGCACACCTGAAAAGAAAAGGTACTTTCCTCCAGCAACATCCCTCCAGCTCCCTCTATTGACAATATCCAATATCAAGTTCACTGTAAAAGGGAAATGCTAACTGTCCAGTCCATTGTCTCAGGGCATATAGAGTCTTTCCTCCATCTCCCCATATGAAATGGCATAGTATGTGCAAATGACCTTCCTACAACCTTCTATATATTTTAAACCATCTCTAGATTACTTAAAATGTCTAATACAATGTACATGTTTTATAAATAGCTGCTACACTATATTGTTTAGAGAATGAGAAGGAAAAAAGTCTGTATGTGTTCAATATAGGCACCAATTTGTTTTTAAAAATATTTTCAATCCACAGTTGGCTAAAAATCAGCAGATGCAGAAGCCATGGATATGGAGGATCAACTGTACTAAAGGTGAATTTGGATCTGAGCATCAATAAATTGGAAACTGGCACACAGACAAATCCACAATGAGGAACATCCTACAATACGATTGCCTTGAACTTCCCAACAGTCATTGTCATGAATTATAATGAGCAAGATGACAAGACTATTCTAAATTAAAAGTAGAATAAAATAACACAGCAAACAAATTTATCTCCAAATCTACACTGGATCTTGGTTTAACAAACAGATTTATAGAAGACATTCTAAGGATGGCTGGAGAAATAAGAACAATGCCTGGGCATTAAATAACACCATGTAATTTATAATTTTTTAATGTTTGATAATGGTGTTGCAAGTAGTTAGAAAAATGTTCTTATTTCAGCAAGTTAATGCTCAATTATTTAGGATTGATGTGTCATTATTGTAACTGTTTTAGTTATTCATTTAAAGGCAGAGAGAGAGAGAGAGAAGAAAAGGGAGAGAGTGGAGAGATATCTTCCATCCACTGGTTTATTCCCCAAATGCCAGCAACAGTTGGGACTTGGCCAGGCCTAAGCCAGGGGCTAGGAATTCCATTTAGCTCTCTTGTGTGAGTGACAGGGACTCAAGTACTTGAGCTATCTTCTACTGCTGCCCACTTGCATTAGCAGAGACCTGGATTGGAAATGGAGTAGCTGGGACTTGAACCAGCACTCTAATATGGCGTGCCAGTATGGCAAGCCCCTGCTTATCCTTTGGGTCACAGCTCCTGCTTTGTAATTTATTTTTAAATGATTCAGCAAAATATGAGTATGGTGGGTACAGGTGTAATATATACTTAGATACATCAAACAAATTATTGAAGAATCTTTACAATTATATAACTGAATTAATGTACAATTATTTGGTATTGCTTGAAAATGTTCAAATACAATATTGGAAAAATATAAACAAATATGATATTTTTAAATGAATTACTATTTGTACTGGGATATTTGCAGAGATGTGTACCCTTGCAATAACCATTTTCTCTAAGAACAATTGTCAAATAGACATGGCCAAGACCCCACCAGATGTGGGAATTTGGAATTTTGCATTAAGAGATGCAGAGAATGGGGATCAATATACTTAGTCATATGATTAGAAGAGCCTTCTGTCTCCCAGACAAGTCCTAGAATTCCAACTGGTGGATCTCCAGAGCTGCCCTGATTCCTATCCTTGAAAAGATTTGATTCCTTTCTGTTTGCCTTGAGTTCCTAAAACATCCCTACAAATCATTGTATTAAATTCCCTTTTGCTTGCTAAACTAGATAAAGTCAATTTCTATTAGTTACACTACAAAAAAGTAAAAAGAAAAATATGAAACAATTTAATAGAGTAAAGCAAGACTTTCAACCTACTAAAAATAGATACATATCATGGCTAGAGAATATATTTGTGACTTTCATAGCAGAAAATAATGATTTTCAAATTTATAAAGTTGTATCAGTTTCTTTTTTCTCTAGGCTCTAAGAACTTGTTTGAGTTCCATTGCAACACTCAGTCATTAGTGCAGGTCAGTGTTATTACAACACTTGTAAACAAAGCACAGATCTTGTTTAAGCTTCAAGAAAAAAAAAAAAAACCAAAAACAAGAATCTTCATACAAAACAAAAATCTTACCCTTCATAAGATATAAAGAAGCTCCTGATTTGTGCGCTTGCTAATTATTTGTCTGCTACAGACATCAGCTTCAGTTTAATCTTTAGCGATAACATATGTCTCTATTTACATTTTGATGTCCTCCCATCTGTGTGTATAGGTGTGACTGAAAAGACTAATGGCAGAGCAATAGTCCTTTGCACACAGTATACAGAGAAAGACAATCCTCTGGAATCGAGTCTGTGGTTATTTAGAGAGCCTGCCTTGCTTTTGCGCCTATGTCTGAAATTCATGCTTGGTCCAAAATCCTTACTAATAAAAGGATATTCAGTTCTTTAAAGTCACACTCCAGGCATGGTTCAGTGGCTCATTTATTTCCCAGCTGCATACTGTTGTACTTTGTTGTTCAGAAATATTTTTAAAGCTGCCTGGTGAGGCTGAAAAAAATAAATATCACACACACACACACACACACACACACTTTGGCGATAAAGACACCGGGGTTCAAATTTCAGTTTGGCTATTTATTGTATGTGTGACCTTGAAAAATTCACATTCACATTGTCTTGGCTCTTTCCTTCTATGTACAATAGGAAGAATCATACATTCTTCTTGGGGTTGTTGGCTTGCCATGAGGTTTAAATGCATGAATTTAAAGCACCTGACCCACATGTTATAGGCATATCGTTACACATATCTGTCCCTCTGTAACTGCATCTTTTGACTTATTTTCCAACCTCAGCACACCCAAACGTCATAACATAGTGACAATGATTCGAAACAGCAGTGATTGTCATGTAGATGGGAATACTATGCTCCCTAGACAGAAGCTTGTCCTGATCCTAAAGACTGCACAGTTTGAAAAAGATTCTCAGTATTTCTGATTTGCAATCTTCCCTTCCCACACCTGACAACTTTGGAAGATACAAAAGATAATAAGAGCGAACATACACATGTATGTAACAGGATATAATAAATATTTTACATATCTCAATTCATTAAACTATCTCAAGCTGCCAAATGTTTATACTGACTTGACAAAGTCTGTCTTAAATCCTCCTCCTCTATGAGCGGGGTGTATTATTTCCATTTTACATATTATTACATAGTATTTCCATTTTACCTATGAGAAACGTAATGCCTAGAGAAGTAACTAGTAGTACACAGACATGTCATTTGTAGAAAGATGGAGGCCAGAATCCAGAATCTATACTCTAAGTTACTTTATTAAACAAACAATATTTGTATAGATTCAATAATGTTTATAATGTGACACTATAGGTCAAGGTGTTCTTTTTTCCCTGTATGTACTTACCAAGAACTAAGTTATAAGCCCCTGAAAATACAGGTTTATAATGGAAATCTGACCTCAATTATAATACCACCTTGGGCTTAGAGCAGCATAATGGAATAATACTGAAATCTATTATTTTTTCCCATTTCTTTTATTTCCCATTTATGTTTAGGAAGACATAAACAGGAAATAATAATCACATTCCTACATCCTTTGAATTATGACCAGATTGTTTCACTGCCTTATAAGTTCAGCATTCACAAGCTTCTTTTGGACTTTTGTGTTATGTAAACACATTCAGAGAGAAGAAATTAGGATACAATGATGAAAAAACAGAAACAAGCAACATTCTTCTGGCAAGAGGCATTGTTGGACAGGCTTCAACACCTGCAGCAGAGTACAAGTAAAAAGGGCTCTGCTCCTGCGCTTATCAAGAGGGAGGAACACTGAGCTCTCCCTAGACCTTCACACCAGAATTTGTCTTCAGTGCTTTATGGTAAAGAAACCAACAAACATAAAATGGATTTGTTCCCTCAGGGAATGCAGAGAAGTTTTTTGGGCCAGATTACGTGGGGAGCTGTGGGACACAGATTGTTCATCATTTTTCAAAAAGACATTTCACTTACAGCCTAAGAAGTGTTAATGAAGCATTCACACTTTCACCAAGTGAAAAAGCAATAGAAAAACAGCTCTTTCAATCTCTCTTCAGAAATGCTCAGCAGTAACACACAGACTGCTCCTATGAGATCTTCACACAAGAGTAGTATTAAAAGATGAAAGACAAAGTGGACCCTCAAAATAGGAAAGATATATAAAAAGGAAAAAATGGAAACACATACTACACACATTATTTATTTTTGAAACCTTGCATTTGGTATCTTAATGAACATATGAGGAAAGCAGGACTTCCGGAAGATGTCTCCTTTGAGAAAGGCATTTTCCAGCATCCTTGCATAAAATGAATCCCCACCACAAAGAAAACAACTAGACATAAGACACTAATTTCTCTATAAATTGTTGAGGTTAGAAGTGTATGAATGAGCACCAAAACCTGATTTAACTTTGGCTGGCAAATTCCAATAGTTCATATCACCGGGACCAAAGATTTCATATCACAGCATATGTCCCTTCTCTGCATTTATTACAGGTGTTTATGCTGTCTGAAAATTATCATATAGACTGTTGCCAGTCACTGACAGGGTAGTTGGGGCATTGTATTGAATTGACAGAGGCCATTTTAAATCATCATCCTCAGGCATGTAAAAAAGGTAATAGATTTAGGACTTACTAGAGACAAGTGGGACAAATCCAAAAAAATTGTTAAACTTACTCTTAGTTGTCTACTTCTCTGCTTAACCTGTCCCTTATCCTTTAGTGGAAGGTTTTGCAGGGTCTTCACTTTTGGCATTACATTCAGGTTAAGAAAGTAGGACAAGAAAAAGAAGGGAGCCAGCATTGTGGCACAGCCAATTAGGCTACCACTGCTTGGGATGCCCACATCCCACATCAGAGTGTTGATTTGAGTCCTAGCAGCTCCAATTCTGGTCTAGCTCCCTGCTAATGCACCTGGGAAGTAGCAGGTGATGTTTCAAGAGCTTGAGTTCCTTCCACCTGTGTGGGAGACCCAGATGGAGTTCCTGGCTCCTGACTGCAGCTTGGATCAGCCCTGGTTATTATAGTCATTTGCAGAAGCAGCCAGCAGATGGAAGATCTCTCTCTCTCTGCCTCTCTTTCTCTTTCTCTCTGTCACTCTGCCTTTCAAATAAATAGATACATGAATTTTTTTAAAAAAAATGAAGGGTTCCCTCTATTTTGGAAGGGGGAACATTCAGGCTCATATGCTTGAATTTTCTCAGACTGTCTCCTTCACATTTGTGGATCCCAAAGAATGACCCCAGTAGTAGACATTTTAGACAGAACCATTGGATGAGGTAAAAGGGCTGGACAAATATTACACAGTTTAAGGAGGATGGCGCTATATACCTATCTGTGAGGGCTTACCTTATTACTGATAAAAGTGTTCTTACTAGTACACTGCCTGGTGATCTAATTGACCAGCTCTTTCTTATTACTCTCCTGTCATCAAGGTCTATGATTATTTCTTTTCCTGGAAAAATACACAAAGCTCATTTTCCAGGGAAAAAGAGTTTGGAAATACAGACACAGTAGTTGAAAACTACATTACCATATAGTCTTAATTCCAATTTTTCAAGTATTCTGCATTGACACTAATTAAGAAGCACTCAATAAATAAGTATATTAAAACGTTGCATTGGTTTCAAATTACACTTCGATGATGGCAACCCCATGGATAAGACAGTCTCCATTACTTAGAAAGGATTTGTCTCTTGGGTGGAGGAGGGGGTTGCTACACACATATATAATGAAAGCCATGTGATATGGATCAGGTCAGCTCCAAGTCATGTAGTGGAAGCCTTCCTGCTGATAGGACAAATATATTTCATACCAGCACTTAATGTATTTTTAAAAACATTCATTTTAGTCATATGTATAATCAGGTGGAGAGGAAAATGTACAGATCTTCATTTTCTAGTTTATAATGTGCCTGCATTTGTTCCACAACCCTCTAACACAAGAGATGCTCCATCTTTCTACTTTCTATTTCATAAATCAAATTATATCCACCCCTATGCTCAACTTGCCAGAGCAAAAAGATGACCCTTATCAGTGTGGATTTTGCCCCTTCCCTTAGGCAGTGACAAGAAAATTCACAGAAGAACCCTCTGATGATCATTATACTTCGATAGCTACTAAGACACTAAGTCCCCAACATCCATTTTGAAAGATCTTTTCCCTTCCTCTGTGTCTCAATGACAAAGGGGAAATGTCGTAAAGCCTTTGAGGCAATATCATCTGTGAAGAACTTGTTGCAGATACTTCAAAACACTGTACTTTCCCTGGGCTCAGTTAAGCTATCCCTCAATATCCACTACCTCCGGGCAGACAAATTCCGATTTCTTTACTTTTAACACTTAGCCTCTTTTTCTTCACCACGGATAACTCTCAACCTATAGTCAATCCTTGGATGTTCTTGATACCCTAAACTGTTTTAGGCCCCAAAGTACAAAAATAAAATTTATATCTGAATTGAGAAGTGAATGCAGAGATAGAAATACACGAAATTGGAGAGGTCACCTATCAACATGGTGTAACTACACAGTTATGGTTATCTTCCTGATCTCAACACCGCAAGAATCACTTTACAAGAGGTTGAAGCTTTTATTTCAAAATCAGAATCAATTACTTAATTTCTAAAACCCTGGAGGAAAAGGATGAGGTAATAATTTCACACTATTTGTCTTGATCTGCTTGGACTGCCATAACGAAACACAGATCTGTGGCCTAAACAATAGTATTTATTTTCTCAGAGTTCTGGAGACTACAAATATGAGATCTAGGTCCAGCATGGTTGATTTCCACTGACAGCTCTCCTGCGACTTATAAAAGTCTGCCTTTTTATCGTATTCTCACAAGGCAGAGGGAGAGAGGGAGTGAAGGAGCAAGCTTACTGGTGTGCCTTCTTATAACACCAATCCCTTCCTGAGGGCATCACCACTCAAGGCCCCATCTCTAGATATCATCATATTAGTGGTTAGGATTTTATCATCTGAATTGGGGATGAGGAGGTGTACAAATATTCAGTGCATAATAACATTTTCTGAGAGCAGCCTTTTTTGTTAGGCTATGGAGAGTGCCTACCAAGCACTTTACACTGGGAAAAGAGGTACCTATCATGGCAAAGATAAAGGGAGCAGAATAAAGAGATTAGAAAAAAATGAAAACAAATCCATCTCTACTTCAAAAGTGTGTGGCTAACTCAGATTAAATTTAAGCCATAATTTTTGTACCTAAATGTTATATGAGTAATATGCCTTAGGATCTCCGTCTTTCCCAATAACCTAACAATATTTCACTAGAAAAGTCTAAAATAACATTTTTCAAAATATAACAAAATACTGATATGATTTCCAAAACTTCCAAACTGTCTTTTTGTTTAAAAAAAGGATTTTATTTATTTATTTGAGAGGTAGAGTTACAGACAGTGAGAGGGAGAGACAGAAAGGTCTTCCTTCCGTTGTTTCACTCCCCAAATGGCCACAACAGCTGGAGCTGCACCAATCCGAAGCCAGGAGCCAGGTGCTTCTTCCTGGTCTCCCACATGGGTTCAGGGGCCCAAGAATCTGGGCCACCTTCTACTGCTCTCCCAGGCCATAGCAGAGAGCTGGACTGGAAGAGGAGCAGCTGGGACTAAAACCGGCGCCCACATGGGATGCCAGTGCCACAGGCGGAGGATTAACCTACTGTACCACCATGCCTGCCCCTAAAACTGTCTTTCAAAAGCTATTTTGATTGTGAGATTGTTCTGTGTTGGATGTTTTACTTGGTTGTCTCCTTGCCCCTCACCCATAGAATTTTGTCCTGTTCATGTTTGTTTCCTGTATAGTTAATATAATATCTGTGATGTTCAAAAAGTTCATGGAAAATATGAATAATGAAAAATAAACAATTCATGGATTTCAAAAGAAGTTTTTTATTTGCATGAATAAATCATATGTTAATTTCATTTTCTATGGACTTTGTGAAATACCCTTGTTTTGGCAAACAGGTTAATCCAACCCCTGTTTCCATACATTTTCAAATTGACCATTGAAATCAATTTTAGAAGACTAAAAATCTGTTGCAACTATTAAAATATTGATTTCTTGGGTGGAGGTGAACAGGATTATGATTTTGGTGTTTTGTTTTTAAATAGAAAAATCCCACTGGTTACATAATCTTTGATTCTATTTTGGTATCACTTATTATTTCAAGATTAACTATCCAAATCATTTCAAAATAAAGGGACAGTAAAGTATTATTTTAATGATAAAGTAGGTTAATCTAATCCCTGTTTCCAAATTGCTTCTAATAAATGAATGAATGGCACAGTAACATTTAAGTGAGCAGTCTGTTATCAAAATTCAAATTGAGAGAAGTGATTTTTATCACTCATCACAAGTACACATTATTCAGACACAGATACTCATTCAGAAAAATATTGCCCTAGGAGAAAGTATTGTTCATTCTGTCCTGGAATCAATACAGTGAAATTTTTAACTGCCACAATTTTCATCAAGTTCAACCATGTCATAGGTTTTCAAATCTTTCCGTTGTATTTTCTTCGCAGAGCCCTGTATTTAAGCTTGTTCTTTCAATCTGCTTTTAAAATTGAAAGAAACTTTCCATAAACAAGAGTGTCAATTTGTTAAGTCAACAACAGGAGTCACTGTGCACTTACTCCTCATGTAGGATCGTTGTCCTTAGTGTGCTGTACATTGTGATTTAATGCTATAACTAGTACTCAAACAGTATTATTCACTTTATGTTTCTGTGTGGGAGCAAACTGTTGAAATCTTTACTTAATGTATGCTAAACTGATCTTCTGTATATAAAGAGAATCGAAAATGAATCTTGATGTGAATGGAAGGGGAGAGGGAGTGGGAAAGGGGAGGGCTGCGGGTGGGAGGGAAGTTATGGGGGGAAGCCATTGTAATCAATATTCTGTACTTTGGAAATTTATATTCATTAAATAAAAGTTAAAAAAATCAAAAAAAAAGAATATTAACCCCCCCAAAAAAAGAAACTTTCATAATTTTCTCCAGTTTCCAATTTTGAATCAAATCCTTGTTAAATATTTCAATAGATATTTCTGTTGAAACCTGAATTACCAGTCTTACACCAAAAATCACCCTAAACAAAGATGCAGAAAAAAAGAAATCATGTATTTGGATATATGTTCTTATTCTGAGGAAAATCTCCAGATACAACATCTTTCTTGCAATATACTCCCAAAGAAAATCTATTGAAATTTCTTGTCAGTACATGAAAATAAAATTCATTTGCACTTCATCAATATCCCTAGGGTACTGTCAATGCCATTGCGATTTCCTTTTGTCCTGTTTTGTAAACTAATTATTGAAACAAACCTAGAGCTATATGAATTAATGATGGACCTGGAAGCTATAAGCTGTGAAGAGACGCTACTGTCTAGCTTTTCCATGGAAGTATATGGCTACTCTCAAACTTCCTCTGGTGTGAATGAAAATAGAATATTCCCTTTTATTTATTAAAATGCAGCTGCTTCACCTCCAAAAATATGGACTGCATGAAAACTGCCAATGTTCTCTGCATTCTCCATGAAGCCCCTCTTTCTTTTTTAATGGCAAGTTGTATTCTGTAGACAACTCACTATGGACTCTAAGCATGAGAAGTGGAGCCAGTTCTAATTCAGATTACTTTGATGCAACCACACACATATTTTAGACATTTGCACAATGTACCTGTTCTCGAAATTATCAGAAGAAATTTGGAAATGATTTTAAGAAAGGACAACTTACATACTGAAAGAAAGGCTCTGGAAATCTCATACACACTTTAAATGCATTTGGCTATTTTCATAATGGAGCTACAATTTCTGAAGTATTAGAAAATATTATTGGAAAGAAAAGAAAGCTTTCAAAGAATGTCATCTTATTACCCGATTAATGCATTGTCCTCAAATGTACTTCAACTTCACATAAAATACCATCAGTGTTTTGATCCTCTAGGTCTTAATTTGCTCATTGCTACATTCTACTTGTTTGTCTTTCTCAACTCTGGCATTGAAACACATCCAACAGTTACCTTCCCTTTCTTTCTATACTTTTATTCCTTCATGTGCAAAAAATATACCAATATGACTAACTGTTGTGATTTAGGAAAACAGCATACCTGTCAAACCTGTGAAACTTTCCAAAGCCTGCTTTATTCATGATCCACGTAACACAATGGCATATTGGTTAATAATATGATGAGCATTTATTTGATACGGGGAAATTACTAGTATAATAAATAACCAGATTTCTGTAAAACATACTTGAATTCTTATGTGAAAATCATTTAACTTTAAAATAAATGTGAAAATTAAAACTAAGGAAATTAGACAATATTTATAAATATGTACAGCTCTTAATTTTATCATCATTTGACATCTTTTCAAAACAAGAATATTTTCGACATGCCTCAGAATCATATAAATTCATTGATGGTAAAAACAATTTCCCCAGATAATATCACTTTGCTGATGTTGCTGTTGCTCCATCAGAAACAGGAGAAACTAAAAGCACAAACCTGTCTAAAACTATGCCCTATCCTATCCTATTTCTATAGGATCCATTAAGAAATACCTCCATGGTTTCAATTGAAATTTCAAGCATATTTAGCAATAACATGAAAATGAAAAACATTAATCTTATAAAAGAATGACAATAACACACATAGCCATGAGCGTATATTTTACTTCCTAGATGAGGTGAGTCTAGGATTAATAAAGACTTAATGATCCAATGTCAAAAATATTGGACCTTGGGTTAGAAAGGCCAAGAATGACTGTGCTCCTAGAACAATGATCACCTTGAGTGAGACCTTACATAATTTTTTCCTCCTTAATCTTTGACGAATCTTTGAATTAGAAAATGTAAAAAGTGAGAATTTCAACCATGTCAGAGTTTTCTGAGTTGCTTTTCTCAAAAGCAAGTAAAGCATGGAAGGGAAAGAAAGAGAAGCACAGAGCTGGCTGGGCTCCTCTCACCCCATCCTATTGTAGCTGTAGGAGTTCTCCATTGGTTTTCCACATTAGGCAGCTGGTTAACAATTCTTTTGAAGAAAAAAAATAAATAAACCAAAATAATAAATAAATATAATATATAATAAATAAATATAAAAATAAATAAATAAACCAAAATAAATAAAAAACCTCTTGATGATCATTAAAGTCCCCTATAATTACAAATCATGTTGTTGATTTCATCAGATTTGTGATAAATTCATTACAAATCTGATAGAAAATAAACATTTTTAATAAGAACATTTAGACTACATGTTTTCTCTTTCCTTCTACAAATATATCTAGTCTTTTTCTAGACTCAACCAGCATAACATTTTTTATTTAGCAAGTAATGTTCAAGGTTTTGAGTGTCTGTCAGAGTACACAGAAGGGATGTAAAAGGAAACCATAAATTACATAAAGTTCTTTTTGAAATAAGAAGAATGAGAAAAACTCTGACAGTAGAGTCAAAAAAGCTAATCAAATAGGTCCAGATATGCAAAAAATGTGCTTCATATTGGCCTAAGAGGAGAAAGTAGGTTTCTTTGTATTATTTCTCTTGCAATAATTGCTTTATCATTAATTTATTTTTAATCATGAAATGTGTGTACATGATTAGTCACTATCCTACCCTATCCTATTTTTATTAGAGGAATAATACTGCCATCTACTGGTAAGTTTGATGTTTATTACATTAAAATAAGGTTATTTAAACCTTCTTAAACTGACTCTGTGAAAAATGGAAGAAAATTCCAAAATCAAATACATTTCAAAGCAGTTGTGTCATAGAAATTGCACAATCTTTGTCACCTTACTTTGAGAGCATCAGTTATATTTTTCCATGCCTTTCGTTTTTAGTTACCTGGAACATTTAAAACAAATGTGCACAGTGGTTATCCTTGGTCAGCTGGGAACTGTCATTTTGATAACCTTGATGACAAATGTAACTATCATTGGCTCATCCTCACAGTGATGAGAGGAACTGTTAGGGACAACCAGTGAGCCTATCTCAAAAGAGCATATCTGATGTCATTGAGAAATGTTCCTGTTGACATTTGTTGCCATATGAAATTTAAATCGGGAATGACGTGAGACTAGATCACTACTCCTATAAATGCCTTACATTCTGCTCATTCCTAGGACCCCAGTGGACTTCTATCTTACTGTTACCATTGGCATATTAATACTTTTTGTTATTGTTGTTTTACAGGGCAGACTTACATTTGAATACACAGCAACACACATCAGTCATTTAATCCACTCATAACGTTAACATGGTTTATGTCTGTGAAACCTTTCCCTTCTCCCTCTATATTCTTTCTCTGATATCTTATTTCTTTCCACGCATTTGGCTGTATCATTAAGGAAGAACACTCTTGAATGGTTTGCCTCTCCTTGTCCTATAATTTTGAAACACATTTCTATACATCTTTTGTATGTTTGCACTTAGAATCATGTACTCAGCATGTCCCAAATTGCACTTGCCAGAGCTTAAAAACACTGGTTTCATAGTCAGTCAAGATTATTTAAAACCCACAGCCTCCTACTTGGTATCTGTGTAAACTATGGCAAGTTATCTGATCTCTCTCCTGACATATGAAGTGGGGTTTAAATTGTATTACCTATATATAGCTGTTTCTGGAAATAAAAATAATCTACGGATGGGCTTATTTCAGTGCATATCATGTAAATGCTTGGTAAACTGCTATTATTTTTCTTAAGGTTATCATTATTCATTATCCCCATTGCCATAAACGAGAGGATGTAACTAAATTTTTCTAGTATCCTTAGTGATCCACTTTTCCCAGAATACCAACTGCAGATCTTTCTTTGGCACTCTCCTCCCCCTACCAACCATAGGCTAATTTTGTCCTTTTCCTTTGCAAGTTTTCTTTGCATCTCCTGTAGCCCCAGACTCTACCTTTGTTTTGGCCTTCAAGGACCATTTTCCTGAACTAATTCCATATTACCTTCCTTCTATTACTCCCTACTCAGCCCATCTAACATGCATCTGCACGAACTGCACTTAAACAATCACACCACTTCCATTTGAAAAATAATTCAATATATCTGCATTGTAGTTATTATGGGGATGAATCAAATTGAGTAAAAATTCTTACCTTACCGTTCAAATCATTCTTGAACTAGTCTCATTCTCAATGTCATCTTCCCTTGACCCTCTGTGTCTATTCTACACTTAGGGAAAATTACAACATCCTTTGTGCCACACTCTCCTTCCTTTACCTCCCCACACCCCACTAAAATCCACAAAGCCCACTTGCATGCTTCTGAGCATCATTTTCCTGTACCTACAAAGATTTTTAAAATATACCTCTCCTTGTCAAGATTTTAATTCTTTTTAAGACACCGGCATTCATTCAATAAATATTTAACTATTCACTCCTCATGAAGTACAATGCTAAGAATAGTTGAGGGAACTGGAAAGAGCTTGAGTTTGTGTCCAAGAAACAGATTTCAAACATTAACTCTGCTTCTGTAGAACTGTGAACCATTAAACTAGTCATCTCATCTGCCTAGTTTCAGTCTCTTTATGTCAAAAATGATGAAGTAATGATAGCTGCTCATGAGACTCTTGCAAATTATACAGTATATTTTAAAAAGCATACCATCTGGCGACTGAACCAGCAGATGGAAGATCTCTCTCTCACCCTCTCCCTGCCTCACTGTAACTCTAACTTTCAAATAAATAAATCTTAAAAGAAAAGTATACAAAAAACACCTAGCATAGTGTTTCTGCAATGTAAACATCCAAATGAGTATGTTACCTTTGCTTTGAAGCTTTCACCTCGTGCTCAAACAGATGTGTTTCCCATTTCCCCACAGTGCTTTGGAGCAAAAGTACAGCGTAATAGTTAAGCATGATGTTATGGGAGCCAGATTGGTCTAGGTTTAAATGTCAGTTCAATACTTAGCATTGAAGCCTGAAAGTCACTTTCTAATCTACAGCTTCCTCCCCATCAATCTAGATATTATATCAGCGAAGGCACACGGGGACTTTCTAAGGATTAAATGGTATTCTGCATATAGAATGGTTTGATGATAACCTTATGCTGTTTGTCCCATAGCCATTTTTGGATATTTTTCTAATCTCCACTGCCTAGTGGGATTTTGAAAATTGGAGCTGTATTCTAACTTTTTTATCATACAGAATGCCATGCCTGAAGAACTGTCTCAATCAATGTTTGCTGTACGACACTGCAAATGAAGCAGTGATTTCTCTGGTATCACTATGCACGTGGAGGGCTAGAAAACACCATGTACAAGTAGGATTACTTCACAAATCTCAGATAATCAATTCACATAAAACTGAGATCAATTTTTAAACATCTTATAGCTCTTGAGTTTTGCTAAAAACAGTCAAAAATGTTTTGCATCACTTTTCCTATTTGAGACTTGGAAGACTTACAAATCACAGGGAAAAAAAAAAAAAAAAAAAAACCAACACAAAAGCTACCCAAAGTGGAACACAAAGTGTCAAATGCACTAGGAGGACAATGGGCAAATTACTGATAGCTCTGAACTTAATGTTTCGGCCTCATATAAGCAGAGATAAAGTAGGAAACATTTAATTACCCTAAAATGACTTGGCTAAATGAATTACCCAATGCAACAGTAAATCTGTAACAGAGCTAGGAGTGCAATACATGCTTATTCCACAGCCTGGAGGCTGCATCGGAGCTCTGGTTATGTTTATTAACATTCAATTAAAATGTGATACGGGTCTCTCAAAGAGCTGGAGTTTTTATTAAAGTACAACAATGTATTTTAAATGTCACAGTCACTTTCCATTTCTTAAAATTCTTAATGCCTCTTGTGTGAAGGAAATGTTACTCTGGCAATTGTCTTATCTTCAATCAGATATGGCTCCTGAATAGAAGGGAAGAGGTTCATTGGGCCTCTTACTTAATATTCACATCTATGGCAATCAGTTGTCTTAAGTAAAACTAATTGCTTAATTCAGCGACCACTATTTCTTTCACAGAAATGGTCTCAAATTTTTTTCTGAGGAATATGTGAAAAACGGCAGACAGCAAGCTAATAAAATTTACAGCGGATCACTTGGAACAACTCAGGTTTAAATTCTACAATTTCTACTGATCTGTTAAGAGGTAGAATGAACATGAACAGGGTGACTCAAATTTTTATTTTTACTTGCCCACACAAAGTTAATATGGAATTTGTAATAATGGACACTCAAGAATGGGGACATGACTGTGAATGTGGAACAGAAATTGAGCCATATAAGAAAGCTAGATAAGGAATGTACTATCAGGTCTGAACACTCAAACATGGCAATAGTTTGAATGAATTATAAGAGAGATTGTGACCATTTCTCCCTTGAGACATTTTAAATGCAATATCTTTAAAAATCATGTTCAATCTTATGTCTACTGTCTGGAATAATTTAAGAGAATGATACCCAGAGTTAGGAAATAGACTAAATTAAGCCTAGAGGGTCCTTCCAGTCTTATCTTTTATAATTGACTATACAGTAAAATTTCAATTAACCAGAATACTTGGAGGAAGGAAAATCTTGAGAAATTTTGATGTTATTTTGTTTGAAAACTCTGAAGGAAAAAATCTCTTAAACTAGGGTCCAATTTTGTAAAAGTTTTATTAGTTAACTGATTCCACTTTCCTGACACATAAATATTATACTTTATTATAGTTTCATGTTGCCCAGGGTCATCAGTATGCCCATCAATTTTTACTACACAGGATTATTGAAATGACCAAGTTCAGGGAATATATTATTAGGGCAGAACAAATTGTTTTATTTTTTTAATGAATTTTATGTGTGCCCAAAGGAAAGGTAAAGGATAACGCCATAGTTTGGGGATTGAACAACTGCCAGGAAAGAACTGTCATTAACTGAAACAGGGAAAACTGGGAGAACCTTTGGAGAGTGGGAACATCTGGCATTCAGATTAGGCTGTGTTCATTTTGAGATTCCTATGTGCAATGAAGAGGAGATGATGGGTAGGCAGATAGAGGTAAGTGTCTGTAATTGAGGCAAGTCAGATGTGTGCTGCAGATTACTTATGTACCTTATAATCCCTGTCTCCAATCTAAGTATCCCTATCCTATAGCATCAGGTACAAAATTGCTCCATTAAGAATCTTGTCACCACTTGAATAATTTTTCCTTATGGCTTACTATTTATATGCATAAATATATATATGTAAATGTATTAAACAATCATTATAATGATACTCAATGATACTCAGTATCTGCTTTATCTCAAGGAATCCCCCAAACAAACCCTAGATCAAATACTCTTTTTAAAAAAGATTTATTTATTTATTTCAAAGTCAGAGTTAGAGAGAGAGAGGGAGAGACAGAGATAGTGAGAGAGAATCTTCCATCTGCTGGTGCACTCCCAAATGGACACAAGGGCTAGGGCTGGGCCAGGCCAAAGCCAGGAGCCAGGAGCCAGGGGCTAGGAGCTTCTTCCAGGTCTCCCACACTAGTGCAGGGGTCCAATCACTTGAGCCATCCTCCACCGCTTTTCCCAGACTATTAGCAGGGAGCTGGATCAGAAAATTGAGCAGCTGGAACACAAACTAGCACCCATCTGGGATGCTGGTGTTGCAGCCAGTATCTTTACCTGCTACGTCACAACACCTGCCCCTAATTTACATTTGAGGACACTGACACATAAGTATTACATAGCTTTGTGACATCATACAGGTGATAAATTGAGTATTGGTCTATTTGCCTTTAGATCCCCAAATTTTAACTACAGCATAATTCAGCCTCTCTTTGATGATTTTATTTGATCTCCTTTCATATTATTATTTTCATTAGCAGCCACATATATGTACATACACTCACACACACACATACAGAGAGAGAGAGAGACAGAGAGAGTAATTGCAATGTTTACTAATGATCTAGAATAATCCCAACACCATTTTGTAGGGATTCTAGTTTAGCTAAATTTTAACAGACATTGCCAAGGTGGTGCATGTGTGTTGCGTTTGTTTATGTGTCTGTGGCTGCTAAGGAAAAAATAATGCAAAAAAGAGATCAAACAATGCAAGATTACCAGCACTGCCACAGCCTCAGGTGCTACTTCAGGGACCAACTGTGACTTCTTCAATCTGATATTCCTTTTTACCTTCTCAGTGTAGTGGCAGCAACTGATAAATATTTGTTGCACACATTTGACTGCTGTAACATCAAACTCAGTTATAGTAGCGGTAGGATCTTAGTGCTCACCATAATTTACAGAAAGTTTGGTAAAAAAGAAACTCCAATTAACATTTTGGCATAAGATTTGCTACAATTCTTTTGTTGTTCAGATTGTTTTCTGATGCAGGTGCTTTTGAAAGTGTTGTCAAGAAGTAATTTGACATGTTATTTAGCTATGCTTCCACTTAGAAGAATAAAGGAAGCAAGGTGGAAAATATGTGATTTCTTGTGAGTTCTCCACAAAAAATATTTTTACATTAAGTTGAACAATAGACTTTCCCTTTATTTTCTCTATCTTTACTGAATGTGAAGAACAATTTAAAAGTCTTTTATATGTTAAGTTTATATTAAATAATTTTCTATGTCACCATTTTACAGTCTAAAGTACATGCAGTTTCAAAATCATATTCACAACCTGTCTGAATTAGATATTATGAATTATTGTCCGGTCTTCCAGCTGAAGAGCATTATAGTCAGAAAAAATAGGTAGTTGACCCCAAATTGCATATTCTTGCAAGCAGCATAGCTAAATTTGCAACATAATGTTCTAGCTCAATACATTTCAAACTTTAATGTATATAAGAATCACTCAAGTATCTTGCTAGAATGTGGATTCTGATTCATTAGGTCTGAAATGGGGTTTGAGACTGTGTATTTCTTACATGCTCCCTGTTGCCAATTATACTGCTGATCTAAGGACCACATTTTAAGCAGTGAGGAACTAAGGGATAAATCAAATTGCTGTCCACAGTGAAATTCAGCAACATCTAGTCTATTTGCATGGATCTGTCATTCATTAAGTTACTTTCAATGGGCAGCTGCTATGTTTGGAATTTTTTAGATTTATAGAATTTTATATATTTTAACGATGACTAAGACATTGCCCCTTTCCCCCAAAGAATTCACAGTCAAATTAAGATGGTAAACTCCTCTATATGCAAATATAGCATACTGCATACACATATATGTGTGGGGTAATTTTGAAGGGCAAGCAGAATTTCTTTTTTTATTTTGTAATTAGAAAAAAACAACACTTAAACTCAGAAAAGGAAAAGATAAATAATATAAAACAGGAGATTCCCCCTGCCTCCATTATTCTCACTCTGCAGGAGTGGCTCAACGTGTCTCTTTGCAGACATAGAGAGTGAACATACATATACATTAATTTACATCAAGCAGAATGATACTCTACTTATTGTTCAGTGTATTTCTTTCACATTCACCAGTGAAGATCCTATTTCAATACCTATCTTTTCTTTTTTATTCATTTTAATAGCTACATAGTTTTGCCAATAAGGTAATACCATAATTTGCTTTTGACTATGCTGGTGTTGATATGCATTTAGCTTGCTTTTTTTTCATATCACAAATAGTGTCTTAAGGAACATTTTTATTAATATGCTGTTGTATACTTTTTGTATGCTAGAAATCTAGAACTGTAATTGCTTTATTTCTGATAGGGAATGATAAATTAACCTCCAAGGAGACTGCATCTATTTAGCTTCCCATCATTTGAATGAAAGTTTCAAAAAATCCATGGAAAATGCACATAATTGGGGCTGGCACTGTGGCATAGTGGGCTAAGCTTCCACCTGCGGTGCCGGCATCCCATACAACTGCCAGTTCCTGTCACTGCTGTTCCTCTTCCAATCCAGCTCTCTGCTATGGCCTAGAAAAGTAGTAGAAGACGGACCAAGTACTTGGGCCCCTGCATTCGCATGTGAGACCTGGAAGAAGCTCCTGGCTTCTAGCTTCAGATTGGCCCAGTTCCAGCTACTGTGGCTATTTGGAGAGTGAACCAAGCGGATGTCTCTTCCTCTGCCTATAATTCTACTCTCAAATAAATAAAATCTTTAAAAAAAATGCAAAATGCACATGATTGTATGTACCGTTTATTCAGCAACTTTTACAATAATGCCCTTTGTCCCATCTACTGGCTAACACTGCATACTTTATTATTTTTCATTTTGCCAACTTATGGCATACTAATAAATGTGTAAATATGAAAATACAGATACATATTTCTAATTAATTTTAATTGTTTATTTAAGAATCAGAAAGACATGCAGAGAAAGACAAAAAGGGAAAGAGAAAGAGAGAGCTCTGCTCTCATCTGTGGGTTCATTCCCCAAATGCCAAGAGCTGGGAACTCAGTCCAGGTCTCCCGCAGGGGTGACAGGAACCCAATCACTTTTGCCATCACCACTGCCTCTAAGGGTCTGTGCTAGCAGGAAGCTAGAATAATAAGCCAGAGTCACATATGCAACCTAGGCAGTCAGAAGTGAGATAAAAGCATCTTAATGAGCATCCTAACTGTTAATCTAAATGTCCACCTCAAGTAACTATTTAATAAGTATAATAAATATTTAAACTATTCATATTTGTATAACATTGCGTAGTATATACGTGTGTGTGTGTGTATGTGTGTGTATAAATATTTCTATAAATATATCTGGTTTGGCATGTGTAAAAATGAACTTCTATTACCAAGATTATAAACATAATTCTCAGCTTTACTTCTGTTAAGAAATATGATTTCTGACATAAGTGGTTTTGTGCCAGTCAAATGTAAATTCCATCTGAGATGTGTATTCTGTCAAATGGCAAGAACATTCACCATCAAATGATCATACGTGGAAATCCTCTAGAGTCAAATTACCAGGCAACAACCAAGATAGGCACAAGTTTTGGGAAATTTCCATTTCCTTTACTTTCTGTCCTCTGATTACAGTAAGAGCCCCATTGCTAGTGGGCAATGGTTAGCAAGGATAACTAAATACAGGTCTGTAAAGGATACAGGAAAAAGAGGAACCCATGGAAGAATCTTGGGGTTGAGATGGGCAATCAGATTCATTTTCTAGTTCACAAAGTCTAAGGATCATGTAAGATATAAAGCAGAAGTCAGCTGCCTTCCCATACTGTGTTTTGCCCGAATGATATTTTCAGGGCATAATTATGAATAACTATAGGCATTACAGACCTTGCCTGCAGGTGTGCTGGTATATCCATTGGCTTCATTACTCTAACACGAATATCAAAAGGTTTCTTTCTGACACTGCTTATCACTCACCCAACATTCATTTTCCACCACTTTGAGCTGATTAAAACCTATTGCTTCATGTTTTTTTCAGGAACAGCTCATTTAAAAGATTACTTTAAGGTGGTCATACCTTTACTACAAGAAAATCTGGCAGCAATGAAAGGCATCATTTCCCTCATAAAGAAATTGGTTGATTTTAAGAAAGTCATAATTTTATTTGGAAATAATTGATACGAGTGTACAGCTAATTATGCTTTTTCCACTGCATATTATTTGACATCCATTTAGCCAATTGGTTTGTTTTACTGACCTGTTTCCTGTTATACAGGTAAAGAATTCTTGCTTTCTACTCTTATTTTAGTGCTTACATGGAAATAAGGGTTATAGATTGCCATTTTAACTTGCCTAGGCCCTAAAACCTGTGACATCTCCTTAGATGGGGGTATGGATTTTCCTTATTATTCAAAAGGCTTTACTTTCTGAATTGCAATTGTGTCTTTATAAGTCTCTATTATAACAGGGTTAGAATTGAAACATATACTGCCTCTTTTTCATATTTCCTACTGGCTGAGGCCATGAAAAATCAGACTAATGACAGACCTCATGAGGAGCTTATTGTTTTATTTACTCTCCCAGAAGTATTTGCATTTTCTCCCATATACTCCCAAATTCTTCCTTGCCTATTCTTAGATGGGAACTCCACTAGATGCCTGTTACTCAACTGGTGCTCCAGAATACAAGGCCAGATTGATAGAATTCTAGATTTGATGTCTTGAAACTCTACATTCTACAACCTAATTTCTCTAGGAAGGTAGTGATATGATGTGAGGAAGTTTTGAGTACAGTTAGGCATCATTTAACAGGATATATTTTGAAAAATTTGTCACAACCATCTGTTATTATGTGAATATCATAGAGTGTAGTTACACAAACCTAGGTGGTATAACCTACTACAAACCTAGGTTATAAGGTATATCTTATTGCTACTGGGATGTATACAAATCTGTATGGCATGTTAATGTACCTAATAGTATAGGCAATTGTAACAAAATGGTAGGTATTTTCATATTTAAATATATCTAACATAGAAAAAGAACAGTAAAATTACAGTATAAAAGTTAAAAATGGTATACCTATATCAGAGTCCTTACCATAAACAGAGTTTGAGGTGCTGGAATTTCTTCCAGGTGAGTTGATGAGTTAGTGAGTGAGTAGTGAGTGAATGTGAAGCTTGAGGACACTAAACTACTGTAGAATTTATAAACACTGCACAATTTGGCTACACTAAATTTATAAAAACTTCAATAATAAATTAATCAGCTTACTGTAAATTTCTGCTTTGTAAACTTTAAATTTTTAAACTATTTCACTATTTGGTAATAACATTCAGCATAAACACAATGCAATGTGGAGCTTAACAAAATATTTTATAAACTTCCTTCTATTTTTAATTTTACTTTTAAAAAATTTTGTTGGAGACTAAGACACAAACACACATATTAGCTTATGCTTACAAAGGGTTAGGATCACCAATATACTGTCTTCAATCTCCATATCTTGGCCCACTAGAAAGTCTTCAGGGGCAATAACACACATAGAACTGTTATCTCCTGTGAGAGCAATGCCTTCTCCTGAAATAAAAAATATCTCCTAAAGGAGCTGCTTGAGGCTCTTTCACAGGTAACTCCTTTTAATAAGTAGAAGGAGTCTGTGAGGCCAGCATCACCTTAATTCCTAAGCCAGAAAAGGATAAAACAGAGAAAGAAAAATATAGACCAATATCCCTGATGAACATAGATGCAAAAATATTAAACAAAATACTAGCTAATTGAATCCAACAACATATCTGAAAGATCATTCACCCAGACAAAGTGGGATTTATCCCTGGTGTGTATGGATGGTTCAACACTCACAAATCAATAAATGTGATATATCATATTAATAATTGGAAGAACAAAAACAATATGGTTATTTCAACAGATGCAGAGAAAGCCTTTGATAAAACAACATCCTTTCATGATGAAAGCTTTAAGCAAATTGGGTATAGGAGGAACATTCCTCAACACAATCAAGGGAATTTATGAAAACCCACAGCCAGTATCTTATCGAATGGGGAGAAGTTGGAAGCATGCCCGTTAAGATCTGGAACCAGACAAAGATGCCCACTATCACCATTGCTATTCAATACAGTCCTGGAAGTTTGAACCAGAGCCATTAGGCAAGAAAAATAAATCAAAGGGATACAAATTGTGAAGGAGGAAGTTAAACTATCCCTATTTGCAGATGACATGATTCTATATAAAGGGGATCCAAAAGACTCCACTGAGAGATTTTTGAATTCATAAAAGAGTTTGGTAAAGTGGCAGGATATAAAATTAACACACAAAAATCAACAGCCTTTGTATACATAGAGAATGCTATGGCTGGGAAAGGACTTTTAAGATCAATGCCATTCATAATAGCTACAAAAAAATTAAATAACTTGGAATAAATTTAACCAAGGATGTCAAAGATCTCTATGATGAAAATTACAAGACATTAAAGAAAGAAAAAGAAGAAGACACAAAAAAAGGAAAAATCTTCCATGTTCATGGATCAGAAGAATTAATATAATCAAAATGTCCATACTACCAAAAGCAACTGACAGATTCAGTGTGATTGCAATCAAAATATCAATGACATTCTTCTCAGATCCCAAAAAAAAAAAAACATGCTAAAATTCATATAGAAACAGAAGAGACAATTGCTAACAAAACAAAGCTCGAAGCATCACAATACCAAATTTCAAGGCATACTACAAGGCAGTTATATTCAATACAGCTTGGTACTGGCAAAAATGTAGACATGTAGACCAGTGGAACAGTATAGAAATTCCAGAAAACAATCCACCTATCTACAGTAAACTTATCTTTGACAAAGTAGCTAAAATCAACTCCTGGAGAAAGAACAGTCTCTTCAACAAATGGTGCTGGGAAAATTGGATCTATGAATGCAGAAGTATGAAACAAGACCCCTACCTTACACCTTGTACAAAAATCAACTCAAAATGGATCAAGGATCTAAATCTATGACTTTATACCATCAAATTCCTAGAGGAGAACATTGGGGAAACTCTGCAGGACAGTGGCATATGCAAACATTTCTTGGAAAAGATCCCAGAACATGAGAATTGATGAGAACTGTGTTGTAGCAATTATGATTTGCTCTGACCCTGAGAATCTAATGTATCAATAAATTCCTTAATTTTTTTAAATAAAAAATTTTAAAAAGGAAAAAAAATTAAAAGGAGTACACGTAAAGTGATCGTAAAAAGTATCATATAAAATGTAGACATATAAATAATAAGTTATTTATTACCATTACTATCATTGTATATTCTATACTTTAATATGACTGATAGCACAGTAGGTTGTTTACACCAGTATCACCACAAACATGTGAGTAATGAGCTATGATGTTATGAAAGCTACAGGTTCACTAGGTGATAGGAATCTCTCAGCTCCATCAATATCTCATGGAACTACTGTCATATGTGTGGTCAAAATATTGTTATGCAGCATAGGGCTGTAATAACACTGGTATGTTAGCAGTATTCAAAATGCATTTGTGAATGTACATAGCAAGTAAAAGAGAAAAAATACTATTGTCCAGATAGTGAAGGCACAGTTTTAGTTTAATAATAGTAATTGTAAATATATTTAAAGCTAAAGATTTATGATAAAACACCTTTTAATCACTAATTAATTACCAATACAACCCTACGAAGTTAATACAACCTGCTTCTATTTTACAGATGAAGAAATAGAAGTTCAGGGCAGTGAAGTAATTTTGACAACTGGATAAGTAGTGGAGCCCATATTCAAAGCCCAGACCCCAGAGCCTAGACTCCTGACATCTGTACAACATTATAGTGCCAACTAAAAACAGAAGAGCAAAAGTAGAAATACAAGCATACATGGAAGCACTCACGTGCACCTCTTGCTTTATTGTCCCATAAAGTGTTTCTTGATTCTTTAGTTATCTAATTGAAACTCAGAAAATCAAGTGTGGGTATAATGTTAATTACAAATTTAATGGGTCACCACCACATACCAGCTGTGTAACCTTGGGCATAACTACTCATTCTGCCTTTTGTTTTCTTTGTCTATAAATCAGGAATAGCGGTACATTATCTTATACTGTTAAAAAGGAAAAAAATTTAAAAGGAGTACACATAAAGTGATTGTAAAAAGTATCATATAAAAAGTAGACATATAAATAATAAGTTATTTATTACCATTATCATTGTATATTCTATACTAAAAGACTAAAAGTATATATATTATATATAGTATATATATACATGTAGTATATATATACTATATATATATACTATATATACTATACTGTATATATACTATATATATATACATGTATATATATATACATGTAGTATATATATACTATATATATACTATATATACTATACTGTATATATACTATATATACTATATATATATAGTATATTCTATACTAAAAACTAAAAGAAATCAAATAATGCATACAAATTCTGTAAAATAGTGTCTGATGTATGGTGACTGCTCCAAAACTGTTAGAAATTATTATTAACATTTGTGATTTGGTAATAATATGAAGGAGTTCCCATAATTACTTGCGCAAAAAATCTGGGAAGTTATAGGAGATGTGGAAAACAAACTAATTGAAATACTGAATAATAAATTGAGCATATATTCTAATCAATTTATTCAAGAAGCCCCCCCAAAAAATCACAATTTGCAAGGAACCACTCAGAATCTAGTGCAATGTTCTCTTACATAAGCACATTTTCTAAATTCCCTGTGAAATCAACAATATGTCTTCACAACACTCAGAGCTTCTAAATAAGAGGTGTCTATGTAACAAGTCTAGGCAAATCACTTTCTTAAACTACTAGCAGAAACCTGGTGAGCAAAGTCTTAAGATCACCTGTTCTGCAATCCACCATGGAAAAATCTTTGAGCTCCCTAGAAATTCCTCAAATTGCTGTAACCAAGTGTAGAAATAAATTTACTTATATGTTTATTAATTTTGCATTTTAAGAAATGTATTATCTATTTGTGATTAATCACTTTTGAAAGATTTTAAAAGATTTTTATAAGGACTTCTCCTCCTAGTTGTCATTGCTGTCCCTTTGATAAATAAATGTATGTTCATTAGCTAACAGTTGACATTGGTTTTCAATTGAAAATCCAGCAGCACATCCCTTCCTAGTTAATGAAGCAACGTATCACATCAGGTCAGTGTTCAAAGACTGTACTAACAAGAATTGGAACTGGAACAGTCTTTGATCATTTTTAACATCCCCCTATCTAGAGCAACTACTCTTATGAAATATTGTCTGTCTTCATCTACTTGTAAACATAAACTAGAATTTGCCATGTTTTACTATTATAGTTTCCCCAAATAGTTATGATAACATATATACAATGGCAAGGATTGTATATAAAAGATATTAGAACTTGAAAATCTGGAGACAAAGGCAAAGGGAAATATGAATAAAATTTATCAAGCCATGCAGGATAATAATGTCAGTTCAAACATACTAAGTCATAGTATGTTAATAAATTGGGAGTTTATATAGAAATAAAGGCAGATTTCCTTTTTGTTTAAGATATAAAATGAAAATAATATATATTTGTACACAAGATATTAGACATGCACACACATACACATTGTGTCCTCCATATTGGTGGGTTCCACAGCTACGGATCTAACCAATAGTGGACTGAAACTTTTCCAAGAAACAACTATATCTTTACTGAACATGTACAGACGTTTTTCTTTTCATAATTCCCTAAACAATAAATAATGATTATTTAAATAACAATTATACTTTGTTAGGCATTATTAGCAATCCGGAGTTGACATAAAATAAACAGGAGGACATGTGGAGGTTATATGCAAATACCACACTATTTTATAAAAGGGATTTCAGCATCCTTGGATTTTGGTGTCCTAGAGCAAATCCCTTGTGGATACTGAGGAAAAAACTGCTTTTATGTGTCCCAACTTAGATTGTCAACAAATTTTAGCTTATACCATTGATCTAATCTGGTCTTCATTCTGTGTAGCATACAGAGCTTGGCAAGAAAAAAATATTTCTTCCAAATAAAGGCCTCTAAGTGCATCACAATTTAATAACAGATAACGCTTATTTAGTTCTTACTATATGCCAGGCATTATTCTTTGTGTGATACTCATGTAATTCCTTTGATCCTCATGGTACACTTACGCAGTGGGTACAATTATCACCCTCTTTTATTTTTTTTTTTTTTATTTTTTATTTTTTTTTTTTACAGGCAGAGTGGACAGTGAGAGAGAGAGACAGAGAGAAAGGTCTTCCTTTGCCGTTGGATCACCCTCCAATGGCCGCCGCTGCAGCCGGCGCACCGTGCTGATCCGATGGCAGGAGCCAGGATCCAGGTGCTTTTCCTGGTCTCCCATGGGGTGCAGGGCCCAAGCACCTGGGCCATCCTCCACTGCATCCCTGGCCATAGCAGAGAGCTGGCCTGGAAGAGGGGCAACCGGGACAGAATCCGGCGCCCCAACCGGGACTAGAACCCGGTGTGCCGGCGCCGCAAGGTGGAGGATTAGCCTATTGAGCCACGGCGCCGGCTCCAATTATCACCCTCTTTTATACATGAAAAAACTGAGATACAGTGCACTTAAGTGATTTTGTACATATTCAAACATGAACGTGAAAAATTTGCTTTTTTAGGTTACTTTGGAATAAATGTTAACATTTTCAGTATTACATCTTTCTCGCAGTACCAGCCTGTATGTGCTGACAACTGCATGTGTTCTCTTGGTGACAAAGAAGGGGGCAATTTTAGGTGTCAGACCATGAATACTTTTACTCTCTACCTTCTTGAATTTCTCTTCTTTCTTCCCAAGGAACCATTAGCCTTTTTCTTTCCATTGGTAACAATGATGGAAAAAAAACAATGAATTATTAAATAGAAAAGCACACTAGGAATTATTTTAAAAAATACTAATCTCCTAAGTTTGTATATACATTTCACTATTAATATTACATATAATATTCAATGTTTAACATTGGTTACCTCATCAAAGTATAGGATTTTGAGGTAGAAATGGATTGAGAGAAGAAAGAAAAGACTATTAACTTGTCTTTATAAGTTTATACATAGTTTTACTTGTTAAATAAGGTTTTGCTACTTTTGTAGATTTTTTTAAAAGGTAAATGCTGTTTGAAAAGAAAAAAGATATCAAAAGTAAATAACTCATCAGGTCAAACAAACAACTTATATTATAAGTAGCAAACTTTCAAAATACCCATAAACGGAAATATGAAAGTAAAATACAGGGTCACAAAAAGAAAACTGCTGTTCCTGTACTCCTGGATAAACAAATCTATAATGGGGTAGGCATTATAACATATGTAGGTATTATAATATGTGACAGCACTATGGAATAGATCTAGCTTTGAGACTGGCATACTTCTGTTGATACCATTGTCAAAGATAACCTCTTGGAATGAGAGGACTTTGAGATGAGCTTGGGTGGCATTTTTTTTTAGTTTCATAAATAGATTTTCAATTCTCAATCAGAAAATTTCAGTTGCCAGTAGTGAAATTCCCCTCATGAAATTGATTAACAATATTATAATATGAAAACAAATGTCTAAAAAATACCTGATAGCACAATCATTGTACTAGAAAAAAAAATCAAAATGTGTGAAATTTTGGAAGCAATGTGAAGAAAGTACTTCAAGTAGGAGAGAGTGATAAAATATGTCAAATGCTCCTGATACTTCAATGGTTCTCTCAGATCAGAAATCTGATGTTGAGAACTTCATCATAAAAATCAAGCAGAGTGTCTTCAAGCCAAAACCTAAGGCGGGTAGTAGGAAATCAAACAGAGTAGCTTTGACAAAAACCTCAAAGGAAAACAATCATGGACCTCTATTTGCTTGGTCTAGACACTGATAACAAGTGGATAAAACAAAGTAGTCAGAGCCACACCAGCTCTGGTAGCTCACAGAGTCATTGGTATGGTCCCAACAGCAAAGTAAACCACTTTGGGAAGATTCCATCATTGGTATGAGCTTTAAATAAACTGAGTTGAGCCCTGCAATTTTTCTTTTTATTATTTTTTATTTACTTGACAGGTAGAGTTATAGACAGTGAGAGAGAGACAGAGAGAAAGGTCTTCCTTCCGTTGGTTCACTCCCCAAATGGTCGCCATGGCTGGCACTGCGCCAGTCCGAAGCCAGGAGCCAGGTGCTTCTTCCTGGTCTTCCATGCGCGTGCAGGAGCCCAAGCACTTGGGCCATCCTCCACTGCCCTCCTGGACCACAGCAGAGAGCTGGACTGGAAGAGGAACAACTGAGACTAGAACCCAGCACCCATACGGGATGCTGGCGCCGCAGGTGGAGGATTAACCAAGTGAGCCACTGCGCTGGCCCTAAGCCCTGCAATTTTTCTAATAGAATGCACACTTCATGGATTATATATAATATCCCTGAGCCACATGGATACATAAAAAGGCTCCCTAAATAACAGTAATGCTTTGGAGGCATTATATTAAGTATGTTTTCATATTAACAAGCTGTACTTCATCTTAGCCTCCCACAACACAGAGACAGCCAACATGGATTTCAGAAAAGATTCAGAACACTTAAGATTGAATTATGACAGTGGAGAAGAAAGGAAGATACAACAACAAAGAAAATGAAGAAATTGGAAGAGAAGAAGAAGGGGAATGGGGAGAAGCACTGAGAGCAGGGAGATGGCAAGAGAGAAGAAGATGAGGAGGAGGTGAGGGGAAGGGAAGGATAAAAATGAAAGAAAAAAAAACCGTGAGTACTGGAAAAATAGGTTAGTCAGTGACTCTTTCCTGAGCACTGTTTCAGCCAACTTCATTTTAGATAATGTCATAGATTATGAGGTAACCTATTATCTTACTTGACCTCAGCTTAAAGAACAAACTAACCAACCACTGGTTTTGTAGAAGGGAAAAGAAATATAATAAATACTCAAATAGAGGATAAAAACACATCATTAGAATGAGAGGAGACACCACAGAATCTCATTTGCAATCTTAGAAGAAATTAAAATAATCACATCAATCATGGCACTTAAAGTAATAACCAGAAGTGCATGGAGCTAATTTCTATACATTATCACATTTGGTCACCATTATCACCCTGTAGAGGATTTTTCAAATTTTGCATATTAGAAAATTGAAAAAGTGGGGAATATGACTTTATATACATTTAACTATGCCTAAATGACATAATCATATTCTACAATGTACCAATTTATATTTCACATATAGTATTTGTAATATCTTAACCAATGTTTACCTATTAAAACTCCAGTGTGATAATAAGTGGAAAAACAAACTTTTCATGTTTGTTCAGCCTTTCCATCTCGATGTGTAACACCACACACAGATGGCCTATAGCCATCTTTTTCTTTACTCATCTTGCCCAATTTTTCCCAGGCTTGAATATCCTAGCATCCATTAGGTGTGCCTTATACAATGTACAAACCATAAGCAGCACCAAATGTAATGAAGTGAAAACTCTCAAGTATTCACACTCACACACACACACATACACATGCAAAGCCTCCTCCCTGTTTCCCTTCTCTGTCAAAAGTCATCTACAGGGCTGCTATTATGGTATAGCGGGTTAAGCCACCACCTGCTGATGCTGGCATCCCATACAGGCACCAGTTTGAGTCCTGGTTGCTCCACTTCTGATTTAGCTCCCTGCTAATGGCCTGGGAAAGCAGTGGAGATGGCCCACATGCTTGGGCCCCAGCCACCCATGTGGGAGACCTGGATGAAGCTCCTGGGTCCTGACTTCTACGTGATGATATATAGAATAAATAAATAATAAACTAAAGATTTAAAGTTAGTTTCTTCCAAATTATTTTTTAACTGCAGCATTAATGGTTGTTCAGTGAGTCATTCAAATATACCTTGTAATCTCTGCCCTGCTGATATTTTTTCCCTTTATAAGACTTACTGATGGGAATCACAGGCTACAACTGATACAGCTTTTCTAGCCATTATCATAATTTCTCACTCGCATTATTATCTAATGTACAACATTAAATAATAAGTTAATTTTTAAAATCTTGTCATAACACAGAAAACAGTAGCAATGGTAGTCTACATTGCTTGGCTAAACATATTTGTGGGCCTAGGAGAACCACATTCTTCATGTAAACGATCACATCTTCCATTTCTCCTGCTATTCTGCATCTGGAATCTAGAGTCCAACTCTGAATCTAATATGGGACTGCTACCTTAGTGGAACTGCTTATATGTGAGAATATCAATCTCACTTATGAGAAATTCCACTTCTCATCTCTTTAGGAATACTGAGGTTGAATCTTTCCTTGTGCTAAAGCTGTCAGGCCCTTACTCCATCTTGTTCCCTGGATATTGTTGGTGGGAAAGGATACGTGGGTTTCCTGCATCTGAAGTTGGAGTGGCAGGCAGTGTACACACAGCATTAATAGCTGTGAATGATCCTATTGGCAAACTCAAAGGGCCCACTGTGCATCGCTAACAGACTATTCAGGGTTCAAAATGGTGACATCATGTGGATCCATCAACAGAGAAGGCTGGAAGGTAGCTAGGAACTGGAGAAAATTTTGGTGAAAGACAACTCTGCCTAATCCTAGAATGTGCCAGATTTTATGGGATCATTTGGGTTTGCCACAAGGCCTGAAGCACATCAGCCATGCACGATAACTGTCTTGCCTTTTACCAACAATCAAATATAAAAGGCATTCCCTACACCTTACTATCTATCATCACCCTAACACAATCTAGCATTTTTAAGGAAAACCATCTTGGGGCTTCTTGGACATGCTGGCTCAGGCCAGGTTATTTTTCACACTGATCAATAAATGAATTTTTAACCACTATCTTTGATGCTTTTCTATATGGTCTTATCCTCAGAGGACTTGTTAAGAAGCCATTGCATATACTGCTGCACAGCACAGTGGTGACTATAGATCACAATAATATATTATACATTGTACGGACGAGAAAAGTTGGTAGGCACCAAACATGGAAGAAGGGAGGGAAGGTGGAGATGCTAAGAGCCTGATTTGATCAAATTACATGGTCTGCATCTGTTGAAATACTGAACTGTACTCCATAAAAAAGTATAAGCATTACTAGTATATCAAAAAACTTTTAAAAAGAAGTAAAAAGTGATTTATATCACTAGGAGGTATATTCCAGATATGATTTTATGTGTTATTATAATCCATATTTTTTAATTTTCAAAATATTAATCATATAATTGACATAATTATTTTTAAATATCAATATTATTAATTTAAAACTTTATAAAAGTATTAGAAAGATATGTATCTTAGATAAAGTGATTTCAATAATATCACTTAACAGATATTATTCATGATGGAAACAATTTTCCTGAGCTACCCAAGATGTTCAGTTACTGTAGGCCATACTCTAATTATATGTAGCATTATTCCTCTCAAAAGAAAAACTTTGTATATCTTTTTTACATAACTTTATGTTTCAAGGATATTATAGTGTCCTAAATTTCCAGAATTATAAAAGTAGAATTTGGCAGTGATTAGGAAGTAATAATCCTAACAGTTCAAAGAAGAAGAGGAAGAGGAGAAAGCAATAGCAGCAACAGCAGTAGTCGCTTTCACCCCCTCAGTATTTTAGGAGTTGTCAGACCCTCAGTAGAGCCTGACACTGTGAACTTCTCATCCCAGGATGCAGCTGGTGTTCTGCTGGTACACTGGAACTGCAGAAAGTCAGCATAGGCAGAGAAACCTCCCTCTATTCCAACCATTATTATAGATCTCAATCATGGTGTCCTCCCCTGAAGGTACTGTTTTAGGATCTATAACCATAGTGGTTATGTTTTCTTGGTAGGAAGAAATGAAGTTACTTACAGATCTTCCTCTATGTACAAGTGTCTCTTTCCCTCCCCTTTACTTGGGACAAGAGACATTGCCATAGGGTATAGGGTAGAGATGTTGCTCATATGAGGCCCATAGAGGCCACCAGCATCCCAAATCACCAGGCTTCAGGGAGGAAGCTCTCATTGTAGTCTTCCCCATTCTCCAGGATGTCAAAGATAAGCAAGTTCAGAAATGGCTTTCCCAGACCCAGACTCAGCAGGAAACACAAGAGCCCTGGTCTCTAATTGGTCTCCAACCTCTTTTATAGTCAGGGAGTTTAACAATGGTTTTGAGGCATCAGAAAGTTTTGAAGCAGACTGCTTACTCAAGAAATCAAACTCTGAAGTAGTTTGGGTCCTTTCAGGGACACATTGCCCAGCCTCCTCGCATGGCTCATCTCACTGTAAAAATTCTGCCTGTCTGCCAAGTAATGGTAAGTTTGCAGTTGTAATTGACCCACTTATTATGAAAAGGTAATAACTTAGGGTCTGTTTGGTTGTCTGGGACATAGTAAGGGAATTGGACCCTAGATTTACTTAATTCACAGAACCCTGAACCTGCAGAACAATCCTGTTCTCCATCCTTGCAGCCATCACCATTCTAGAACTCTGGTTTCATGTTAGGTACTTCAACACATTAATTCAACAAATGTTTATTTAATATATAAATGAGTCAGACTTTTTTTTTTGACAGGCAGAGTGGACAGTGAGAGAGAGAGACAGAGAGAAAGGTCTTCCTTTGCCGTTGGTTCACCCTCCAATGGCCACCAAGGCCAGCATGCTGCAGCAGGCGTACCGCGCTGATCCGAAGGCAGGAGCCAAGTGCTTATCCTTGTCTCCCATGGGATGCAGGGCCCAAGCACTTGGGCCATCCTCCACTGCACTCCCTAGCCACAGCAGAGAGCTGGCCTGGAAGAGGGCAACCGGGACAGAATCCGGTGCCCCGACTGGGACTAGAACCCGGTGTGCCGGCGCCGCAAGGCGGAAGATTAGCCTAGTGAGTCGCGGCGCCAGCGAGTCAGACATTATTTTTACATGGGCTGACAAAAATAAAATTGAATTCTTAATACCATAGAGGTTTTTTTTAAGGACTTTTAACTTTTTATTTGAAAGGCAGAGTGACACAGACAGATGGGGAGAGAGAGAGAGAGAGAGAGATCTTCTATCCATTGGTCTTCTCTCCAAATGCCTGCAATAGCTTAGAATGGGCTACAGCAAAGCAAGATCCAGGAACTCCATCCAGATCTCCTATAGGGTAGCAGGAACCCAAGTACTTGGGCTATTGTCTTCTCCCTCTCAGGCACATTAGCAGGAAGCTGGATCAGAAAAGTACACAGTATCCAGAATTTGAATTAAGCTCTGCAATAGCAATGCAGGCATCCCCAGTGGCTTGTTAACCTGCTGCACCACACACCCACCACAATACCACAGTTCACTGTTAGTTGGGGAAACCTATAATTGTATTCATTCAGTCACTGCAACACAAAATGATGAATGCTAAGGTGAGTTAATCACAGGGTCTCTGGAAGTATATGGTGAAGTCCAAGTCCACAAGCTAGGTCAGGAATCATGTGTAAAATTTTCTAGGGTAGGTGCATCTTAATCAAGATTGGAGAGATAAACAAGAGTGACAAGGAAAATGAGATTTTTACATGTTAATCACATTGTATGTATGGATGTCTACATTAATTTCAGTATGATGTGTCAGGTATAGTTTTATACTTATCAGCTATGCTTTGTTTTTTATTTAATCACAAAATAGTACATGTTTACACAGGAAAAACTCATAAAATACAAAGCATTAAGAATAAAATACAAGGCCGGTGCAGCGGTTCAATAGGCTAATCCTCCGCCTTGCGGCGCCGGCACACCAGGTTCTAGTCCCAGTCGGGGCACCGGATTCTGTCCTGGTTGCCCCTCTTCCAGGCCAGCTCTCTGCTGTGGCCCAGGAGTGCAGTAGAGGATGGCCCAAGTGCTTGGGCCCTGCACCCCATGGGAGACGAGGAGAAGCACCTGGCTCCTGCCATCGGATCAGCGTAACGCTCCTGCCGCGGCGGCCATTGGAGGGTGAACCAACGGCATAGGAAGACCTTTCTCTCTGTCTCTCTGTCTCTCTCTCACTGTCCACTCTGCCTGTCAAAAAAAAAAAAAGAATAAAATACAGATATCTCATTATTCCATAATCCCAGACAACCTATTATAACCTTGGCAGAATAAATACTCTTATGTCCTGTTTTCTCTGCTTATACATTAGTCTGAATCTTTAACAACAAAAACAAAAAAGGTCTTGCTGAGTATGTTGTCCTATTACTTGATTTTTAATTTTTACTTAATAGGTCATGAACATCTCCATGTGTCATTATATATTCTTTGATGAGCTTATCTTTTAAAACATACAAGTAGTAGCAGTAAGAGAAATTGAATACAAAGAGGTTTGAATTTTATTTGCTTCAGAGAATATTCTAAAAGGATACAGTGGGGCAGATAAGCATGTATTAGGAAATTCATTGTCTGTCTTGCTGTTGTCTTCATCTTTTTCTCCATTTCTTTTTAAGTCTGGGTAAGAAAAAAAATGGCGGTGCGGGTGGGGAGAAAATAAACCTGCTGGTACAAAGAAATGGATTTTGATTTTGGTCTTGTTTTCTTTTTAAAGAGCAAAGCATACATGGAATCATACCTAGGAATTAGGACTCTTAAAAAAACAGATGCTGCAGATTAGTGAAATCAGAATAGTTTAATATAGCAACACAGGTATCTTTGTGGTTGAAGGCAAAAATGATAGATTAAAGGTAGTCACCTTATATATTTTTTTAATTTAAGTTGGGGAAAGATAGAAATAATGTTTCCATTTCTTTTCAAAATCTCTCCTATCTTGCACTATTGTGAGTCTCGATTAAAATTATGTAGCAGATATGCTTTGTAATGTGAAAAATCCTATACAAAATTTAGAAAGCGCTATTTTCCCTCTTGCCTGCCTGTCTCACCTCTTCTTTTTCTTCCTCCTTCATGAAGCGCAGTGGACGCTGTGCATGTATAAGCAGCATAGCTAATTAGACGGCTATCAAGGAAAAACAGAGGAATATATCTCTCTGTGTATATTAAGAACCCACTTCTGAATTTGCAAAACCGAAGTGTGCTCTGTTAAGAAGTCTTTCTCTTCATCCTTATTTTAACACACAGATCAGAGGGACAGAATGATATTGATAACAATGATATTGATAAAATATGATAAATATGCATTTGAGGGAGAAAAGTAGACAATCTAGGAAAGGCTACTAAAGAAGACTTCTGAGATCATGTAGGACTAGGGCATGGGGAGGAGAGAAGGGAGCAACAGGGCTGCTGCCTTGCCTCAGTTCATCTCCATCTCCATGGGAATAGCAGGCTTTATTTAGCACTGAGTGTACCTCTGCACTGAACAAAGCTGTAATGTGAGTTACCTCCTAACAACAGCCCTCCCAGGCAATTATGAATGCTATTCCCATTTTACAGAAGAGGAAGCTGTAATTAAAGAGAATAAGAACCATTTCCCAAGCCAAGTGACAAGATCAAAAGTGGGGCACAAACTGTGCTGCTATTAAGCTTAGTCCAGGACCTATCACCTCAGTTCTGAAAGTGACTTTTTGAAGCCAACTCTTCCTTCCCCACATCTGTCAGATAGCATTTCCTAAATATCTTATCATCAAGCCATTCATTCTGTTTTACTGGTATCAGGGGTAACCTCTGCCAGTGTATAAGTAGATTTGTTACATGGATCTACCTGACATCTTTCCCTGTTTCCTGCTTCTAGAACATATATCCTGTCTCAGTTGAGCAGGGTCTTTGAAGAAGAAATTGTTCATGATAGCCAAGAAGTTAAGAGTAATTTTGGTCTCCTTAGTTATAAAATTTAATTCCCAGTGTATTGTGTGTGTGTGTATTGTCTTGTTTTTGTTTGTCTAATCAGAACAAACCACCAGTAAATGGATAGAAGTTCTGAAATTTCCTTTGTTGTTTTTGTCACCTTCAATCCAATCTGGCAGACATGTATTGAGTATCTATTATATTTGGTTTGTTGGGAATCTAAAGATGAATATATAAATATCAAGGCTAAAGTTTATTTTATAAGCAAGGAAACAAATACAGATTGTGATGACAAGGAAAAAGATGATTCAAATTAAAAGGTGTTTTAATATTCAAAATTTTTAGATTTGGAGCATTTTCTTCTTCAAGGCTAGAAAGTGGTGGATACTTAGGAGGTATGGTAATTTGTGGATCTCTTTCATTATTAATTTGATTGATTTATTTGCCATCATTAAAACTGTAACATAGTGGAATCAGTTGTAATTAAGAAGCATGCATTTCTAATGAAACTACTTAACAAAATCTGGTTTTAAAATCAATATAGCCTCCTAAATGAATATTACCTGTCATCTGTCATTATGTATAGAAGTAAATAAACAACGTCATTGTAGGAGATGCACTTTTTAAAAAACGGTCAATTTACACCACCAATGTAGTTTTTACTATAAATACCAATGGTATGAAATCTTTCTCACCTAAATGAGGACTTTAGATATTTCATTTACATGTGATTATGCCCTTTTCTTTCAATAAACCGATTTCAAAAATAATAATTCTTTGTATTATTACACTGGGATCCTGTGTGAAAAGCAAACTGGTGCTTTCTCCAGGCTGATAAGCTTATCTGTATTTGTCACAATCCCTGGTCTCTAAAAGTAACTGCATCACTGTGCCTATGCAAATTTCTAGTGCATGCCCTCTGAGACTCTGAGATGAAAGTATCCATAACTTTCCTCTGTCTATATTATTACCACTGTATTTGTGAGAGTTTTGTTGAAAAGATTTATGGTGATTTTAAAGGAAAATGTGTGTGCAAATTAACCTCATTTCATCTTTTTAAAAATTTTATCAGCTCGTTCTCAATTTTATTTTGAAAATGAACATTCTACAAATGATATTCTCCTGAGAAGCATCACAATTGACTAGCTTAATAATAACACATGTATTGCTACTATTTTTCATTTTATTAATAAAAATGAAAAATCAGACAACTGCTAATGAAATCGTTACTATTTCTAACGTGAGGATTAAAAACAGACTTTGCTGGGGAAAGTACATATTGAGCATTCTTCTGACCACTGCTAGAATTTGTTTTTAATATGACACATTTTCAAATTTTAATTAGAATGGAGAACATGAAATGCTTTAAATGTGTAATTAAAATAAATCTGATGCTTTGTTATTTTTTCGTAAACTCAGCGTCATTACTAGATCCTATCCCAATGATGAAAAAGAAGATAATATTATTTTCACTTTGAACATAATGATCACTTAAGACAGGAACATAGCTGTTACATAAAATTACTCATCAGTATAATTGGGGTGAAATGGTCACAGTGGAGAGCAATGCTAATTACAGGAGAACAGGGCAAACACAGTGTATATAAACATAAATAGGTGGAATTAGCATGGCTCAAATATGTATAAGGAACAAGAGAATATAAAATCTAAACGTATATGTGTACATTAAGAACACCCTTAAAGGTATTGGAATGAAGTGTTTTATAGACAAGGGCAATGTCACAAATAGAATATTGTTGGCAACAATGTGAGAAAAAAGGGATAAGAAAAATCAATGTGAAAATTGATTTCAGAAGTACCATTTTCACTCTGTATTTCTGTTTTTGTTTGTTTCTCTCCTTCTGACAATATCTTTTAATACCACTGCCCCTTCTTTATAATCAACCAATTTCATACATATGCGACAATAAAGAAATGGACTTTTATATGAGTTCATTCTTAAGGTGTAGAATACATTGTCACTTACTGAGCAATCCAAACTGGCAAATGGTCAGTTACTACATAGGATCTCTAAAAGGTGGGAGCACTTTATACTTAGAGCTTATTTGTAGATTTTCAACCTTGAAATAGAGTGAAGCACTTTGAATTCTCTGTGCAACTTTTGTTCTTGGGTAAAATCATTGATTTTTAATGTTAGAGATGGAAACTTATTTGTAAATATCTCAATAAGTGATATTCTAGCATAGAGAAGCAGAGTTTGATGAACTAGAGTTGGTGACACAAATTATACTCATTATTTATTTTTATAAATTAATTTTTGGGGGAAACAACCATGTCTACTAGTTGCTGTCTTTTCGATGGCTTCTTTCATACTCCAGTGACACAGTTAAGTAGTTGCAGCAAAGATCGTACAGTTACTAATGCCAAAATAGTTATGATTTGACTGTTTACCGAAAAGAAAAGCCAACTTCTGTTTTACACATACAGCAGAACGGTATTTCTAACTGGTTATTAATAAATTAGAACTGAATTCTGGTAAGCCTTAGGCTCCAACAAATAGTATACTTGTGATAAATTTGGCCTATAGAAGAAGTTTAATCTGTTATTCATAAAACAAAAATGTTTTCCACACTATGAGTATACTAACCAGCCTCAAAAGTGTGTTGGGATTCAAAGATTTACTTATATATTAGAAGAATTCACAATTTCTGGTAAACTTTCCAAACTCTTACTATGTCCTTTTAAGAGTTACTCATTGTCAAAGGTTAACAATTTTCAGTGTTGGGGAAGGCATTTGACTTAGAAGTTAACATGCTAGTTAAGATTCCTGCATGCAGTATCAGAGGGTCGACCGGGTATCAATACCTGGCTCTGACTCCTGACTCTAGCTTCCTGTTAATGTGGACCCTGGGAAGCTGTGTTGATGGCTCAAACAGTTGAGTTCCTACCATCCATGTGGGAGACCTGGATTGCGCTCCCAGATGCTAGTGTTGGCTCAGCCCTGCCCTGGACATCATGAGTGTTTAGGAAATAGACCAATAGATGAGAGATCTCTGTCTCTGCCTCTTTACCTCATAATTAAACAAAAACTAAAAAATTAAAAATCTGTGTATATTTTCATAGGAAAAAAATTTTTATATGGTGAGTTCACTTGAGAAACAGGACACATTTTTTTCCTATTACCTCAGCCAGATTTCCCTCAACCTGACATTCATTCCTAAGCACTCACTCATTAATCTTGTGGTCCACTGAAGGAGATATTGATGAGTTCAAATTCATGTGAAGATCTCCAGGTAATTCTATTCAATAGATATTCAGTCTTCACCTTACTAACCTCCTGGCAGCAAAAAATGCAACTCACTACCCCTCTTCTTTAAATATTCTCTTGGAGTCAGTAACTTGATTTTCCTCCTAATCTATGCTCACTCCTATTTATCCTCCTTTGCAAGATTTATCTATAATTAATTTTAACGTTCTTAAATGATCAATCCAAGGCCATTTTTTCTACTCACTCTTACTTTTTTAACCTAGAGGTTTCCTCCATGCTCATGCTTTAGTTCCCATGTACTGGAAAAATCTAAAATTTATTTCCTCAGTCTGGACTATTTGACATGGAGACCCATAAATTCAAATGCCTATCTGATATGTTTCACTGAATGTTCTAGAGGGATCTCAAGCTTGTGTTGAAAATAGAGCATGTTATCACCTTTTTAATCATTCTCTTTTTATATCTCAATGTAGAACACCATAGTCTATTCATGTACAAAAACCAGAAACCTTGGAATCATCTCAAACACTGCCCTCTCTCTCACTACTTAGACCCAACTTAATTCCAAGTTTGGTTGATCTTTAACCCCTACCCACATTTGTGATAGCATAAGTGTGTAACCAAAAAAAAAAAAATGCCAAAGAAATAGTTCATTCCTCAATACAATCAAAGCAATTCACAAAAACCCACGGCCAGCATCCTATTGAATGGGGAAAAGCTGGGAGCTTTTCCACTGAGATCTGGTACCAGACAGGGATGCCCACTCCCACCACTACTATTCAATAAAGTTCTGGAAGTTTTAGGCAGAGCCATTAGGCAAGAAAAAGAAATTAAAGGGATACAAATTGGAAAAGAAAGAAGTCAAATTATCCCTCTTTTCATATGATATGATTCTTTATTTAGGGGATCCAATGAACTCTACTAAGAGACTATTGGAACTCATAGAAGAGTTTGGAAAAGTAGCAGGATATAAAATCAATGCACAAAAATCAACAGCCCTTGTATACACAGTTAATACCACAGCTGAGAAAGAACTTCTAATATCAATCCCATTCACAACAGCTACAAAAAACATCAAATACCTTGGAATAAACTTAACCAAGGATTTCAAAGATCTGTATGATGAGAATTACAAAATCTTAAAGAAAGAAATAGAAGAGGATACCAAAAAATGGAAAAATATTCCATGCTCATGGATTGGAAGAATCAATATTATCAAAATGTCTATTCTCCAAAAGCAATTTACAGATTCAGTGTGATACCAATCAAAATACCAAAGACATTCTTCTCAGATCTGGAAAAAATGATGCTGATATTCATATAGAGACACAGGAGACCTCGAATAGCTAAAGCAATCTTGGACAACAAAAACAAAGCTGGAGGCATCACAATACCAGATTTCAGGACATACTACAGGGTAGTTATAATCAAAACAGCATGGTACTGGTACAGAAACAGATGGATAGACCAATGGAACAGAATTGAAACACCAGAAATGAATCCAAACATATACAGCCAACTTATATTTGATCAAGGATCTAAAACCAATTCCTGGAGCAAGGACAGTTTATTCATCAAATGGTGCTGGGAAAACTGGATTTCCACATGCAGAAGCATGAAGCAAGACCCCTACCTTACACCTTATACAAAAATCCACTCAACATGGATTAAAGATCTAAATCTATGACCAGACACCTTCAAATTATTAGAGAACATTGGAGAAACCCTATAAGATAAAGGCACAGGCAAAGACTTCTTGGAAAAGACCCCAGAGGCAAAGGCAGTCAAACTCAAAATTAACAATTGGGATTACTTCAAATTGAGAAGCTTCTGTATTGCAAAAGAAACAGTCAGGAAAGTGAAGAGGCAACTGACAGGATGGGAAAAAATATTTGCAAATTATGCAACCAATAAAGGTTTAAAAACCAGAATCTACAAAGAGATCAAGAAACTCCACAACAACAAAACAAACAACCCACTTAAGAGACGGGCCAAGGACCTAAATAAACACTTTTCAAATGAAGAAATCCAAACAGACACATGAAAAAATATTCAGAATCACTAGCCATCAGGGAAATGCAAATCAAAACCACAATGAGGTTTCACCTCACCCCGGTGAGAATGGCTTACATACCTAGATCAACTAACAACAGATGCTGGCAAGGATGTTGGGAAAAGGCTCACAAATCCACTGTTGATGGGAATGCAAACTGGTCAAGCCACTATGGAAGTCAGTCTGGAGATTCCTCAGAAACCTGAATATAACCCTACCACATGACCCAGCCATCCTACTCCTTGGAATTTGCCCAGAGAAAATTAAATTGGCAAATAAAAGAGCCATCTGCACCTCAATGTTTACTGCAGCTCATTTCACAATAGCGAAGACATGGAATCAATCTAAATGCCCATCAACAGTATACTGGATAAAGAAATTATGGGATATGTACTCTATAGAATACTATACAGCAGTAAGAAAAAAAATGAAATCCATTCATTTGCAACAAAATGGAGGAATCTGGAACACATCATGCTGATTGAAATAAGCCAGTCCCAAATGGACAAATGTCATATGTTCTCCCTTATCTGTGATAACTGAGCACCTAAAAGGAAACCCGTGGGATTGAAATGGACACAATGAGAAACAATGGCTTAATCAGCCCTTGTCCTGACTGTTGAGGAACAACTTACTACTTTACTCCTTTTAGTACATTTTTGTTCTACTTAATACCATTGGTTGAACTCTTTAATTAACATATACTTATTCTTAGGTGTTTAAATTTAACTGAAAAGTGATCCCTATTAAATATAAGAGTGGGAATAAGATAGCAGGGAGATGTACAGTTCAGCACATGCTCACTCGGACTTACCCCTAATGGTAGAGCTAGAAACGTGCCAGGGGATTCCAATTCAATCCCATCAAGGAAGCATGTACCAATGCCATTTTAATAGTCAAAGTGATCCGTTTCAGTTCATAATTGATCAGAATAATAGGATTAAGTGCCAAAGGGATCACATAAACAATACTAGTGTCTGCTAATACTAACTGATAGAATTAAAAAGGAGAGAACAATCCAACGTGGGAAGCGGAATTCTCAGCAGACTCATAGAATGGCAGATGTCCTAAACAGCACTCTGGCCTCAGAATCAGCCCATAAGGCATTCGGATCTAGCTAAAAAGCCCATGAGGGTTTTGCAGGCATGGAAAGTCAAGATACTGTGGGAAAAAAAAAACCTAAATGAAAGATCTCTGTGAGTGAGATCCCAGTGGAAAGGACATGTCATCAAAGAAGGAGGTACCTTTCTCTGAAAGGTGAAGAGAACCTCCACTTTGACTATGACCTTGAGTTTGTGAACTCAAGAGCTTCCATAGCATTGGCAGCTCATGACAAGAGCCTTGGGTGATTACTGACGTCATAAATAAGAGTGTCAATTGTTAAATCAACAATGAGTGTCACTGTGCACCTACTCCCTATTTAGAATCTCTGTCCTTAATGTGTTGTACTATGCAAATTGACAGTAAAACTACTACTCAAACAGTACTCTTTATTTTGTGTGTCTGTGTGGGTGCAGTAGTTGAAATCTACTTAGTACATACCAAGTTGATCTTCTGTATATAAAAATAATTGAAAATGAATCTTTTTTTGATCTTTTTTATTTATTTTTTATTTATTTATTTATTTATTTTAACTTTTATTTAATGAATATAAATTTCCAAAGTACGACTTATGGATTACAATGGCTTCCCCCCCATACCGTCCCTCCCACCCACAACCCCCCCCCCTTTCCCACTCCCTCTCCCCTTCCAGAATGGGATGGGGCTGGCGCCGCGGCTCACTAGGCTAATCCTCCGCCTAGCGGCGCTGGCACACCGGGTTCTAGTCCCGGTCGGGGCACCGGATTCTGTCCCGGTTGCCCCTCTTCCAGGCCAGCCCTCTGCTGTGGCCAGGGAGTGCAGTGGAGGATGGCCCAAGTGCTTGGGCCCTGCACCCCATGGGAGACCAGGAAAAGCACCTGGCTCCTGGCTCCTGCCATCGGATCAGCGCGGTGCGCTGGCCGCAGCGCGCTAGCCGCGGCGGCCATTGGAGGGTGAACCAACGGCAAAGGAAGACCTTTCTCTCTGTCTCTCTCTCTCACTGTCCACTCTGTCAAAAAAAAAAAAAAAAAAAAAAAAGAATGGGACGGGAGAGGGAGTGAGGAGATGGGATGGTTGTGGGTGGGAGGGAGGTTATGGGGGGAAAAAGCCACTATAATCCAAAAATTGTACTTTGGAAATTTATATTTATTAAATAAAGTTGAAAAAAAAGAGTTTCAATTTTGCATGGCCACTGCCTTTAGATATGGTGAATATTAAATTAATGCTACTATACAATTTTGCTAAAATTTCATTTATTCCCAGGCAAATTCAAAGATGACATGGAGAGGGCTCAAGCATTTTTTTCACAAAATTTATTTATATATTCATTCATTTATTTATGCTAAATATACAATTACATAGAGAGAGAGGGACATAGAGAGGGAGAGAAATCTTCTATCCACTGCTTCATTCCCCAAATGGCCTCAAAGCTGGGGTTGGGCCAGGCCAAAGCCAGGATCTAGAACTCCATCCTGATCTCCCAGATGTTTGGCAGGGGCCCAATGATTTCGACCATTTTTTTTGCAGGAACATTAACAGGAAACTGGATGGGAAGTAGAGCAGATCGAACTCAAACTGGAACTCATTTGTACCATAATGTTGACCCCTCAAGTATTTACCATCAACCTTGGGAGCCACTAATCCTTCCTGTAGCATTGCTTAAATCCATCCACATCTCACCACCTCCACCCTCATCTCTTAACTGAACAAATAAAATATCCCCAGGCCCTCTCTAAATGATTTTCCAGTTCACTATCAAACTACTCAGATCTAATTGCATCACTTTCCTTCCCCAACAGGCGAAATGATGTTTAGTGGCTTGACATTACTGGGTGTAGAAATAAAATTCTTCATTATGTACTACAAGATCTTTCATGCTATTATTATCTTCTTCTTAGCTTTATTTGCCAATATACACCACTTGCTTTCTCCACTAGGACATGGATCTTCTTAAATTCACCACATTACCTCCCAATTTGGGGTATTCACACAAGCTGTTTCTCTTGCTTTGAATGCTTTTCTTTCCCCTCTTCACCTATCTATCATTTATCCTTGAGATATTATTTCATACATCACTTTTTTTTTTTCTTTTTGACAGGCAGAGTGGACAGTGAGAGAGAGAGAGACAGAGAGAAAGGTCTTCCTTTTTGCCGTTGGTTCACCCTCCAATGGCCGCCTTGGCCGGCGCGCTGCGGCCGGCGCACTACGCTGATCCGATGGCAGGAGCCAGGAGCCAGGTGCTTTTCCTGGTCTCCCATGGGGTGCAGGGCCCAAGCACCTGGGCCATCCTCCACTGCACTCCCTGGCCACAGCAGAGAGCTGGCCTGGAAGAGGGGCAACCGGGACAGAATCCGGCACCCCAACCGGGACTAGAACCCGGTGTGCCGGCACCGCTAGGCGGAGGATTAGCCTAGTGAACCGCGGCACCGGCCCATACATCACTTCTTTAGGGAAGATTTTGTGGCCTGTCTTTTGCTAAATCGTATCGCTTTGTTGTAGATTCTCTTGGTATTTTTTGTTACTCCTCCCTAGTTCTTACCACAGTTAAAACTTCATGCTCACTTAGCAAATCACTTTCACTACAGTTTACTGTAAACTCAGTGATGATAGAGAATATTAACTTGGTCTCTTTGTTTAACCATAAGATTCAATCACAATGTATTGAACTTAGAAATGCTTGATAATTTTTTTAAGATTTATTTATTTATTTGAAAGGCAGAGTTACAGAGAGGCAGAGGCAGAGAGAGGTCTTCCATCCGTTTGTTCACTCCCCAGATGGCCACAATGGCTGGAACTGGGCCAATCTGAAGCCAGGAGCCTAGAGCTTCTTCCAGGTCTCCCATGCGGGTGCAGGGACTTGGGCCATCTTCCACTGCTTTCCCAGGCCACAGCACAGATGCATAGGAAGTAGAGCAGCTGGGATTCGAACTGGACACCATAGGGGATGCCAGTACTGCAGGTGGGGGCTTTACCTGCTACACTACAGCGCCTGAACTCAATATTTTTTTAAAAAATAACTACATGTTTGCATAAATGAATTGTTTTGCTTGAATACACAATTCTAAATTCTAAATGAATAATATTTTACTGAAAACAGGGGGATATTTAATATGCCAGTTTCATGTTTTTAATCTCATTTAAAAATAATAAGGTGATGTAACAAGTACTATTTTCATTCCCGTTTTACAGTTAAGGGTGAAGTCAAGGACAGCAAGAATCACTGATCTTGGTAACATAAAGCAAATGGCTACTACTGGTGAATTGTATGCACTCAGGATATTCCCTGACCCCCTGGAATAGCACCAGATGAGACATGGCTGAAACAAATTTTGCATACTCTCCTTTCCAACCTAACTAGAAAATTTTCTTAGGGAGTGAAATCCATCCCACCGAACACAAAGCACTTCCAAATTTCAATGGAGCATAGGTTAATGCCCACCTGTTAATAATTAGAATCATCTTGAACAAGAAGCAAAGAGTCTATGATGCTCCCCAAAAGGCAGTGAAACTGTTCTCTTTAACTGCCTCATTTAGAAAAAAAAGCCACAACATTTCAAAATGGCCCTGTCTCCCTGTTCGGACAAAGTGAATCTTTGTACCAGAGAGTATGTAAGAAAATGGACTATGAAGCTGTCTTTTCATGGCCCAGTTAGAATAGATGTCAAGTGTCATTACTGTAAATTAATGACCAGCATGCTATTTACTGAAAGGGATCTCTTCTTTCCCTGGTCAGGCAGCTGGGGAAATATAAACTAAACAAGGAACAAAGCCAAATCCACAGTATTCTTATGCTGTTTTCTGTTCAGGATCTAAAAGGAAGACAATCCACCTCAGACTCACTTAGACTTCATTAAATATTTGTTTTAGTAATTGCAAAGGTAAATGGTCTTTAATGAAGAAATTGGAAATATGAGCAGAGCAGCATTTATCTCAATCCTAATTTGACTTTTTGATTACCCTGGAATAATTGGCTCAGCATATTTAATGGAATACAAATTATATTAATAGTGCAGGGACAATATCCACTTAAAGAGCAAAAATGATATTTTTACATGGGTTCAATATTTTATACTAGCACAAATAATTGTAGTTTTCTTATTATGATGTGATTCCTATTCAATAATGAATACTTTATTTAAGTGGATGCTAACTAGAGATTTCTGTAACTGACTCTGAAAGTTGCAATACAATTTCTAATGGATTCAATGAAGCATTTCTCAGATAAAACTCTGCCTCTACTTTTCCAGTTTTAGCAAGTTGCAAAGTGGCTTTTCTGTATATATAACAATAGAAAACTTTTTTCCCTGTTAGGCCAAGTTTTTCCATTTTTTTGTTGCCTAAGGATTGAGTTTTATAGGCCAGTGTTTCTCAAAGTTCAGTCCATCATTAGAATCACCTGAGGTGCTTTTAAAATGCAGACTTCTGAGACCAACAGAGACAAGTGATTCAGATGCATGGACCACATTTGTGAATAATTGCTAAAGGTCATGATTTTTCCCCTTGCAAGATGTTCACAGTATTTTACAACCATTTCTCTTATCTGCTTCATTTAAGAACCAAAAATGGTCTCTTAGTGGGGTAGTTATTTGGGTGACTCCTTGTCTTTAAGAAAGTTGGTATATGTGTGTCCCTGACTAGATCAAAATATCCTTGATTTATATCTATTTGAATAGCTTCACATAGAAATGTTTTCAAATTAAACATACACACACAGAAAGAGAGAAATGAGCAAATGAATAAACAAAAACCATTAGACCTTGTCTATACTAGTGAAATGGATATGAAGTTCCATTATTTAACACAGGGAAAGAAGAACATTGTAGAGAAGGGTGTATAGATCACATGAAAGCTAGTAGCAAGGAATGAAGGAAGGGGCTACATTTATTAATCCAAGTGTTGAATTAGAATCAGAATTTCTGCAGAGCATTTCCAGGTCAACAGTTGAATGGTTAATGCAACAGAGAACTTTGTGTTAGCAGTTACATTTCAGAAAATAACGCTTAGGGCTGGTATTGAACTTGATCTTATACTGCCATTTCTGAGACTCTTGGGTTTAGAAGTATTCTTAAAAATAGCATATACTCCACATTTTATTGTTATTATTTTGCTTAAAAGTATCTTTTAAAAAAAGATTTACTTGAAAGGGAGAGACAAAAAATATCTTGTATCCACTGTATCACTCCCCAGATGGCTACAATAGCCAGGGTTGGGCCAGGCTGAAGCTAGGAGACAGGAACTCTACCCTGGTCTTCAACATGAGCGTCAGGGGCCCAAGTACTACTTAATGTTCTACTTTGTTCTTAGGCACATTAACAAGATCTGGATCAGAATATGGACTGCCAGCACTCCAACTGGCGCTCAGATATGGTATGCTAGCAGTGGCTTAACCCTCTGGGCCACAATGCCAGTCCCAGGGTATAGAGGTTTTTGATCTGGGATATAACTAGCCCTAAGGAGCTCAGAAGTGCCCTTCAAGCAAACCAGAAACATCCTCAAACTATGCAAAATTTTTGTGCATGGACTTTTTCTCTGTCTGGAGTCAGGTTGGCCAGGGAGGATGGGCTATCCATAATTTAATCATTTCCTCAGAGATGTTTGTGATCCAAGAATGGGTGAAAAATCACAAGAAACTTCCTTTCCTTGTTTCAAAGACCCTAGGTTCTATATACTGATTGAAACAATGTTAGAGATTTAAGCAAAATAAATATCTACAAAGCTGAGAAGGAAGGGAAAAGAGCTTCTACCCAGGGCTGAATGACCTGGTATGGCTAAAGTGTTGCTTGGGCCCTACCACAATGTATCATTTTCCCTACCATTTTCTTCTTCACTTTCCTCTACAAAACCACATACAGCAGAAACTAAATCTACAGGTCACAATGCAGAGTTTATGCTTGGAAAGGCATTGTCCAGATAAAGCAAAGTAAGAAATAAAAACAGGAATAAAAGTCCTTAATTCTAATTTTCAGGCTCATTTATTTTCCAGTCCATCTTCCTTCTGCTTCTCTGACATTCCAAGCTTGTTTTCTTCTTCTGAACTCTTGCTTTTCACTCCAGTGGGAATAATCTGCTCCTACTTCCTAAAAGCTTAGTTCTAAAATAACAGGTAAATGCTGTTTTAATTTCTTTCTTTTAAATAAGGCAGTCTCTATCCCTGAATTCCACAGGTACTTGAGTCATCTATGAGTGGTGTGACTATAATAAAAGTGACTTCACTGAGTTCCTATACCAGGAGGACCTAAGTTCCTCCTGGGACATGATTTTGATTGTGGAGAGATAAAGGGTAGGACAGTAGAGATGGAATGGATTCTATGTGAGAAAGCTGCAGATGTGCTGAAACTGGGATGAGACAGCAATAAATTTGGGTGATTAGAAAGTATTCTATACAATAGTCATCTACTTATCAAGAAGCAGACTAAGTGCAGGTAATAAGAAGTCACTATAAGTAGTCTTCCCATGAAGCAGGAGTCCCAGGAAGAACTTTTTGTCTGCCACTTATGGGCCCAAATAGTCTCAAAATATGACTTGACTTATGCCTAACCATTGAAGATCATCATCTCAATCAGTGTGTACAAGATAATGATCAATAATGAACTGACATAAAATCCATAGTTGGTATGAAAACATGTATGTGTTTGTTCACTCCTTCATGTAATAATCACTTATTTTTATCTGATATAAATTGCAAATGATGTATCATTTCCATTCAGATAAGTTCAACACATATGAAAATACTATTTACAGATGGACATCACCTATGATGGAGTCAGAGGTGCTACCATTGCTCAACAAGGTCCCTTGGTCATCACCTATTATGAAGGATGAAAAGAAACATTTCTGTTCAATATCATCACTATGAATGGTTATACTGCCAGCCTTCTACACTCAAGAAGAGAAGTTAACCATTACAGCATAGATGCATTGAAATTTGACTTTTACTTCTGCAGTATATTTGAAATAAATCTCATTACCTATGGTTGCTAAGAATATGATAGCAAACTAGGTTGATGATCCTGAAATGGCAGTAACTAGTAAAGATGATCCACCAAGTGGATCAACTCCTAATGAGAAAGAAGAGATTTAAATAGATTAAGAGATTAAATAGGATAATGAGATTTGGGAATACGATTTTATATTTTGTCTTAGGTTTCCAAATTTGAACCCTTGATATATAATTTATTTTACATTCATTAAACCAGATTTCCAAAGACATATCTTTTGGCAGTCAAAACTAGAAAAGTCATACTGATAATTTAAATAAGCAATTAGAGATGTTAAATACATTAGATCTCAGGAAATCGAAACAAATCCTTAACACAGCAACATACTCAGCTTCTGCCTGGAAACTGTTGGTAGTTTTTTATTTTTTTTAAAAAGTCATTTGATAGTTTCTTGTAGTTAGCAAGAAAACCCAAGTACTAAACTCAGACTATAAAGAGTCTTCTTTTCTGCATATCCTTCTTTCCTACCAGCACAAACAAATGGCTTACTGGAAGTTTTCCAAGTGAAATATTCTAATCATATATTTTTAAATAGATTTATTTTATTCATTTGAGAGAGAGAGAGAGAGAGAGAGAGAGAGAGAGAGAGGATTGTCCATCTGCCAAGTCACTCCCCAAAATGGACCGGGCTGAAGCCAAGAACCAGAGAGCCAGAAACTCCATCCAGGTCTCCCACATGAGTACAGGGGCACAAGGACTTGTAAAATCATCTGTTGCCTTTTCAGTTGCATTAGCAGGAAGCTGGATCAGAAATGAAGCAGCCAAGACTCGAATTGGCACTCCAAGGGGCACTCTGATATGGGATGCTGGCATCACAAGCAAGGGTTTAACCCACTGGACCACAGTGCTGACCCTTAATTATTTATTCTTAATCTCAGTAATGTGCAGGGAGTATATAGATTACAATTTAATTTAAAGCCTTGGCTTGTAAATCATGTATATCTGAGATGTCTGAATTTTGGTTTCTGATTAAACTATCCCAAACTGAATGTTACTTTAATATTATTGATATATGTTTTATAATTATTTAAAATTTCAAAACAATTTCCTCAAATCATATAGGTTTCATTTGTTTAGTTTATGGGACACAGGAAAAGAGGTTCAGTTCATCAACTGCTTACCATTCTTCCAGATTCCTAGCTGCCCTCAACCTTTTTTCTGTTTCAGTGATGAATCAAATTTATTCTCATTTTCAGAACATTTATTTGCTACTCTTCCTTGAAAAGTTTGTTTCTGGATCCTGAAATGATTGTTATAAAACAACAGGGAAATGTTTTTTTCACTCCTTTATATAAAACCAGGCAGTCTCTACCAGTGAGCAATTCTAACACCCACTGCTGACAACCGAATGACCCAGTGTTCACTCTATGTCCTTGCATTCTATTGGAAAGTAAGATAGTGGAAGCTATTGCTTTCTTCCTTCCTCCTGGGAATCACCATTTTTAAAGGTACTTCTAATCAGTACCATGGAAAGGCAGTCTCCAAGCAGGCCACAGAACTGAGCCACTTGGAATAGATACAAAGAAGCAGGTTGGGGCTGGCACTATGGTGCAGTATGTTAATCCTCTGCCTGCAGTGCCGGCATCCCATATGGGCACCAGTTCTAGTCTCGGCTGCTCCTCTTCCAATCCAGCTCTCTGCTATGGCCTGGGAAAGCAGTGGAGGATGGCCCAAGTGCTTGGGCCCCTGTGCCCACGTTGGAGACCCGGAAGAAGCTCCTGGCTCCTGGCATCGGATTGGCGCAGCTCCAGCCATTTCAGCCTTTTGGGGAGTGAACCAGCAGATGGAAGACCTTTCTCTCTGTCTCTCCCTCTCACTGTCTGTAACTCTACCTCTCAAATACATAAATAAAAAAAAATCTTAGAAAAGAAAGCAGGTTATGCACTTGGAGACATCAGGAAAGTGTCTGGAGGGCATATGAGAATCTAATGGTACCCTCAATTCTCCAAATGCTTTTTGCTTCTGATTGGGTCTAACTTTTAATGTTTGTTAATTTATTTTCATTTTATTTGAAAAAGAGAGAAAGAGAATCTATCATCTGCTGGTTCTCTCCCGAGAAGCCTGCAACAGTGAAGGCTGTGCCAGGTTGAAGCCAGGAGCCAGGAACTAAACCCTGGTCTCTCACGTGGCTGACAGAGGCACCAGGAGTTGGGCCATCTTCTGCTGCCTCCCAAGGTGTGCATTAGCAGGAAGCAGAGTAGCCAGGACTCAAATTAGGAAATCTGGTTGGCGCCACAGCTCACTAGGCTAACCCTCCGTCTGCGGTGCCGGCACACCGGGTTCTAGTCCCGGTCGGGGCGCCTGACCGTACCTGGCTCCTGGCTTCAGATCAGCGCGGTGCGCCAGCCGCAGCGTGCCGCTGGAGCAACCATTGCGGGGAGAACCAATGGAAAAGGAAGACCTTTCTCTCTGTCTCTCTCTCTCACTGTCCACTCTGCCTGTCAAAAAAATAAAAATAAAAATTTTGCTCAAACTATGCAATCTGTTATGGGATGCAGACATTTCAAGCTGCAATCTATCCGCTGCACCAATAAGCCCTAGTGATATCCAAAATTGTAACCCAAAAAGGTTTCCTAAAGGATAAGATATTATAACTGAATGCTAAATGACAAAAAGAAGTTCACAGCATGAAGAGTGGTTTCACAGGGGTAGGATATGATTTGCCTCTTTTCTCCCAAACCATATCACTCAGGGAAGAACTGGGTGGACCATTTGGAAACACCAAAGATTTTAGACCAAACTCCAGCAAGACTCTCCCTTCTTTCACTTGTCTGCCAACAATGCCCCATTCTCAAGTAAAAGTTCCTGTACCCTGTGGCAAGCAGAATGTATGCACTAGTGAACAGGGACTTGACCTATTTTGCTCACCGTTATATCCTTGGTTAGTGTTCTAAGAAATACTGGACACCTAGCTCTTGAGTGGATGAATACACTCAGACTTCCTAGAGCAGCCTCTAGCACATCCACAAACACATTTCTGAATTCTCCTCACTGGAAATTAATGACTTATTCTATTTCTAATATGACTAAAATCCAAGAGTATGTTTCCTGCCTGTGTTTCATGAAGAAAGAAGGGTGGCAGAGGAATGATCAACAGAATTATTGGCAGAATCAGTCCACGCTTTACAAAAAAACTAAATAGTGTCTTTGAAAGATTGGAATGAATGTCTAAAAGTTAGAATTCGATAACCAAATCTGTCAGGGGCACAGTGAAGGTCAAGGTCAGCATGTCTGTGGATGAGACCTAAAGTATCACGAATAATGTGCTGGATGATTCAGCAGCACTCTGTGGGCTGCCATTCATCACTGTTAGAACATCGGAGAGGCATAAAGCTGATTAATTTATTTCTACTATTTTAGCTATTTCAAGTCATAGATCATATTTTGTTGATAAGACAATGCATTTTTGAGTTGGGTGTATCCCAAAGGAAAAAAAAAATACAACCACACAACAAAAATCTCCCTGATATAGCTCAGGTCTTCATTTGATCTTTTTAAAAAAAAAAAAAAAAAAAAAACACAAGTCAATGGTTGGTGTTGGGTTGTTTCTTTTTTTATGCTCAATGCTTATGACTTTAAATATACATTTTAATGTTTTAACAATTCTGATTATTTAAATAGTAATTTTAGTCAGAAATACAATAAAGGAATATATTAGATATCCTTCTAATGTCAGATCATTTAAGCATTCATTTACTAACAACTAATGAACCACAGTTATTTAATTATCCACAATAAATCGATTGGAAATCAAATGTCCCAGGTATCATGTGATAGAGAAAAGGGACAATTTCTTCAGCACCCTATGACATCTCAAGTGTCTGAGATGTCTTACTCTGCTGAATGAGAGGTTTGGAGTGGATGATCTCTAAATTCCTTTCAGCACTGCTATTCTATGACTGAATCTTTATTCTGATTCTTTTTTCCTTTTTTATCTACTATATTTGCTATTAGTTCATGGTTTAACTTAAATCATTTTCTCCTTTGAAAGTCCAAATTATATGCTTTGAAGTGAGAAAGCACACTGACTTTTATCAGAAACAGAGCATGAAAAACACTTACACAAGTTACATACCAGGTTGACAAAGAAAGGAGCTACTAGTAAAACATAAATGCTAAAAAAAAAAAAAAAAAAAAAAAAAAAAAAAAAAAAAAAAACCAGTTGTCTGTCTGTAAAGTCCAATACTGAATATCATGCATTTCAAAATTGAAAAGTACTAGTAAAGTAAATAGCACTTTATAAAGTGCCAAGCAAGGGCCAGAGCTGTGGCACAGTGGTTTAAAGTCATGACCTGAGGTGCCAGCATCCCATATGGGAGCTGGTTTGAGTCCTGGGTGCTCCACTTCTGATCCAGCTCCCTGCTAATGTGCCTGAGAAAGCAGAAGAGGGTGGCCCAAGTCCTTGGGCTCCTGCTACCCAGATGGGAGACCAAGAAGAAGCTCCTGGCTCCTGGCTTTGGCCTGGCTCAGCCCCGGCCATTTTGGCCATTTGGGGAGTTAGTTAACCAGCGGATGGAAGATCTCTCTCTCTCTCTCTCTTTCCCTCTGTCTCTCTGTAACTCAACCTTTCAAATTAATAAATAAATCTTTAAAAAATAAAGTGCCAAGCAATCATATATTGAATTTTTTTTAAAAAAATGGTAATGGTGAAAGCGAATTCTTACCCTTTTCCATGGAAGGGTCAATAATAAAGGTAGACATAAGGTATTTAATATTAAACAACTACTCAGCTGCCTCAGCAACACTGAGCTTTTCTGTTGCACTTTCAAATCAGAAACTCCTGGATACTCCTATGTGAACTCAGGTTCATCATACAATCAAATATTATATTCTTTTTCACGAAGAGAATCAAAAGATGCCTTTTGATGTCATCAGAGAGCACAAAGGGAAAGAGAGACAACTTTGTAAGTGATTTTTCTCCATTTCAATTGAAAAGTAATACAAAAGATCATCTGGAAAACACAAAGTGGGGAGATGGAGGACTTGAAGAATTTGGGGAGAGTGGAATAGGATGAAAGTAATCACTTTGGTGACTGGATGAAACATTGACCAGGGCCTTCAAGTTCTAGTCTTTAGGCCCATTTGAAATACCTAAAATTAAACTTCAGAGGTGATAAATATGTAGGTTGATTGTGGTAATCATTGCACAAGGGGTATGTTATACATGTGGAATATATATATATATATATATAATTTTGTTTGTCATTTAAAAGAAATACAAAAACAAAAACATTTTAAAGCAAGAACACAGCATAAAGTCCTTGAGCTAAGAAAGCCTAGAATTTAAATCAGGGAGTCAAGGCAAAATCATATGAAAGAGTTAAATATAGGCAGCATGGCATTCGGCATTACAAATCTTGATATGCTATGTAATTTCTCTAATAGTTCAAATGAATTATTGAATTCTACTTTGACAAACTTATATGTGGATTAGTTTAAGCCAACACTGTGTTCTTTCATACGCCCACAGTCTTTATCATATATCTGTTTCCTCCTGTAGACTCCATGTCGAATAGCAGCTGGTAACAGAATCTCTTCCTTGACAGTTTATGTTATCACTTCAAAATAAACAACAAAAAAGGAATGCAGTCCTTAATAGCACAGCAAGGGTTGTTATGGTGTTTTTTGCTACGAGACTATGGCTCTGATTTTCATCTTGTTTTATACCCCATGGAGCTAAACCAAGCCTACAATTCCCATTAACTTCAAAAAGAGCCCATACTCAGATCAGCTCCTCAGGGGTGTAGAACAAAACTAAAAAGGAAAAAAATAATAAAAATAAAAAAGAAAGGAAAAGAAATCTTCTTACTCCAAGAGGGAATCTTTTTACTTTATGGATTATCTGTTCTTGTTGTTGGTCTCAGAGATTACTGGGGTTATTATTTAATGCTGCACATTTTCATCTATATGACAGAAACAGCAGAGTAGATAGGGTAGAAACACATTAGCATAGATGTCAGTACAGATGTCTGATAAAACTATCAAAACTTAATGGTCCCTGCCAGCAAATAAGTTTGTGACAGTGGTAATGGATCAATTGTAGTCTGTTTCTTCTGGGAAGCTAAGCACATTTAACCAACAGATTTCTCATCTTCTTTCATACCTGCAAAGGTTGAGCTATGCTCATACATAGCTTTATATGGGAGTGGAAGCTATATGCTGAAAACCAAAGACCACTTATATCATTGAGAATGTTTCTGTGTCAAAGCCAGCCTACATTAGTGCTAAGGACAGAATCAGATAACCTGTTTGCTGTCTTTCATCCTATCTTTTTTTATCTACCCTCCTTGGACAATCTGACATAAAAAAATGGGTGAATTTTGCTTATCTTATAAAGAATCCATTGCAGGAAATGAAGGCTATTCTTGTGGTTCAAGGGATAAATCATGAGGGCTTCAACTAGGGTGACACAGGGAGATTGAAGGAATTGCATAGCTAAAGAATAGATCTAGAACTTATAACTGACATGACTTGGAATTAAATGTAATGTGAGTTAAAAAGGGAAAAAAAGACAATTTGAGGATAACTTAAATGGAATCTTAAGGTTATTTAAGGATTAAATAAAATAATATATATAAGGTATCTAGTAGAAAGAATTACTCAATAAAATTAGCTATTATTGTTAAAATTCAAACAGTAGTTTCCCATAGAGGGTTACTATGATATTGGTTATGAAGAAAATGAACATTTTCCCTCATCTAATAGGAATAATACCATCTTTTTGGCAGTGTTTCTCCGAATGTGTGATGACATTCACAAAGTGACACAATTAGCTATAAATTTTCATTACCACTTCCTTGTAGTGATGCATTCAGAAACAAATAAACCAATGCAAACAGACACCAGAAACAAAGTATTTGGAATAAATTCTTGTCACATAAAGGTGACCTAGTATTACTAATTTATGTAAGTTCTCAAAAACATTTTTGCTAATGTCTCTCAAGGTGGGTAATTAAGGAAATATATAAATGGAAGTGGTTAACAAAGAAGTTAAATATGCAGTCCACAGTGAATAGGATTACTACCGTCTCTATTTTATTTTTTATTACTCTTACAACTTAATGATAAGTAGCACTATTCCAATTTTGCAGTAGACTCTCTTGGTTGTAACAAACTCTTGTGTGTTGCTGGATATTCATTCCCTGAAATTCAGAATGTCCTATCCTAAATAATTGACACCTTCATTTATTCCTGGAAATTTTCTTCATCTTAGCCCTACAAGGTGCACCTTTTCTGCTGGCCCACTTATTCGTGTACTCAGTTGATGAGTGGCGGCTTACAAACCAGGTTATTTTTAACCATGAGTGAACCTCAAGGTCTGTTTTTTTTATGACTTGGTTTTTATGTTTCCATATATTTGAAAGATAGAGTCCATGAGAGCTTTCAACCACCGGTTCACTCTCCAAAGGCTCGCAACAGCTGGGGTGAGGCCAGACCAATGCCAGGAGCCCAAAACTCAATCCAGATCTCCAACATGCTTAGCAGGGACTTAAGTACCTGAGCCATCACCTGCTGCCTCCAGAATGAGTATCAGCAAAAAGCTGGAATCTAGAGCCAGGATATGGGATGCAGGCATCCCAAATGGTATCTTTATCTTCATTGCCAAAAACCTGCCCCTCAAATTTTTATTGTTAAAAATTGAAGTCTAAGTTAAAACTCTCTGTAAGTCACATGGCTCTAATAGCTAGCACATCTTTAATCTTTCCTAGGAGCCTACCTGACCAAGCCACATTTCCTTTATACCACCTATTCAAATGTCTTTTTCTGTTTCAAATAACCAGTTTTATTCCTGAACTGAAAGCTAATGCTAGTTTACAGCCCATTTGCAAGGCCTAAATGGCTGACATAACTTGAGACAAATGAGTAAGCTAATCACTATGTGTTCATACTATTATTGCCAACACTGTTAGGGCCACATGAGTGACTCACTGAAGTATTCTATGTCTCAGGCAAATGGACTTTTGCAGTTATAGTTTTGCAACCAAAAATACCTTGAACATAAAGAAAATAAATACAAATGACCTCTGTCAATCCACAAAGATCAAAAGATTATTTCATCACATAATCATAAGAGTAAAAATGCATAAACATATTAAAGTAAACCAGATATTTCTAGCTATCTTATTTTTTGAAGTAAAAGATAAAATTCCCATAATATTAATGATAACAGAGTTTAGAATTGATTATGTATATTTAAATATGTTAGAGAACTGACAGTTATGATATAGTATGTCATCCATGTCCTGAGATTTTCTCATTTGCCAATAGACAACCAAAGATATTAAGTGAAAAATGTTTGTACAGAATGTTGTAGTTAGTGATGTTCTTCATGATTACCTAGTCATAAGCCTTGTTATACTAAGTGATCAAGAATTTTTAATCATAACCAATTGAATCAAAGTTGAATGATGATTTTAAGGTAATTAATGCAAGTTCCAAGTGAGTTACACAGTATGACTCAAGCCCAGGACTATTTATCATACTCCAGAATTGTTCTAATATCCCACACTTTCATACAACTTTATAAGGAAAATCATTACTTACAGATAAGACTACGTGTCTTATGCCTAACTTGAGATGTTGTCAAGCCAAAAAAATAAAAATATGATTAAAAGAACTCTTTAAGAAGTTTTCATGGAAATGTGTATCTCAATAAATAGATTAAACTGAATTGTAAGGAATATTTAAAACTCTGAAAAGGGCAATGGACTAATGAAATTCAAATATACATGTTCTTTATCAAAAGCTTAAAGAAATAACATGCTTGAAAATTTTCTTGAAGTAATTAATTTGCTTTTTTCTGTATGTTTTAAATTTTATCCTTGGAGTAAATAATACATCGGAAGACTAGAGCAAGGTTATATACCATGACTCCCTCCCAATGAAAACATTACTTTCATTGAGTTGCATTGGTGTGTCTAGTCCCTAAAATTTCTCAAGGCTTTCTAAAAGTAATAGGCACATGAAATACTTTTTTTTTTTTTTTTTTTGACAGGCAGAGTGGACAGTGAGAGAGAGAGAGACAGGGAGAAAGGTCTTCCTTTGCCGTTGGTTCACCCTCCAATGGCCGCCATGGCTGGCGCGCCGCGCTGATCCGATGGCAGGAGCCAGGTACTTCTCCTGGTCTCCCATGGGGTGCAGGGCCCAAGCACTTGGGCCATCCTCCACTGCACTCCCTGGCCACAGCAGAGAGCTGGCCTGGAAGAGGGGCAACCGGGACAGAATCCGGCGCCCCGACCGGGACTAGAACCCGGTGTGCCGGCGCCACAAGGCGGAGGATTAGCCTAGTGAGCCACGACGCCGGCCATGAAATACTTTAATGAATTTTATATAGTAGACAGTTCTCCATCAACACTCTATGACAAATTCATTAGTGAGTTTAGATTTTCGTATTGGGGAAGACTTTGCTTCTTCAAAACATGTGGTTAAACTCTATAAAGAGACTTGTAATCTAAAGAGACCTGCAACCAATTTGTTTTCATCTTGCATCCTGTTCTGCCTTCCATGATATCTGATGTTTCCAAAGATTATGACTTTGAGGTGTTTTTTTTTATATATATAAATCAGTTGCTACAAGAACTATTTCAATCATATCTTCTATAAATTTGGTGAAATTTCTTAGCCAATGTCTTCTGTCTTCCATAATCTTTGGTCTTCTAGATTAGTGAATTTTATTCATTTTCTCTGTAATCTTAGGTATGATTTATAAGATAGAAAAAGATGTATGAGCAACCTATGTTCAACGAAAGTCTAGCCAAGAATTTTCACTACATTTATAAGATTTAATGGATGGGGCCAGTGCTGTGGCATAACAGGTAAAGCTGGCTCCTACAGTGCTGGCATCCCATATGGGCCCCGGGTTCAAGTCCTGGCTGCTCCACTTCCAATCCAGCCCCCTGCTAATGTGCCTGAGAAAGCAGTAGAGAATGGCCAGAGTCCTTGGGCCCCCGCACCCATGCGGGAGACCTGGAAAAAGCTCCTGGCTTCTGATCAGCACAGCTCCAGCTGGTGTGGTCATTTGGGGAGTGAACCATCAGAAGAAAGACCTCTCTCTCTCTCTGCCTCTCCTTCTCTCTGTGTGCAACTCTGACTTACAAGTAAATAAATAAATTTTAAATAAAATTTAATGATACCAATTCTTTACACTTATAAAATACCACATAAATGTTCTTCTTTTAAAGTGGCAATCACTTTGAAATGAGTTAAGTAATGAATACAGGCTTTTTTTGCAGGCAGAACTGTAAATTTCCTGTTAGAGATGCCACCTGGCTTTACCTGGCCAGCTTTCCTCCCAGGCCAGCTAGGTAATGGGAGTCAACAGGGTGCCTTCCCCAAGGAGGCTGACACCTCCCTTAGGATGTACCCTATGTGAAGAGATAAATAAGTCTGAGCCTTATAATTTACAAAGCCTCAAAGCCCACCAGGTTATTATCAAGCCCCTTCTGTCAGGTTCTATTTGCCTCTCAATCAGAAAACTTAGTTGTAGCTTAGATAGCACCTTTCTTAGGTTCTCTAATAACAACTCTGTCCTTTGTATCTAGCCCACTTGGGCCTCACTCCTTTGTAACCATAGCCTCTACTCTACCACCAATGGCTCTACTCCCAACCTGTGTGTACTGATGGTCCTCTCCCCCACTTAATGTTGTATGATTGTTCAGAATTTCTCTACAGACAAACCTAGCTACCTGCAAAAGTTAAGTGTCCTTTCTCCCAGTCTTGGCTGGAATCAGCTTTAAGCCACATCCATCAAACTGTCCCCACAAGGATCCAGAGACCCCCCCCCCCATTTCCTTTCCTCTATGAAATCCTCTCATTACCTGGTTAATGCTACTCTTAGGATCATTGGTTACTATTCTCACCCTGTCTTTTATACTACAGTGTCTAAGTGTTTACAGCAGGTTATAATGGGAAAAAATGAAGGCCTTCAGCAACCAGGCGGTCAACCAAATGCTGCTACGTGAATATACTTGGCTCCCCACCCAGGAGACAGCGGCCTGAGACATCACCCCATGCCAGAGAAGAGTACCTCGTCACCCCATGTCAGCAGGAAGTAGCTCTAAAGACAGATCATTGTCCTTCTACACCTCCTGGACTTCTGGACTAATGTAATCCCATACAACTCCTGCTTTATAAAAAAAAAAAGGGGGGGGGGAATGTTAGGAAACTGGCGCAGTTTTAGCCAGGTGGCCACATGGCCCAATCTCTGTGGTCAAGCTCCACCCCCATCCTAATGGGATTCGCTGCTCCTGCTTCCCTGCCCGCCCTGGGGCAAAGTTTTAAAAGGGCCTGTTCCTGAACACATGGCTCTCTTGGTTCTTCTCTCTTGGCTTCTCTCCTGCTCTCTTGGCTCCTCTCTCTTGGCTCGTCTATCTGCTCTATCTTCTCTCCTCACTAGCTCCTCTCCTCTCTCTCTCTCTCATACTCTCTTTCTTTCTCTTTCCCTTCGCCACCCCACCCCTCTGGTCTGTTGGGTGTTCCCCAATAAACCGTCTCCCTTACTCCAGTGTTTGGTGTGTTTTGTGACGGCTAACACATGAAATACATGAAATTTGTATGCCTTAAATAAAATTTTAAAAAAGAAAAAAAAAAAGAAATACTAACACCTCCTTTTATTCTTAATTGAGCAGTAAGTAAATGGAAAAAAAAAAAAATCCTCACCGTTCAATGTGAAAACCCTGACCTTCTAGTCTTGGATATTGGGAAGTTACATCTCATTAGTCAGGAGTGTCATTACTAGTTGTGTGACCTTGGGCTACTTAGTTAATCTCCCTGATCCTCAGTTTCCTCATCTATAATATGAGGATCATAATTACAGTGCTGACCTCAAAGAGTTGCTGTAATGATTAAATGCATACATTTCTGTAAAGTGCTTAACACATGGCTCATCACATGAAACTGATTAATGTTAACTACTATTTAGAGAAAACTAAAGTTGCAGAACATGATGTAAAATGTGATCTTGTGGAGGTTATGAAAGTCTCCTGATCATGTCTCCCTCAAGAGAACATGCTATTTTGAGCACAGTTGGCCTCCAGCTACCAGTGCCAAACTTTAAGATTCATTGTGATTCTCGTATGCTAAGACTTCACTTTTCCTTAGATGCTGCCAAGTAATGACCGACAGGGTGGAGAACCAGATTTGCTCTAGATTTGCACCATCCCTAATCCAGGACTTCTCTAGTAGGCAACTCCCTTTTGAGGATTCCCCCATCAGTGTAGCCAAGACATTTTTACAACCTCATTGTACAGTTTGAGTCTATCTTCCAAATCCTTTCTCTTTCCACTCTTATTTCACAGATGTCAAACCTAAACTTCAAGCTAAAGGTTCTCCCTCCCTACTCTTTCCTCCACCTTTATCCTTCACAAATACTTTCCCCAGTAGATCTCTTTGGCATGTCATGCCACATTGACAACTGTTTTCTCTGAAGAGCCAAACTGATACAGAATATGATATGTATGAGGAAAATAAAAGATACACCTTTCAGAAAAATTCTGGAAACATAAATTTTAAAAATTATCAATGGCCTATAGGAAGTAGGAATGTGGGTTGGAGGATTTGGGTTTTTCTAATTTTTATTTTATATTTTATTTGAATTTTGTTTGAATTCTTAGTTAAAATCAGATTAATTTTACAAAGACAAACAATAAACAAAAAGAACTAAATTCAATCAGAAGAAGCATGATATAATGAAAATGGATTTGGATATCTGCTCTGACATTTTTCAATTGAGGAAACTAGTTAAACACTCAACCTTCCTCTCTTCATTTGGAAAAATTAGGACAGAGATTGCTACTTGACATATATCTAATATAAAAAAAAGCATTCCCACCAATGAAATCCAAGGTCAAAACATTTAGTTCTCATTATTTAACTCTAACACTAACCTTGTCAGAATATGCAATGTTTTGGCCGGCGCCTTGGCTCACTAGGCTAATCCTCCGCCTTGCGGCGCCAGCACACCGGGTTCTAGTCCCGGTCGGGGTGCCGGATTCTGTCCCAGTTGCTCCTCTTCCTGTCCAGCTCTCTGCTGTGGCCAGGGAGTGCAGTGGAGGATGGCCCAAGTCTTGGGCCCTGAACCCGCATGGAGACCAGGAGAAGCACCTGGCTCCGGATCAGCATGGTGTGCCAGCCACAGCGCGCCAGCCGCAGCAGCCATTGAGGGGTGAACCAATGGCAAAGGAAGACCTTTCTCTCTGTCTCTCTCTCTCTCACTGTCCACTTTGCCTGTCAAAAAAAAAAAAAAAAAGAATATGTAAGTGTTGTATAGCGTTAACCAAGGATGGTAAAGGATCTTATCTACTCATTGATAGCATCTCCATCTGTTTTATATAATTTGAAGTATGCCAGGGGGATCTCTATATTTGTAATATCACCGATGTCTGGAAAGCTCTTCTCTTAGATATATAGCTTACTCACTCATTCTTTGTCTCTTCTCACTGAGGCCTGACTCTGACCAACCTTACTGCTAGTCCTGTCAGTCTCAATCGTTTATTCTTTTCTTTTTCTGTTACTACAGCCTTTCTAATCTTCCAATATAAAAGAGTACTTCCAAAAGCTTGTCTAAACAGAATTAAAAATAAGGTTTATTTTCATGCAAAAAAAAATTGACATTCACGTATACAAAGGGTATTCAAAAAGTTCATGGAAATATGCTTTATGAAAAATATCCATACATTTCAAAATATTTGGCACCAAAATAAACTTATCTTTTAAGCCTGTTTTTCCATTTACTTCTGGAAATAATTTTGTGCTACAAAATCTCTGATACTGTAGCAGAATATTACTGCTTGCGAGAGCTAAACTGATTATAGCACCAAAGAGACACTAATTACTATGATATAAGGTTAACTACACACCACTTAGAGGCAGTTTCATGACATTTTGTTGTGCTCTCAGTAAGCATTTGAGAATGGTGCTCTCAGAAAAGAAACGTAGATATGAATAGGTAGACAGATGGTCATTTTAGAAGGAGATAAGAACCTGAAATTGAGGCGGTCTCAGGAATGGAACACAAGCTTCAGTTAAATAATGATTTTTGGAATTTATGCTACATTCCAAATCATGCTGGTACCCATATACAGACGCAAATTTAGGCAGCCAGAGGAGAAAGGATAAAAAGATGTTCATTAGGCTAGTAAGTAATGAGATTAAAAACAGAAATTTGGTCATTAGGTTTGGTAACAGGATCAAGAGAAAAACTGAAGTTCAAGGGTACTTTAAAAAATTTCATGGAAGGGGCCAGCACTGTGGCTTAGTGAGTTAAGCCAAGCCACTGTCTGAAATACTGGCATCCCATATGTGCACTGGTTAGAGTCCTGGCTGCTCCACTTCTGATCCAGCTTCCTGATAACCCATGTGGGAGACCTGGAAGAAGTCCCTGATAACCCATGTGGGAGACCTGGAAGAAGTCCCTGATAACCATGTGCGAGACCTGGCAGAAGTTCCTGGCTCCTGGTTTTGGTCTGGCAGAGCCCTAGCTGTTGCGACCATTTGGGGAGTAAAGCAGCAGATGGAAGATCTCTCTCTGTTTCTCCTTCTCACTCTTTCTGTAACTTTGCCTCTTGAATAAATCAATAAATTTAAAAAAAAATACATAGAAAATGGAATTGTGGGATAGGCATTTGGTGTAGTGGTTAAGATGTCACTTTGGATGCTTGCATCATATATCAGGGCGCCTGGGTTTAAGCCTCAGCTCTACTACTGATTCCATCTTATTAATTCAAACCCTGGGAAGTGGCTCATGGAGGTTTATGGGAGACCTGGATTGAGTTCTGGGTTCCTGGTTTCAGCCTGACCCAGCCAGGGGTTGTTGCAGATATGTTAGGAGTAAATCAATGAATGGAAGATCTCTGTGTCCCTCTGCTTCCTGTCCTTCAAATTAAATACATAAAAATTTACAAAAAAGTATATGGATTTAAAAGACAAGTTTATTGGGTATATAACAATTGAAATAATGTATACTAGGAATATTCAAAAATTCATGAAAAATATATCATAAAAAAGGAAGGAAATTTACATTTTTTGCAAAAAATAAACATCTATTTATTTATTGAAAGAGTTACAGAAAGAGTGAGAGTGAGTGAAAGAGAGAGAAAGAGAGATCCATCTGCGATTCACTCCCCAAATGGCCACAATGGCTGGGGCTTGTCCAGCCCAAAGCCAGGAGCCTGGAATTCCATGTCACAGGAGAGGCACGAGCCCATACACTTCTGTTCCTTTCCCAGCCGCATTAGCATGGATCTGGATCAGAAGCACAAAAGCCAAGACTAAAACCAGGGCTCTGAAAGGAGGTGATGGTGTCTCAAGAGGCAGTTTAACCTGCTGTGCAATAATGCTGGTTCCCCAAATAAATGTTTTTTAATTTCTTTTCCCCATGAACTTTTGAAATACCTACATATACTTCAGAAGAACAACTTGCAATACTTGTTCTTTTATCTTACTGGGCATTATAATAACCTGCAGAGCATTTTTTTTTAAAGTAGAATCCTGGGATCATTGGAAATCAGAATTTTCAAGGCACTGTAAACTCAAAATTTACATTTTAAAAAGCTTCTTGAAATCATTCTACTGGAGTAAATCTGCTGACATTTTGCTCACTTCATTTTAGCTGATTCACTGCAAGACTGGTCTAAAATCTTGGAACGATTTTGACCCACAAAGTTAGGAATCAAATAGCATCTGAAATGGGGGAATATAAGATTTAAGGGGTAGTTAAATAGTGTGAAAAAAAAAGAAGAGTCTCAAAATTTCATTCCCCTTACACTGTATGAACCAAAAGGTAAAGTTTCAGGCCGGCACCGCAGCTCACTAGGCTAATCCTCTGCCTGCAGCGCCAGTACCCCGGGTTCTAGTCCTGGTTGGGGCGCTGGTTCTGTCCCGGTTGCCCCTCTTCCAGTCCAGCTCTCTGCTGTGGCTAGGGAGTGCAGTGGAGGATGGTCCAAGTGCTTGGGCCCTGCACCCACATGGGAGACCAGGAGAAGCACCTGGTTCCTGGCTTCAGATCAGCGCAGTGTGCCGGCCGCAGCGGCCATTTGGGGGGTGAACAAACAGAAGGAAGACCTCTCTCTCTCTCTCTCTCTCTCTCACTGTCTAAATCTACCTTTCAAAATAAATAAATAAAAAAAGATAAAGTTTCAGCTTTATCATTGCCATCCTCTACTCAATGTCAATCACAGTGCCTGCTACATGTTAGGTGCTCTATAAATATTTTCGAAATTCATTGCATGTGATTATTGTCAAGGGGCAGATGGTGATTAAAATGCCGGTTTAGATGCTCACAGCCCATTTTGTGGTACCTTGGTAAGAGTCGTGGCTCTGCTGCTGATTCCAGCTTCCTGCTAATACAGACCCTAAAAGTCAGCAGGTGACAAATTAAGTAATTGGATCCCTGTCACCCATATGGGAGACTTGGATTGAGTTCTAAGCTGCTGGTTTCAGCCTCAATCAACACCAGCCTTTGCAAACACTTGGGAGTTAACCAGCAGACTGAAGGTCTGCAACTCTATCTTTGTATATCTCTCTTTCTGTCCAATACAAAAATTAGCATATAGGGGATAATTTTTTTAAGTATTTGAAGCTCATCTGTGTGTGTGTGTGTGTGTGTGGCCAATAAAAATTAGCATATACGTGATTTTTTTTAAGTATTTGAAGCTCGTTTTTTCTCACTTGGTGCATAATGGAAGCAGTCTAAAACATGATCTATTCTTTCAACATAGCCATTAGTATCCACTTACCAAGTTTAATAACTTTATTGCACCTCTGAATCAGGCTAGTATTGGCAGAAGGAACTGGATGTTTTAACAATTTCCACTGAGACCAATTCATTATCTCTTTTTCTTGAACAAAATGTCACCATCTATTCAGATGTTGATGTTAGTACTAAGCGTTTCTGTTAGCATGGAAATTCACTCTTTTACAACCCTAGCTGTCACTATGGGTTCCTTCTGTTCTCCATTCTTTGTCCCTTTGGGGGGGGGATGTTTAAAGCATCTAATTTTCAACTAGGTCTAAAAACCAGGTATGTAATGATGCATACAAATACATTACACATTAATGATAAAATGCATTTAGCTGATGACTAGGCCATTGATATTCCTATCTTGCAAGGAGCATCTGTGAGCTCTGTAATCGCTGCTTCTGTAATAGTTTCACTACAGCACCTTAAGGGCAATCTAGTTCACAATAGTGGAAAGTGATGCAAATCACTGCAACTTGTAGCTTTTGCAGATTTATGATTAGACTGAGATTTCCTTCTATGAGTTGTATCTCATGAACATTCGTGTCGTTTGAATAAGATGAAATTGCGGCACTACAGTAGATTCCTTGTTTTCTAGGCCCCACAAGCTTGGGAATGAGAAGGTGACAGTCATTACCAGCAACCTCTATTTCCCTAAATTTCTATCAATGTGTTTTCTGAAAACTTCAGCCTCCCTTAAAATCCTCCCAAACATTTCTGAGGATCTCTTTGAGTTACTGCCTGTGTGCTAAGTGAAGCCATTTGCTTGGCTACTAGGTAGTGCCTGTTGTTTTTTTCCTCTTTACCATTGCTGATGCTTCAATGACTTTTATTGCTATTAGTGTCAAAAATGCCGATTTCAGGTCAGGTGTTTAATACAGCAATTAAGACACCGCTTGCGATGCCTGCATACCATATTGGAGTGCCTGATTTTCAGTCCCCAGCTCCACTGCAAACTGCAGCTTCCTGGTAATGCACACCTTGGGAAGCAGCAGGCGATGGCTCAAGTACTTGAGTCCCTGCCATCCATGTGAGAAACCTGGATGGAGTTCTGGCCTCCTGTCTTCAGTTTGGCCCAGCCTTGGCTTTTGCAGGTATTTGGGAGAATGAACCTGCAGATGGAATATCTCTCTGTTTCTCTTTCTCTCTCTAATAAAATAAAATATTTAAAAGATTTATTTATTTATTTGAAAAGCAGAGTTACAGAGAGAGAGAGAGATATCTTCTATCTGCTGGTTCACCCCAAAAATGGCCACAACAACGGGTGCCAGCCCAAAGCCCGGAGCCAGGAACTTCTTCTGGGTCTCCCATGTGGGTGCAGTGGTCCAGGGACTTGAGCCATCTCCTGTTGCCTTCCCTGGTGCAACAGCAGGGAGCTGGATCAGAAGTGGAACAGCTGGGACTCAAACTGGTACCCATATGGGATGCCAGCACTGGGGCCAGAGCTTAACACACTATGTCACAGAGCTGGCCCCTAAAACCTGTTTTTAAAGGCCAATTTTATTCATGCCAGTTTCCACTACCAGTGTAAATGCTGTCGTGGTATGAAGACAAAGCTGATGATAGTGTTATCAAATACTTTGGGCTCAATAGTTAAAGCCAAAACTCCATGTTTTCTCATTTTTTTTCTGTATTTTTAATGTTCAAAGAGATTTTCAAAAGACACAAAGCAGTCATATCAGGAGCCATATTAATCACAAGGAAGCTAGTAATATTTGAATTCAAGCCTGGTGAGAATTTAGGTAAGCATATCTGGTAACTTTGATTGTTGTCTTTATCCATATTACATGATATGATTGTCTTGGCAGAATAGATTATTACAACCTACTTATAGCATATTGTTTCCAAAGATGGCTAAACAATTTGTCCTATTCCACATGCCTTTTAGCAATATTATTTTGCCAGTCCATCCATCAGAAGGTAGAAGCCATTTTTCCTCTCCATGAATCTTGGCTGTCTCATGATTTGCCTGATTCCACAGGATGCTGCAGAAATGATGTGTTGTGACTTGTAGGCTAAACCTTAAGATAAGCTATATCCTTAATTTTTACTCTCTTAAAAGTCAACTGCCAAATTAAGAAATTTGAGCTATCTACTAAATGATGAAAGACCACATGGAAAGAGAGAGGTCGCAAAGAGAACTGAAGTGCTCCAGTTGAGAACCAGCCCCAAGGTTCTAGATATATGAAACAGTCTTGGATCTTCCAGCTCTCAGTTAAGCTCTGTGTCCTTAAGCTGATATCATGTGCTATCACCAGACAGGCATCCCTGCACAGTCCTGCCCAAATTTCTGACTGAAAGAATTATGAGCAATAAAAGGTGTCATTTTAAGCCACTTTTGGGGGTAACTGGGTAACTTCTTATGCAGCAATAGGTGATGAAATCTTCCCCTTTATCTGGAAACATCTCAATATACAGAGATGAGTCTTCAAGGTCTTGGATATGTAATACTTCTTTGATCATGCTTTATAATTGATTGATGCTAAGATAGTGCTTGACTCAGATTACGGCAATCCAAGAAATAGAGGGTCACAGAGATGGGGATTCCTTGGAGTCTGGTAGCATTAACCGTCTCCCTGAAAGAAAGTTCTATTGTGCATTTCCAAAGGGTTATCCTGGATTCTTCCCAAGCTTTTATTGTTTAGCAATTCCCTCAGTTCTGTAAGCCAGATGGATTTTTTCAATAAATTCTTATAATTGTTTATTACTTAATGCAATTAAGTACAGATAAAATTTACATATAGAATATACCATCAAGAATATACTAATAAGAATTCTTTCTGAATTTGATCTTGAGTTTTCTCTGAAGCTTCACTTTAACTAAAAGAGCAAAATAATAATTTTAACTCAATTCTAATTTATTCTAATAAGTGCCCAACTTATTTAAGTTATTTGGGGGCAAAATGTCTTTTGGGGATTTTACTCTAACTTCCCCTTTGTGGTGGAATGAGAAGGCCATGCCAAGGTGGCCGCTGGCAAGTGAGCGTCAGTTACTCAGGAATGGCTTTGAAACCTACCTGGCAACAGGCTGTGATTGGATGGATTTGAAACCCACATGGCAAATGGAGCCTGCCTGGCAACAGGCTGTGATTGGATGGCATTGAATCCCACCTGGCAATGGAGCCTGCCTGGCAACAGGCTGTGATTGGATGGCTTTGGAAACTGCCTGGCAACAGGCTGTGATTGGTTGGGGCATAGACCGCCCTTTGACCAGATTGGCTGGTCTTGGCTATATAAGATGTTGTACCAACTGAAATAAACGAGTCTGTGGGCTGCTTGCCTCAAGCCCGCTTTCACCCGACTCCCGGGGTCTGTGTGGTGACCCTGTGCCTCTTGCCCCCACCACGCTCCTCCTCTCAGAAACGAATCCACTGCAACATTGTTGAGAAATCAGCTGCAACACCCCTTCACTTCTTGGTATACTTCCTTGGGTAGAATACAAGAAAAGTATATGTTTTATTATAGTGGTAGGGAAACGGCCTTTCATCTGTGTCTGTACATCAGGTTTTCATCTGCTTCCACTGGACAGCACACACTTCTGACCACCAGTTTCATTGCTGGCACTAGAATGAATTTTATAATTGTTTTATTGATTTTATCTCAGTTGTATAATATTTTCCTCCTCTTTTACTCCATAATGCACAGGAAAAAAAATGCCTGCTGTTAGTCAGCCAACCATAGCTAATGATATGTAAAATGTGAGCTGTGGAAAAAAGGTAAATTTGTTTTATTCCTTCAACAAATACTGATTTTTATAAAAAGCAAAAGTATTTATATTTAAGCTTTCTTGCTAAGGACAAGAAAATCCTGCCCATCTTCCATCCCCAAACAAGCAAACAAACAAACAAAAAAACCTGAACTTTCTCTTTTGAAAATCAAAGGTAAAAAGATTCATTTGTTCTCCCATTTATCCTGTTGTTGGTTCATTAGCTGGGGTTATGGCAGAACTACAACGAAACAGGAGTTACTGAAAATAAAAATGCTTTCATTAAAAATCTCAAAAAATACTATACTCATCATATCAACTAGAGTGTATCTCTGTTGTTTGCCATGCAAAAGGCCTGAACTATTTGTGATGACAGAAGTTAGTCATAATGCATGTGCTTCATTCTGTGTGTACTACTCCCAGTTAACTGGAAAAAGAAAGTCCCTATTGATCTGACAGAATTCAATATTTGAAATTAAACCTAGACTGACTTAAATGTGAAAAAAAAATGAATCTTTAGCAAAACTAGGCTATCAGAATGTATGAAGGGGGCTTCAAAAATTTTGTGGGTAATAGGATTAAAAGATACAATTACTTTGGTGGAAATAAGTTTTCAAGGGACTGGCACTGTGGCATAGCAGGTAAAGCCGCTGCCTGCAGTGCTGGCATCCCATATGGGTGGCGGTTTGAGTCCCAGCTGCTCCTCTTCCCATTTAGCTCTCTGCTATGGCTTGGGAAACCAGCAGAAGATGGCCCAAGTCCTTGGGCCCCTGAACCCACATGGGAGACCCAGAAGAAACTCCAGTCTCCTGGTTTTCTGGTTTTCAATTAGCACAGCTCCAGCCATTGCAGCCATCTGAGGAGTGAACCAGCGGATGGAAGACCTCTCTCTCTCTCATTCTCTCTCTCTCTCTCTCTCTCTCTCTCTCTGCCTCAGCTTCTTTATTAACTCTGCTTTTCAAATAAATAAATAAATCTAGAAAAAAAACAAGTTTTCAAATCTATGAATAGGATCTTCAAAGCAATTGTTGAAAACGTGAGTTATGTAAATAATATGCATAGATTTCACTTTTTTTCACTAACATCAAATGTACCTCTTAATGTCATTCTTCCAACAACTTTCTAAAAGATTTATTTATTTATTTGAAAGGCAGGGTTACAGACAGAGGGAGAAAAAGAGAGAGAGAGAGATTTTCGATCCACTGATTCACTCCCAAAATGGCCTCAGTGGCCTTAGTGGGGCCAGGCTGGAGCCAGGAACCTGGAGCTTCTTCCAGTCTCCCATTTATGGGCAGGAGCCCAAGTACTTGGGCCATCTTCCACTGCTTTCCCAGGACATTAGCAGGGAGCTGGATTGAAAGTGGAGCAACCAGGATTAGAATCAGCATCCATATAGGATGCCAGCTTTGCAGGTGGCAGCTTAACCTGCTGTGCCACAATATGGCTCCATCAAGAACTTCTGAAATCCCCTCATAAACAGTATTTTACTTTTCAAGGTGGACTTGAGTAGAGGAGATTATGATTTAAACTGACATTAGCTAGATTTTCCAGGGATAGCATTTGATGGAGTCCTAAGATCTTAATTCTACTAGAGTGGCACTGAAGTATCTAAATAAGAATGAGACAAAAAAGTGAAAATTCAGTTAATCTGGAACTAGGCTGAAAGGTCATCATTAGCGGCCAGCTTATCATATGTATCTAGATTCTGACTAATGGAGTAAACACAGTAGGACAAAATATGCAGAAAAGCTAAATAAAATATAGGATCCAGTCCTAAGAGAGAAGATTAGACTATTAAGCAGAGCTGTTGACTGATTGGAACTACATGGGGGAAACAGATTGGGGTACATGAGCTGGAGGCCAACATGAGCCTGGGACTGGGGGGGTAGGGAGTGGAAATACAGACAATAAAGAATATTCAACCCAAGGGCTAAGTGAATTCTTGTAGTTCACCCCTAGCATAGTAAATATCCTAGTAAGAGAGGCAGTGGATGATATGTGGGAGATGAGAAACACAACGGAAAGAGGCTATATAATCCTAATGTTCACTCAAGAATGTTCATCTGTTAATTTGCCCCGCCCAGAGTCAGGTTTTTCTGCTAGGCTCAGGGCCGGTGCAGACCTGAGGTCGCTCTGCTTATGACGTATGTCCAAGATGGCGCCTGCTCTTTGTCTTGCTCGCCCTTGAGAGGTGAGCGGAGAGAGAGAAACCCATGTCCGTACTAGTCACCCTTTTTTTTTTTTCTCTCTCTCTCTCTCTTCCAGTTAGCCTTGTGAACTTCCCCCCCCGCCGGGGGTCGTTCCCTCTAGCCTCCTCTCTCCGCTTGCCTGCCAGTGTCTCCGGCTATTGAGGTTCGGCTCACCTAGCGTTCCAGCGCTGGTGCGTTGAGTCTGCCGCTGGTGTCCCGAACTGTGGGCTCCCACGCTCTCCACGCAGGTCCGCTGTGAGTCACGCGTTCCGGAAGAGTTTCTTCTGCTGTTTCCTCCCCTACTCTTCCTTGAACCTGCAGTATCTCCACTTTTATTAAACTATCTCTCCCCAGACTATCAGTGTGCTCCCTTCCTATTCCGCCATCTTGCCGGAAGCATATCAGCATAGCCCTGACTGTTAATGAACAACTTAATACATTATCCCTCTTAGTAGTTTTTTTATCTGTTCTACTTAATATGACTGGTTTAGTTCTGTAATTGATGCACAGTTATTCTTAAGTGTTGAAAATTAACTGAAATGTGATCCCTGTTGAACGTGGGAGTGGGAATGGGAGAGGGAAGAGAGGTATAATTTGGGACATGCTCAGGCTGACTTGCCCCAAGTGGTGGAGTTGGAAGCATACCAGGGGATTCCAATTCAATCCCATCGAGGTGGCATGTACCAATGCCATCTCACTGTTCCAGGTGATCAATTTCATTTCACAGTTGGTCATGGTGGAGGGACTGGGAGTCAAAGGGAGCACATAGACAAGTCTAGTACCTGCTAACGCTAACCGATGGAGTAAATAAAGGGGAGAGTGATCCAACATGGGAAGTGAGATACTCAGCAGACTCATAGAATGGCAGATGTCCTAAATAGCACTCTGGCCTCAGAATCAGCCCTAAAGGCATTCGGAGCTGGCTGAAAAGCTCATGAGAGTATTTCAGGCATGGAAAGCCAAGACACTCTGGCAAAAGATCTCTGTGAGTGAGATCCCAGTGGAAAGAACAGGTCATCAAAGAAGGAGGTACCTTTCTCTGAAGGGAGGAGAGAACCTCCACTTTGACTATGACCTTGTCTAAACAAGATAAGAGTCGGAGAACTCAGAGGGCTTCCATAGCCTTGGAAACTCATGACTGGAGCATAGGGAGATTACTGATGCCACAGACAGGAGTGTCAATTGGTAAAGTCAACAACAGGAGTCACTGTGCACTTACTCCTCATGTAGGATCTCTATCCTTAATGTGCTGTGCATTGAGATTTAATGCTATAACGAGTACTCAAACAATATATTTCACTTTGTGTTTCTATGGGGGTGCAAACTGTTGAAATCCTTACTTAATGCATACTAAACTGATCCTCTGTAAAAAAAAAAAAAAAAAAGAAATTATCAATTCCCAACTTGACTCTCACTGGGATTAAACATGACAATAGGTCTGATCTGATTTCATCATCATTTAAAAAAAATCATCTATTATTTTTCACTTTATGTTTCTGTGTGGGAGCAAACTGTTGAAATCCATACTTAATGTATACTAAGCTGATCTTCTGTATATTAAGATAATCGAAAATGAATCTTGATGTGAATGGAAGGGGAGAGGGAGTGGGAAAGGGGAGGGTTGTGGGTGGGAAGGACGGTATGGGGGGGAAGCCATTGTAATCCATAAGTCGTACTTTGGAAATTTATATTCATTAAATAAAAGTTTAAAAAAAAAAAAAAAGAATGTTCATCTGTCATACACTACAGTAGCTAAAATAGTTTAGAGATATGAGAGAATGGAGGTTTGGTACCAGAAAAAAAAAGATGTTTATTCTAATGATTCTCCAACAGTTATTCTATAAAATATTGTTATATTTGCATTTATGCCTTAGTTATAAACCCTATATTAAAACAAGTTTGAAGGATAATGGTATGCTCTCCTTACATAAGAATTCCCCATAATTATAATTATAAAAAATTAATATTTTTATAATACTATTTTCCATTATTTATTCTTTTTGATGAAATGCACAGCAACCAAGGCAGTATACTGTTCATTTGTGTTTCATGGTTTGCCTTAGTTGTCAGACTTCTGGTTAGTATAGGCCTGTAGGTATTGGTAATTAAGGTCATCTTATCTGGATTAGCCATAAAAAACTATTTATTCCTGTTATGAATATTCTAAGTCTGCAATAGCCAAGTAGCATAAATGGAGTGGCTTAAACAACAGATATTTTCCTCACAGTTCCGGAGGCTAGAAGTCCAAAGTCAAGATGTCAGCAGAGTTGGTTCCTTATGAAGGCTGTGAAGGATTTATTCTAAGGCTCTCTTAAATAGCCAGGTTTTCCCTGTGTCTTCACATTGTCTTTCCTCTGTATGTGTTTATGTTCAAACTTCCTCTCCTAAGGATGTCCTTATTGGATTATGACTCACGTTAGTGACCTCGTTCTACCTTAATTATCTCTTTTAAAACTCTATCTCCAGATAGTCACATTTGGAGGTACTGGTAGTGAGGATTTCCACATACACACTCTGAAGGTGAAATAATTCAGTCCATAACAGTTCTAATCCAAAAATTTGCTTTGCTTTAAGACAGATATAGTTTAAAATGATTATTTTACTTTCATTTATTTATATAACACCTCTTTAAATAGTCACTTAACTGGTCTCCCCTTCTCTAGTCTTTTAATATATCCATGACATTGTCACCAACTTCCTCTCCTTTGCAAAAGCTTTCAGTAAGCCCTCATGGTATGCAAAATGAAATACTAAATTTTCAGCCTGACATCCAAAGTCTGGCACCTCAGATTATCTGGGTTTGCTGATGAATGTGATTATAACTTTGGATTATTTATATTTTTAGAATTTTTGCAAATGAAATCATATATTCTTTTTCATGTAAACTGAGAATACCAAAAAATTGTTCTTAATTCTCATGACAACTGTCAAATTTTAGTCTCAAGCAGGTTTCCAACAGGAGTCGCATTATCAGGAAGTAATTGTGACACCGAAGCTAGGCAAGCCAAAAAGAAGGGCAGGTTGGTAAATGCAGCCCTCAAAGGCCTATTAGAGCAATTAGCATCTGTATTAACATTAGCCCTGGCAGAAAGAGTTTCAGAATTATTTCTCATCCACTTTAATGAACCTTTATTATAGAAACCCTTAGGTATTTTATATCTCACATGGAAGAGTATAATTAGACACAAATTGATGGGCCTATGCCTGTTGTGATACTAGAATTTATAACAGATGATTCTGAACCTGTTCTCTGCCTGGTATTATGCCTCAGTGGCATTTGCAAGTGCTGTAACTAATCTTCTAAAATAATCGGTAACCAATCTGCACACCATTTCCCACTTCCTGATACACAAACCATTATGAGAGCAGCCAGGTGCAATTTTTTTACAGCTCTTCCCAAACACTATTGAGCATCTAATGACCTTGACAAAATTATCTTCATTAGAGTCTTGAACACTAATCCACTTTGTCTTGGTGAGAGTATTTTGTAGTAAAATGAGTTTTGGGTAATCTGCAGTCTGAAAAAAATCTTTGTTTTAGGTACATTTCCCCTTAAATGTTTTCTCTGATAACTCTTCAATTTACCTATGGTTCAGTAATTTAATTGATACAATGCATTATTAGCCATCTTGGTATAATATTTTGTTTGAATTGATCTGGGGGAATTAAAACAGAATGACATAACAGCATGATGTTCTTTAACATAAAAATATCTCTTATCTATTTCAGCTAAACGCCCACACTTAACCTTCTCCATGGCCTTCTTTAAAATAAATTGAAAATTTGGTATGCTCCCAATAATAAACATGCTATTAGTCAAAAGAAAAACAAAAGAAAGACCCCAAGAAAAAAAAAGCAGTATCCTGCATAGCAGGTATGCTTCATGAATATATGTAACCAGAATCCCTATGAGAAATATTCACAGGCAATTTTGGATAACTGAGAGGCTATGAGATGCTGTAGCTCCATTGTCCATTGAAAATATTTTATTAAACAGGCTGGCATTGTAGAGCTTTGGGTTAAGCCACCACCTACAAACTAGCATCTCATTTAAGCCCAATTCAAGTCTTGGCTGCTCCACTTCTTATCTAGATCCAGCTCTATGCAAATATGCCTGGGCAAGTAGCAGAAAATGGCCCAACTATCTGGGTCCCTGCCACTCATGTGGAAGACCCAGATGGAATTCCAGGCTCCTGGCTTTGGCCTGGCCCAGCCCTGGCTGAAGTGGCCATTTAGGGAGTGACCCAGCTGATGGAAGATCTCTCTCTCTCTCTCTCTCTCTCTCTCTGTGTGTGTGTGTGTATTTGTGTGTGTGTCTAGCTCTGCTGTTCAAATAAATATATCATTTTTTAAAATAAAAATATTTTATTAAGGATTCATAATAATTACTGGCATCTTGCCATTTATTGTAATAGTCAGCAGAGGCATGGGCTTGCACATTCCATGACTCACCACTATAAGGACTGATCATATAAAGAGTACCACATGATGAAAGCAAAGCAAGGCTTTGGAGCTTTTATCTGAGAACAATGCACAGAGAACACACAAACGACTCTTACATTGTATTAGCTTCCCCAGACTGGCAGAGAACCTTTCAGGAAATGTCCTTAAGTAAAAGAAAACTCAATTGCCGAAATTTCAATGACTGTAGGACTTCCTGCCTCCCTGCTTACTACCTTGGTAATTGACTTTCATATTTCACCACATGACTTTTTGCACATGTTCCAATCAGACCTTGGCTCTCTTCCTTTTTTCACTTGCCTCTTCCATGTCCTACATTTTTAGTAAAGTCTTGAAGCATCATACCTATATACTTAATGTGATTCTTGTTAGAGCTTGTCCCAGAAGCTCAAAAGGTCAAAAATTTTGAGGGACCACTATATGGAGCATTTAAGCATGCATTTGTTACAATTAAAGTATTCAAGTTGCTCATCTTAGAGGTATAATACAGTAACAACTTTAGTATTACAAGGTAGGTTCATTCTCATCAAATAGTACTATTGGAAATGACCTTCTTCAGAGATTGTTTGGCTCAAATCCAATTATGTAGCAGATCATAAAACTAGGCATACAAACAAAATAAATTAACAAAAAAAACCAGCCACATTACTAGAGCTAGATCTGAAACTAATGGAAAAGTTCCGGACCCTGAATGTAGTGCTCACCCTAACAGGCCAAGTTCTACCCCTTATTCAGTATGTATCACGAAGCCTCCAATTTCAGTAGTCCTGTCTATGCAGCAAGCTATCTACCTCCTACTTTTGGTTCAAATATCTAGGTAAAATAGAAAAATAAAGAACATTTGATCTTGATGCATCTGCAAGGGTTCTTCAATTGACCTCACAATTTAAACAGCCATTTAGTCAAACAACAGCAGAAAAATATGTGCTATGACTGTAATGCATATATTTATGATGATAAAAGTTATACAGCAGTAATATTACTTGGGTCAAGGTATCTCACTGTTCTGAAACACAGTTTTGTCATTTATAAAATGGTCAGATGAAAACAGACTTGGGGAGGCAGCCTTGTGGCATTGCAGATTATATTATACCATCACCTGTGATGCCAGTATCACATATGAGCACTGGTTCCAATCCCAGATCCTCCACTTTTGATCCAGCTTCCTGGTAATGTGCCTGTGAAGGCAATAGAAGATGGCCCAAGTACTCCAGCCTGTACCACCCATGTGGAAGATCTGGATGGAGTTCATAGCTCCTGTCTTCAGCTTGGCCTAGCCCAAGCTGTTGCAGCCTTGGGAAGGGAGCCAGGAGATAGAAGATCTCTCTCTCTCTCTCTCTCTCCCCCTCCCCCAGTCACTATTCTTTTCAAATAAATAAAATAAATATTTTTAAATGAAATAGACAAGGATAACTAATGGTTTTCATCATACACAAACATGGATCATGATCACAGTGTGCATGCACTATCTTTATGGTTAGAATTTCATAATTAAGATACTACTTGATCACAAATATGAATAATACTGAAAGGCTGAAATAAAGTGAAGTAATTTTAGAGTTCATTCTTGTCTCAGTAAAAGTTATTTTGATTTCTCTTTTTATGACCTTAAAATAATACATTAGGAGAGCATAAATAATTAAAAAGACTTCCTGTCCCCATTGATTTCTACCTTTTCTATAATAAAACTTTTAACCAATCCAATTCAGTTGTATTGTTAATACTGCTTTGTAACTGGACTGAATACATCTTTTCCTTTTCATATTCTGATGAATGAAAGCAAACTACTGGGGCCCATGCTGTGGCGCAGCAGGTTAAAGCCCTGGCCTGAAGCACCAGCATCCCATATGGGCACCGGTTCTAGTCTCAGCTGCTCCTCTTCCAATCCCGCTCTCTGCTATGGCCTGGGAAAGAAGTAGAAGATGGCCCAAGTCCTTGGGCCCCTGAACCCACGTGGGAGACCTGGAGGAAGCTCCTGGCTCCAGGCTTCAGATCAGCACAGCTCTGGCATTGACACCATTTGGGGAGTGAACCATCATGGAAGACCTTTCTCTCTGTCTCTCCCTTTCACTGTCTGTAACTCTACTTCTCAAATAAATAAATAAAATATTTTTAAAAAGTAAATTAAAAAAGCAAACTACTGAGCTTGTGACTGACTAAAGTGTCCTACCATTCCAATATAAATAATACTTGGCCTGTGAATTACAGAAACTGACTTTGAGAAAACCAGCTACAGTTGCAAAGTAATCTAGCATTCCCTGGTCACCTTGACCAGAGGTTTCAATTTTTGTAACAAAATACAAAGGGGTACAAATAACTAAGGGCACAATAAGCATGAGCTCCAGGTTGAGTGAGCTTCATCCTAATTAATGAAACACACAGCCTCTTTCAGCTGTCAGCCAAACAATGTTTTGTAGCTACTTAGGTATCTTGCTATATTCATTCCCTCCAGACAAAGTCCAGTCATCAGGCAAGGTTTCCAAGGAATTGCTGATGTGTGAGATACCCTGTTATCAGACCCTCAACTGGTTCATCACCTGGCTCAGCGGCCCATGCTCCTGCAATGCCCCAGACTCTCCTCACTAAGCAGGATGGTAGTTCTTGAGTTGCTGCTAATTTGCTGCCCCTCATCTGGTAATAGATTAAACCATCTCTTCCTTTTACCCTTCAACCTTGTCCTCATTATTTTGATACAGCTCGAGAGACAGGGTGAGAGCCTACAGTACCACTTTCATCACATTGCCTCAAGTAGTGACAGCTGGGTCACTCATGGGACAAGGGGGAATTGTCACCAGTGGTGGGCATTGTGGTGTAGCGAATTAAGCTGCTACTCAGGACACCCCCGTCCTATATCACAATGCTTGGGATTGAGTCCTGCCTCTGCTTCCAATCTAGCTTTCCAGCTTTCTGTTGCTTGGGTCCCTGTCACCCATGTGAGACACCAGGTTGGAATTCTGGGCTCAGGGTTTCATCCTGGCCCAGACTCAGATGTTGTAAGCATTTTAGAAGTGAACAAGTTGATGCAAGTTCCATCTCTCTCTCTCTTTCTGTCTCTCTCTCTCTCTCATGCTACCTTTCAGATACATAAAAATAAACTTTCTTTAAAACCAATTAGTAGTCACTAATAATTTGTATAACATATAAAATCCCCATAAGCAATGAAGTTTGGATGCCTTCAACAACCATGTTGAGTCAATATTCAGGCACTCCAGGCACTAGATCTTGACACTATTTGAATTTCTGTGGGCCAAAATTCCCCCAAAGTTCACAAACTGAACTTCAAAGGATTTTTAAGTGGCCATTGCTAAAAGTTCAAAAGATACCATCAAAGTACATGCAAACGTGTGCATATATTTGTGATGCACATATATTTAAGGGAGTTGAAATGAAAACAGAGTGTTTTTACTTTTTTATTCTAATTATCTTGGCTGATGCACTTTTTAGAGTATTAAAAAGTGATACCTAACTTCATTGCATTCTGTGTTGTCCACGTGAAATTTCCATCTTTCTCCAATGCTTCACTTCCATTCTTCTCTAGGCATGTCTAAATTTTTCTCTCCATGAATCATAAGAACACACTATCTCCTTAAAATATAATCTGTGATCAAGTACAAGGCTTCCTCTATTTTTCAGTCATTTTTAGAGTCCTAGTAATCCACTCATCCTAGAGTGTTTCATCTCAGATTTTTTTCTAGCTTTCAGAAAAGATGCCTAAGTATTGGGCTTAGGGCTCACTAACTTTGGCGGGTGGGCAGTGTTTGGTGTAGGAGTGGTATTGAAAGTTTAATTGTAGTCAGCATCCACTTTGGGTGGAATTTGAAATTATATGAGGGACCTTTAAAAATTAGTTCAAGTTTTAAAAGCAGAATTAGTGATGAAAGTGAGTATTTAGGGGGCCAGCATCATGGCACAGTACGTGAAGCTGCCATCTGCAATGCCAGCATCTCATAGGAGCACCTGTCAGAGTCCCAGTTGGTATGTTTCCACTTCTGATACCGCTCCCTGCTAATATACCTGTGAAAGCAGTGGGAGATGGCCTAGGGGTTTGGGTGTCTGCCACCCATGCAGGAGACCCGGATGAAGCTCCTGGCTTCAATTTGTCCCAGCCCCAGCCATTGCGGCCATTCAGGAGTGAACCAGCAGATGGAAGACTGTTCTGTCACTCCCTCTCTCTCTGTAACTCTGCCTTTGAAATAAATAAATAAGTCTTTCTTAAAAAGAAAGTTAACATTTAGAAAGATAAAATAAAAAAAGTTTTTAAAGCTGACCAATACTTCAGATGTCAAAAATAAGAAATATACACATCTTTATTAATAACTATATGCAATATTTTATAAATTACTTTTTCCCCCTCTACATTTTTGACTGCATATTCTTTCATTGCCTGTTCATGTGACAGTAATTTTTTTTTAAGATTTATTTTATTTATTTGAAAGACAGAGCTACAGAGAGGTAGAGACAGGTTTCATCCGCTGGTTCACTCCCCAGATGGCCGCAACAGCCAGAGCCGCGCTGATCCGAAGGCAGGAGCCAGGAGCTTCTTCCAGGTCTCCCATATGGGTGCAGGGGTCCAAGGACTTGGGCCATCCTCCACTGCTATCCCAGGCCACAGCAGAGAGCTGGATCAGAAGATGAGCACCCAGGACTAGAACCAGCACCCATATGCGTTGCCGGCATTTCAGGCCAGGGCTTTAACCTGCTGCACCACAGCGCTGGTCCCAACAGTAAACTTTTAATATAATTTTCCATGCGTATATTACAAAACAGCTTAGTCTTTTCTCTTGATAAGGTATTCTTTAAATCTATTCTCATTTATAGATGTCCTCTGTCTTCTTTTTCAACTTAACTAATTTGAATAATTAAAGACACACAAGAAGTTGCAGAACTAATGCAATGTCTCTGCATAATCTTCATCCAGTTTTGCCCAATAATGACATCTTGCATAGCCATAGTGCCAAATCAAAACAAGATTGGTGCTGGTACAATGTGTGTCTAGACTTCTATGTCCATCTATTACATGTATAGATTCATGTAACAACAGCCACAAGCAAGGTACAGAACTATTCTGTCACCACAAGAATACCTCATGCTTTCATAGCCACATCCACCTCTCTCCCCAGTCCAATATTTGTATACTCTAATCTTTCTCAATTGCTACAATTTTGTCATTTTGAGAGTATTATTTAGAGAAAATCATACTATATGGAACTTTTTGAGAATGGCTTTTATTTACTGAGTATAATATCCTTGAGGTCCTTCCAAGTTGTTGCATATCCTGACACTGTGTTCATTTTATTGCTGAGTATTAATTCATGATGCTGATATATCAGTTTGTTCCACTAGTTGTGTTGGATGATACTTTGTTTCCAAGTAGGCTAATATAAATGAACTTGAAATGAATAACTGTAGATAGGTTTTTGTGCAGACATACATTTTCATTTATCCGGGATAAATGCCCAGGAAGGCAATGTTTGGGTTATATTTGAGCATATGCTTAGATTTTAAAGAAACTAGCAGGCAAACCATTTTCGGGAGTAATTGTATCTGTTCACATTCCCAGTCATGTATGAGAGGTACAGATGCTCTATCTTCACCACTCTCATATTGCCACACTTTATTTTAGCTGCTGTGATAGTCATGTAGTGATGTATCATTGTTTTTTTTTTTTAAAGATTTTATTTATTTGAAAGTCAGAGTTACACATAGAGAGGAGAGGCAGAGAGAGAGAGAGAGAGAGAGAGAGAGAGAGGTCTTCCAACCGATGGTTCACTCCCTAATTGGTTGCAATGGTTGGAGCTGCACCGATCTGAAGCCAGGAACCAGGAGCTTCTTCCAGGTCTCCCATGCGGGTGCAGACGCCCAAGGTCTTGGGCCATCTTCTACTGCTTTCCCAGGCCATAGCAGAGAGCTGGATGGGAAGTGGAGCAGCTGGGTCTCGAACCGGTGCCCATATGGGATGCCGGAGCTTCAGGCCAGGGCTTTAACCTGCTGCGCCACAGCACCGGCCCCTGTATCATTATGTTTTAAATCTATATTTCTCTAATGACTTGTGATATTACTTATTTGCCATGTGTAGATATTCTCCAATGAAATACATATTTATATTTTCCCAATTTTCTAACTGGATTATATTATTTCTTACTGTTGAATTTTCAGTGTTATTTATAAATTTTAGCTACTTATAAATTTAAGTCATGAGCTCCTCATCAGAAACATAGTTTGAAAATATTTACCTCTCATCTTTAGCTTATATTTTCAACTTCTTTTTTTTTTAAAGATTTATTTACTTATTTGAAAGAACTACAGAGAGAAAGAGAGACAGAGAGGTCTTCCAATCAGTAGTTCACTCCTTAGATGGCAGTAACAGCCAGGACTGGGCCAGGCTGAATCTAGGAGCCAAGAGCTTCTTTCAGGTCTCCCACATGGGTGTCAGGAGCCCAAACACTTGAGCCATCTTTTGCTTCTTTTCCGGGCCATTAGCGGGGATTTGGATCAGAAGTGGAACAGTTGGGATATGAACCAGCACATATATGGGATGCCAGCATAGCAGGCTGTGGCTTTACCCACTACACCACAATGCCGACCCTTCAACTTCTTACTAGAATCTTTTACAGAACAAAAGCTTTAAGTTTCAATGAAGTCCAGTGTATTCAATTTTTGTTCACTTTTGAATCATTCATTTGGTGTCAATATGCTTTTTGCCTAATCCTAGGTTCCAAAGATTTTCTCCTATATTTACTAACAACAATTTTATAGTTTTCAGTTTTATATTTAAGTCCATAATCCACCTTGAGTTAAATTTTATGAAGGTGAAATTTTAGTTGCAGATTTTTTTCCCTGGTTTGTATCATAATGCTTCATCATCATTGGTGAAACAGCTATCCTTCATCCTTTGAATCACTTTTGCATCTATGCCAAAAATAAAATGACCCTATATACCAAGTTATATTTTTCTTCTTTTGAATTTCATCGATCTATGTGTCTATTCCTCCAAATACAACAGTCTTGATCACTGTCCCCATGTAAGTCTTGTAATTAGGTAGACTTAGTCCATCCACTTTAGTCTTTTTTTATTTTGAAAATTATTTCACCAATTCTAGTTCTGCTTCCTTCCCATGTGATTTTCAAAGTAATATTATGTACACTTACAAAATATCTTTCTGGGAAATTGATAGCATTATGTTAAATTTGTCAACTTAGTGAGAATTGTCATCTTTACTCTGCTAAATCTTACAGTCTGTGAATGTAGTTTACATTTCCATTTGTTTATACCATATTTGATTTATTTCATCAGTGTTTTATAGTTTTTAATATAGAAGTCCTGCATATATTTTGTTAGATTCATATCTAAGCCTTTTATGTCTGAGTGGTAGTAAATGGTGTTATATTGTTAATTTGGGTTTCCTCATGTTCATTGCTAGCATATAGAAACACAAGTCACTTTTTATATTAGTCTTATATCCTGTGAAAGCTCTTTTAGATCATATTTGATTTCAGATTCTCAAAGTCCACATTTTACCATACCATATCATTCTCTACATCAAAATGCACTTAATGTAGCATTGTAAAATATTCCTTTATTGTATTTGGGACTTATCTAATACTCTGACACTTATTCTGCAAGATTTAATGCTGGTACTATCTTGATTTAACTAGAAGGAGTAAACAGAAGCTTTTCAGTTACCAATAGACTCATATATTCCTACCTAAAACTTTCCCTAAAAGGTTTGTTTACTGAAATGTTAAGAAGTTCAAATTCACACCAGAATAAGTACAAAATCATTGTAATTTTCAGCAAGCTTATTCTTTATTGTTAAAATTAGGTCTACAAATGCATCAGGAACTGACATGTTTGGTGAGTTACCAAGGGCTTCTGGACTTCTATTCCAGGTGACTCATTATCCATCTCACCTCTCTCTTTGTCATTACTTAAATGCAAATGAATCTCTTTCTGGTCTGAGGCAATTTTTTCCCTTCTTATTTCTTTGAGAAGCTCTATTCTGATTATAATTAAATTCAATTAATGGGTGAAGCTTCTGTCAAACAATGCACAGAATTCAGTTAAACTTAAGGTGTAATGAATAAGACCAAGTTAACACATGTACAAATGATGAGGCAATGACAACTATATTGCAACTGCCTCATGGCCAAAAAGATTCCTTCAATTGTTAAGGTGAATTTTTATTTCAGAGGCAGTAAAAATGGGAAAAAATGTGTATTTTACAATATATGAAATATTTTTAGAAGAAGGAGCTCTTTCCATTGAAATTAAATTCTAAGAGAACAAGGATTATATCATCTTCATCACTACTTCCCTAATGTCTAAAACAGCTCTGAGCATATAGTGAATAGTTAATAAACATATGTTGTTGCATTGACTGTAAATAGAATTTCAAATATATAGATTACTTGGCTTCTTTCAAGTCACCACCATTTATCTTTTTTTACTGCAAAATTATTTTCAATTCACATTTTCCAATTCATTCACAAACCAAGCCATCACGTATCTCTTTCTATTTTTTGTAAAGTATTACTTATAACTACTTACTTTAATCTTTTATCTCAATTCTGATACTCTATAGTCAATCATTTGTGTCACGAAAATAGCTGTGCAGTCTGGACTGATGATTTAGACATAAAATATCATGCAGGGTAATTTAACATATGGATATGAAGAAAAATGATAAAATTTTATTATTCTTCCAGATGGATGTAAAATGTGTTCTTGACACTTTCATTTATGATTTCCAACTTAGATCATTGCCAATATACAGTCACTAAATCAATCATCCCCATTTAATTGTTGGTTTCTTTAATTACTAATCACTGCATAATCAATAGTTTCATTTGTGCAATCAATCTGATTTTGTCATGTATATAGTTAATGCTGTCAGATGATTCCTATTTTCATCCAGCCTTTTTAATCATAGTTTTAATGGTTAAAAAGTATACACTTGCTAATATCCATAGCCAAAGATACAAAAAAGAATAGCGATTTCATGAATTGGAATTCCGTTTCCTCCTTTATCATCAGGGTTAATTATATGAGACCTTGCCTCTATTGTGAATAAAATTAAACTGTTTCAGTCAATCCCAAGTCTGTTTCTTTCCAGTAAGTCAAATGTTTCTTAAATCCTCATCTGTTAATCAAGAACAAGGCTTTGTGTTACCCAAATTATTTTAAAAATACAAAGAAATTTAATGTTATTAACTTGGTACCAAGTGTGTTTAGCTATTAGTATTTGATTCTAAGTGAAGCCAAAGTATCACTGAAGCAGCCATGATAGCATCACTCATTAAATATACATACGTGATGCAGAATACTGCTGAGTACTCTAACAAAATTCTACCCAAAGTTTGGTATAGGGCCAGTGGTGATCTGGCCAATATTATCAATTGGCAACCAAGTAAATAAAACATTGAAATAAATCATTTAAAATGTCTAAAGGAAACACAGTAATTTTGTATTTATTGAATATAATGATAAAATAGTCATTCAGAATTTTATTCTGTATGCTACTCTCTTCATCAATTTTTAATTCTTTAATTTTTAATTTTGTATATAATAAACCTGCCACAGATTGAAAATAATACATTTGATCCTTCAACAGCGATAATTTGAGAATTACTACTCTAGACTGTTAGTGATTTTATTTTTTAAACTAAACTTTATTTATTAGCGTTCAGTGAAATGAAGTTCTTTATTTGCATATCATTATAGGTAATTAAATATAGTTATTACACTTACCTTTAAAAAGCAAAGAATAGATAAGAGCTCAATTATGTGATAAATTCTTTTATGACATTTTATTGTTTGATATATTTGTTTTGCTAGTATTCATTCAGTGTCTCTGGAGGTTCTATAGTATTACATTCACATCAGTGTATATAGAATACTGTTTTATGAAGTCACTGGTTGATTGTCCTTAAGTTGTATAACATTAAGTTATTTCTTAATATTTTGGGGCCTAGGATATTACTAGTATTTTGAATAAAATTATAAGCATTCTAAGAGTTCTTTATATATATAAATTGAAACTTCTCAATAATTTGCCATATAGATTTGTTCATTTAACCTACATATTTTTAAAAAAGAAAAATGATAAAATTTTAATTGATAGAATATATAATTCTTCTACCATACCCTTTCTTGAAATGTATATGGAATATAAATTTTAAATAGTTAATAATATACAACGTTTTTATTTGTGTTATTTCAGTAGACTATGAGTATTTTATAATATGATTTGTGAAACTTACACCAAGTAAAAACTTGTGATTGATATTTCTCACAAAAGGTAAGATTCACAAATAACAATTATCTGTTTGGTCAGAAAAGCTATAAGGTTTGTGGCCACTTCTATACTCTTTTCCTGAAAGATACTCAATGCCTGAACAGCCCTGTATCTTCCTGACTATATTATATCACCTGTCTTCCTCCTCCCTCCATCAGGGTCCTACCCTTTGCAACCAGATATCCATGTCTGAATCTCAGATTATTTACTTACTAGTAGGGTGGCCTTTTAAAATGTATTACTTAACATTTCTGTATCTGAATTTTAATGTCTGTAAGATGGGAATAATAGTGCTTACTTCACAAGTTTGCTGTACTGTCAATATATTTTAGTAAAACACTTTTAAAGACACTAGTACAGTGTAAACAATGAATTCATGTCATCACCAATAAGTAGAAATAAATTATTCAAAATAATGATAACTGCTACACTACCAGGTGACTACAAATAACCTCCCCCAGATAACTAAAAGTGATTGGTACACTGACTAAGATATTAAGCTCTTATTTTCTACATTACTAGATGTACCTATCTCCATACCAATATAGTATAAGTTGCAGTCAGCCAATTGTAAGATGCTCAAGTACAAACAGAAGCCCATGGAAGGGATAATTTTAGTCAATGTTACCGTTTTTTTTTTTTTTTTTTTTTGACAGGCAGAGTGGACAGTGAGAGAGAGACAGAGAGAAAGGTCTTCCTTGGCCGTTGGTTCACTCTCCAATGGCTGCCGCGGCCAGCGCACCGCGCTGATCCGATGGCAGGAGCCAGGTGCTTCTCCTGGTCTCCCATGGGGTGCAGGGCCCAAGTACTTGGGCCATCCTCCACTGCACTCCCTGGCCACAGCAGAGAGCTGGCCTGGAAGAGGGGCAACCGGGACAGAATCCGGTGCCCCGACTGGAACTAGAACCTGGTGTGCCGGCGCCGCAAGGTGGAGGAAGGAGTTTGGTTCCCCAAACTCATCTAGATGTTTAAACTGGTCTTATGTTAACAGTGACAGAGTTATGTTAATGGTTGACGGGTTAAGGGTGGAGACTTGATCTAATTGTGGCATCTGGGAGTTGAGTCTAGCGTGAGGTCATTAGGGCACTAGCAGCTTGCTCTTGGAAGGTTATTCTCATGAGAGGGTTAGTTATATAAGCCGAGCATGCGTCTTCCCTCCCTCTACTTCCTGGTTTGCCATCCTCCAGCTTTAGCAGATACCGAAGCCAGTGGGCTCACTTGATCTTGGACTGTGGACATCCAAACTGCAAGGCAAAGCAGTGCTTCCTCCTTCCCAAATAACTTCTGTCAGGTATTTAAATTGTAGTAACAAAAAACTAATACAGAATATTGGTAACAGAGAGGTGGGCTCATAACTAATTAACTATATCTGAAGATGTGAAGGAATCTTTGGAATTGCTTTATTGGAAAAGATTAGAATTAGAAGGAACAGCCTAGAGAGAGTTTAGAATTTTACAGGCAGAGTGTTATGGGAAACTCTGATGATGACTTAGCAGACAAGAACGCCTGTCAGAACCTGCACAGTAAAGGCCATGCTGAGAGTTTTTCAAAGGAAAATGAAGATTCTACTGAGAATTGGACTGAAGACCATCCTTGTGATACAGTGGCAAAGAACCTGGCTTTTGTATATCGCTGTCCTGAGACTTTGTGGGAGTCTGCACTTGAAGATGACGGACTGGCTTGTTTGGTAGAGGAGATTTCAGGGCAGCAAAGGATTCGGGCTGCAGCATGGGTGTTATTGGTTGCAGTGAGCAAGTTTCACAGTGAGAGTGAATGGCAAAAAGGAGCAGAGCAGGATTTTGAAAATTTGCACCCTGGCTAGGGAAAAAAGGAAGAAAAACCTTGTTTGGGACTGGAAATAGAGGTAGAGAAAGTGCTTGCTAAAGAGATTAGCTCAGATGGGGCCAACGCTGTGGAGGAGCAGGTAAAGCCGCTGCAGGCAGTGTTGGCATCCCCTATGAGCGCCGGTTTGAGTCTCAGCTGCTCCACTTCTGATCCAGCTCTCTGCTATTGCCTAGAAAAGCAGTGGAAGATGGTCCAACTCCCTGGGCCCCTGTACCTGTGTGGGAGATCCAGAAGTTCCTAGCTCCCGGCTTCAGATTGGCCCTGCTCTGGCCGTTGCAACCATTTGGGGAGTGAACCAGTGGATGGAAGATTTTTCTCTCTGCCTCTCTGTAACTCTGCCTTTCAAATAAAAATAAATCTTAAATAAAAAGATTAGCTCAGGTAAAAGGGAGTCATGTGTTAACAGACAAGACAATGGGAGAAAGACCCTGAAGGCATGTCAGAGAGTTTTTCAGGGGGACTCTCCCATCGTAGTACCATGTGAGGCTTAAATGTGCGAATTTGTTTTGATCTTCCAGGGCACAATCCTTTCAGGAAGCAGCCCTAGGTAGCTTGCTCACATGGAGCCAGCTCCACATCCTGGCTTGCCTGTGGTCTCTGAAGCCACTGTTGCCCTGATTCAAATGGGTCCTGGTGGCATGGCTCCTGTTGGTGGCAGACCTTGTCAGCTTCCACGTGATCCTAGTTTTTTGAAGAGATAAGAATGCAAGAGTTGGGAAGTCATGGTGCAGTCCACCAGGATTTCAAAGGAAAGCCTAGGAGGCCAGACAGTTACTCTGTAGAAAGGTTGGAGTCTGTATTAAAGCAATGCCTGGACAACCTGTGAGAGTCAAGTTGCAATGGAAACCCTAGAAAGGTAAGAGGTGGCAGCAACATGAGATGCCTACCAAGGAAAGCTGTGAGCAGTGTGGCTGGCATGGCTAGAAAAACCCCAGACATCAGCAGGCAGCCTCAAGTAGCAACCATGTGGGCAAAGAGGAACAGAGCCATGCAGGCATGGAAGCCTCCACATAAATTTCAAAGGATATTTCAAACAACTGGAAGCTCTGACAGAGGTCAGTTGCAGTAGAAGAGTCACAGCTAAGAGCCTCCACTAGGGCAATACCAAATAGAAATGTGGGTTTGGAGCCACTGCAGAGAGTCCCCATCAGGAAAATTTCTAGGGGGCTGCAGAGATGGAAAACCACCTTAAGAGAACTGAAGCATGGGCTAGAACTAGCAAAGTTATAGGTGCCATTGGGATCCCTACATCCCAATGTACACAGTGTGCCTAGGATGCTGGGTATGGCACTTCAGTATTTGATGGTTGCCCTGCTTGATTTCAGACTTGCTTTGGTGCAATTAATCTTTTCTATTTCCTTGCCTTCCTTTTTTGTAATGTAAATGTATAACCTGCACCTGTTCTGCCATTGTACCTTGGAAGTATGTAACTTGTTTTTGACTGTACAGGAGTTCAAAGGTAAGAGAGTTGGAATTGAGGCTCAGAGGACACTATGAATTTCTGAATTAATTTTGGAGTAAAATAGACCTTGGAACTTTTAGAGATGGAATGATTGTTGTATGTTCAAAAGACATGAGTTTTTAGGAAACAGCGATGGATTCAGCTCTTCACAGTCATGCAGACATTTCAACTTCAAGGTCTTTTGTTAAAAGTTAATGGATTAATGTACATGTTTGACAGATTAGGAATAGAGACTTGATCTAATTATAGTGTCTTGGAGGTGAGCCTAGACAGAGAGATCTTTGGGTCATTAGGGGTCGCTGTCAAATGGTGATTCTCATGAGACAGTGGTTATATAAACCAAGCGTGCTTCCCGTCTCCCTCTGCCTGCTGCCTTGCCATGTAATTGTCCTTTGACCATCCTCCAGCTTCATTGGAGGTCCAAAACAATACGGTCATTTTGTTCTGGACTATGAACCTCCAAACTGTAAGCTTGAATAAAACTTCTTCTTTCCTAAGTGTATCTCTCGGGTGTTTTAGTTATAGTAATAAAGAGCTGACTAACATAGTCACAATAATGTTTTAGGCAGACAGGATGCCGCATGCTATTATATCTCCCTGTACACAGCACCTTAAACTCTTCCACCCTGGAAGTTAAAAGCAAATGATTTTCTATTCATAGGCTTGATGCATCTAGCTTTCATTGGAAATAACGAGTTCTGATAGGGACTATTATACTGACAATTATATTGACAAAGAAAGTAAACAGACTGTAATTAAGAGTGTTGTAAATAGCAGATTTCTAGTTCTAATTGCTGTAAGTCACTGGTAGACAACTCCAGTAACTTCTCAGTAACTTGAATTTGTAATATGGAATTTGTGATAGTTTAAAAAGAAATTGTTACTCGTGAATTTTCTTTGTAAATGAGAAAATGTAATTATGAATTGTTTATGTAGAAATCAATTATTTAAGCAATGAATAATTAATAACTTACAGAACAAACATGGTCTTAAATGCTTAAGAATTTATAATTCTAAAATTAAAAGTGTCTCACCATAAGCTCATTATATTTTAATTAAAACCTGTCTGGTTGGTGCCTATTCTTAGTAATATTTTCCCTTATTTATTTATTTATGTGACTTCATTATCCAATACCTACTATATATCAGACACTATCTCAGGTGCTGTGTATACATTATTGAACGAAATAGATACTACATCTGCCCTCAGGGATATTTCATGTGCTTTAAAAAATACTATTGTCTTACAATTTTTGACACGTTTGACTTTTCAGTTAATACTGACTTCTTTCTTTCTCTTTACATTCACTCAAATTAATGACACTAGTGTAGTTGGATCGAGATTTCCTTTCTCCTCACATCTTTCCATTGCAGGAAAAGGTTTAAAAATATATGTAAGAAAAACATTGTAAGCTATAGATTGATAAAATTCATGTTATTATCAAAGTTCCAATAAAATTAATCCAAACTGATGCCCTCAACTGGGCTTTACTGTCGTATCAAATCCTTCCACACAGCATCTGAGAAGGCAGCACATTTTCTGTGTCAATAGAAAGTCAAAGCATAATGAGAACACATGGGTTATCATGGAATCAGAGCAGGAATTTCAGCGCGATCACTGAAAATATTTACTGAGATGGGATTTAGGTAACCTGAAGGGCCCCTCTCTTCTTCAAGAGTGGGACAAAGAACTCGGGAAGCCAAGTTCTGCCACATTGCATGACTATAGCGTATCAGACCCATCATACCAGAGGAGGGGGCTAATACTCCCTTCGTTACTGAGCTTAAAAGCCCTATAGTTGAAGGGTGAAGGTTACTTTCCCGAAATCTGACATCTAGCACAGCTAGACTTCCGTAAATTATTCCTGTCTTCTGTGTAGGCCGACAGGCCATCTGCCTACATTTGCACTGTCCCTTTGCTGACTGTTTTCCCGAGGCTTGCTACCTAATCTCTGCCCTCAGATATGCTAATATCACAATCTCACTGTTCTGGAAGCTACTGAAAAGTGGCTGTGCACTTGTCTATTTTTATTCATTATGGGTTAAGCTTAACAGTTTGAAACATTTTCCCCTTATTTTCACATTTCTAGGGAATACACCTATCTCTCACATGCATAAAACTACATGTCCCACTAAATGAGAAATATGCTCAAAGGGATTAGGTAGATACATATTACAAGATTCATTTTGTCCTCAAGCAGTTAGTTTGTTCTGGCCAGATATCCTTGAGCTCTATAGCCATTAGTAGAAAATTTTCTAGTAAATTTTCCATTATGTCTTAAGATAGTAAACTTATGTCTTATTTTGTTCTGTGCTGCTATGATAGAACACTTGAGATTGGGTAATTTATGCAAAAAATTATTTCTCATGGTTCTGGAGGCTGGGAAGTCCAATATCAATGTGTTGGCATTTGATGAGAATCTTCTTGTTGCTTCATAATATTACAAAAGTCATCAAAAGGGTTAGAGAGGCCGGCGCCACGGCTCACTAGGCTAATCCTCCACTTGCGGTGCCAGCACCCTGGATTCTGTCCCAGTTGCTCCTCTTCCAGTCCAGCTCTCTGCTGTGGCCCAGGAGTGCAGTGGAGGATGGCCCAAGTCCTTGGGTCCTGCACCTGCATGGGAGACCAGGAGAAGCACCTGGCTCCTGGCTTCGGATCGGCGCAGCGTGATGGCCGTAGCGGCCATTTGAGGGGTGAACCACGGGAAGGAAGATCTTTCTCTCTCTCTCTCTCTCTCTCTCTCTCTCTCTCTTTCTCTCACTGTCTAACTCTGCCTGTCAAAGAAATAAAAAAAATTAAAAAAAGGGTTAGGGAAAGGGGCAAGGGCCAAACATCTTTTTATAAGGAACCCACTCCCCTGACAGCAGCATTCCTCCATTCAGGAGCGCAGAGCCTTTGGGACTTAATCACCTCTAAGAGGTTCTGTAAACATTGTTGCTTTGGAGATTTAGTTTCCAATGCATGAATTCTGGGGTACACATTCAAATCATAGCACTGAGTTTAACAGAAGTAGATATGGGGTTGGTGTTATGGTGCAGTGGGTTAGGTTGTTGCTTGCGATGCTGAATCCCATAACAGGGTGCCAGTTTGAGTGTGGTTGCTCCAGATTCCTGCTAATGAGCCTGGAAGTGAGTGGATGATGGGTTTTGGCCTGATGTTGCAGCCATTTGGGGAGTGAATCAGCAGATAGGAAGCACCTTTCTCTTTTTCTCTCTGTGTCACTCTGTTTTCAAATAAATAAATCTTTTTTTTTTTTTTAAGTACACATGGTTCTTGCCTACTGATAGTTCAAGTCAGGCAATTTTTTATGGCAGTGTGAATACAATACACATTCAGGAGAAACTAAATTTACAATTTTTAATTTCAATCTTTTCCTGAAATAGTGAGATACAGTACAATATGTCCTTGTACTGTTTGGCAGTGGTAGTGAGCTACAGCTTCCAGTTAGCTATGGCATCATAAGGGCAAGCAACCAGTTTTATACACTGCTGTGTGTTACTAAGTTATGATGTTTGGTAAGTTAGGTATACTAAATGCATTTTTTACTTAGTCTATTTTCAATTTATATTGAATGTATTGTGACTTAACAGCACTGTAAGCTGAGGAGCAGCTGTAGGTTTTGTTATGCTTCTTGCTGCTGGACTATTATCATTAAGCTTTTCTAGAAGAATAAGAGACTCGAGGTATTAAAAATTCTATTTCATGGGGTAGGAGTTTAGTGTAGCAATTAATATCCCACATCACAGTATTGGGTTTGATGCCGAGTCCTGGATTCTGACTCCAACTTCCTGATAATGCAGACACTGGTAGGCAGTAATAATGGTTCAAGTAATTGGGTCCCTATTACACACATGGTGGATCCAGGTGGAATTTCTGGCTCCTAGTTTCAGCTTTGCCTAACCATGACCATGGTGGGCATTTGGGGAGTGAACCAATGGATGTTAACACTCTCTCTGTCTCTCTGTCTTATTGCTCTTCAAATAAATAAAAATTTAAAACTTTGTTAATTTTAATTTACAAGGAAAAATATAGATTTCATTAGTATAGATGATGCTACTACATACATTATTGCTTTTTTGTAAAATTGATACTTTCTAAGCAGTTTAATAATATATGTTGGAACAGGAGGATATAATTAATAATAAGTATTGATCATTTATTGGTTATATACTATATTCCAGAAATTATACTAAGTGCTTCACATATTTCCTTTTCACAGCATCAAATAGGTATCAATACCCTCATTTATTTTTTTCAGATAAAGCTAGTAGAAGCTTGAGAAAATTAAGTTCATAGTCACATAAAGAGTAAAGTTGAAAGCCAAGATTCAAATCCAGATATATAAATGGACATAAAAGAACAAAAGATTATTAATGAATAAAAACAATTCCTTGATTCTCAAAGGTGTTTTTAATAAGTAATAAACTTTATAACTTATGACCAGATACTTAGGCCAAGAATATTAACATGAACAGATATGATAAAATATGAAATGAGGATATATAGCACACAAATGACTAATAAAGTGTGAGATGATGGAAAAATGGTGTCAATAAATTTTTGAGACTTAATATTTATACTCATGTCCCAATGTCTACAGAGACATTGGCATCTGTTGGGATCCAGTATATTACATAGCCAGTTTCTAAGACTGTAGATCTCCCTTTCAATGACTTTGTACTATTCCAGTCTGTCACTGTGGATGGTCTCTTGAGTCAGTTACGTCCCTTGCGATAAAAAGGAAGTTACTCTGTGAGGCTGATTCAGCTGCCATACGCCTCATTTACTTTCTGTGTTCTTTACTTTTTAGAACACGGCCATGATGCTGGAAGCAGTTCAGCCATGTAGTGATCATAACATAAAAAACAGTTGCTAAAGATGGATAAACAGGAAGATAAAAGGTGACAAGATAGCTGTTGATATTTTGGTGTTATCACTTCAGCCCAGGACTGCTTAACTCCAGAATTTGAACTTTCAAGAGCAATGCAGCATAATCATTTTGAGCACAGATTCCAAGATCAGGTTGCCTGGCCTTGAAGCCTAGCTCTGCTGCTTATTAGTTGCAGGACCTTGGGCAAGTTACTGAAACTCTCTGTTTCTACTTCCATGGTAAAACTGGGAAGGAAAAAATAAACCTTAGCTCAGCATTATTGAGAAAATTTGCTAAGTTAACACATCTAATAGGGCCTGGGACATAGAAAGTACTTAATAACTGTTAAGCTATCATTATGACACAGCAGATATAGAGCTGCTCAATTATGTAAGCCTTATTTTCATTGTATCTATTGCTTGTAATTAATTGTATTTTTTAAGATTTATTTTATTTGGCCGGTGCCGCGGCTCACTAGGCTAATCCTCTGCCTTGCGGCACCGGCACACCGGGTTCTAGTCCCGGTCGGGGCGCCAGATTCTGTCCCGGTTGCCCCTCTTCCAGGCCAGCTCTCTGCTGTGGCCAGGGAGTGCAGTGGAGGATGGCCCAAGTACTTGGGCCCTGCACCCCATGGGAGACCAGGATAAGTACCTGGCTCCTGCCATCAGATCAGTGCAGTGTGCTGGCCGCAGCGCGCCGGCCGTGGCAGTCATTGGAGGGTGAACCAACGGCAAAGGAAGACCTTTCTCTCTGTCTCTCTCTCTCACTGTCCACTCTGCCTGTCAAAATTTAAAAAAAAAAAAAAGATTTATTTTATTTATTTGAAAGGCATAGTTACATAGAGGGAAGGAGGGAGAGACAGAAATCTTCCATCTGCTGGTTCACTCCCCTTATGGCCACAACAGTCAGAGCTGGGCTGATCTGAAAGCCAGGAGCTAAGAGCTTCTTCTGAATCTCCCACATTGCTGCAGGGGCCCAAGGACTTGGGCCATTCTCTGATGCTTTCCCAGGCACATTAGCAGGGAGCTGGATCAGAAGTGTAGGAGCTAGGACTCAAACTGGCGTTCATATGAGATGCCAGCATCACAGGCCGTGGCTTTACCTGCTACACCACAGCACTGGGCCCCATCAATTGTAATTTTTAAATGATATACTCACCATCAAGTCTTTATTCAATTGAATATGGAAAAATCTGCTTTTGTGAAATTACTATTTTTACATTCATAATGTATTACTACTCTTCATCTAAGGAAGTACAATGTACAGTACATCCTAAAGTGTGCTGTGAGAAACACTGGAAAACGATATTTATAGATGTCTCTTCTTGGAAATGTGTATTTTATATATATATATATATATATGTATGTGTGTTTGTGTATGTACGCATATATTCCACTGCTCCTCCCAACAACCTCATAAGATACTTTTGTTATCTCCATTTGCAATGATGAAACTTTAAGGGACAGAAAGTGTATTAATCTGATTAGTCTTCTACCCTACAAATAATACTCCAAAATAGGTAGCCGGAACAACAGAAACTTATTTTCTCTGAGTTCTGGATACCAAGATGTTCAAGATCAAGTTTCTGGCAAATCCACTTTCTAATAAGGGCTCTCTTCTTGGCTTTCAGATGACTGGTTTCTTGCCATGTTGTCAGATGGCTAGTTCTTTGTGTATATATACACACATAAACACACACACACACACACACACGAGAGAGAGAGAGAGAGAGAGAGAATATCAGAGAATGTACTGGGTATGTATTCTCATGAAGACACTGATCCTATTAGAACAGGGTACCATTCCTATGATCTTAGTTAAACTTAATTACTTCTTTAAAGGCTCCATTGCCAAATACACCCATAATGGGGCTTAGGCCTTCAACATGTCTTGTCCAAGGTTACTTTAGTAGTAAACAGTGGAGCCAAGAGCAACATCAGATCAGGCTTCTCCAAAAAGACAGCATTTTACCTAAGAATTGAGTGAGGTAAGGAGCCAGACATTAGCCATGAGAAGATCTGAGGAAAGAACATTCTAAGCAGAGGACAAATAAAGGCAAAAGCTCTGAACCTGTACTGATACTCGATCATTAGAAGGAAAGAAAGGCCAGTACAGCTGGAGAATAAATGAGAAGGGGACAATTTTCCATTTTATGCATATTTACTGGATATCAATTATTTGCCAGGCCCCATTTAATTCAGTGGGTATGTTAGTGGTCACAATAGACAGGTATTATTTGAAGAGCTAGTGTGTGGGAATTTTCCACAATTGAATAAAGACATGATTCTCAGATGGGAATAAAAGACGTGAGTTCTGAGAAAGATTCTCAGCTCCTGAAAACTGAGTAGAACAAATAAAATCACATATTCATGCTGCGGTTACACTATAATAAATATAGCAATGATAGTTAAAAAATTAAAACTAAATAAAATAACTCATAAAGGGAAAAATCACAGCAAGACATTTACAATTAACCAAAGACAAATATATTCCATATCAAAATTTGTAAGATGAAGTAAAGTGGTACATAAAGAAAAAATGGGGGCCGGTGCTGTGGCATAACAGGTAAAGCCACTGCCTGTAGTGCTGGCATCCCATATAGGCACTGGTTTGAGTACCGGTTGCTCTCCACTATGGCCTGGGAAAGCGGTAGAAATGGCCCAGCTCTTTGGGCCACTGCACCTGCGTGGGAAACTCGGAAGAAGCTCCTGGCTCTTAAGAAGTCTCCTGGGAGACTCGGATGGGCACAGTCCTGGTTGTTGCGGCCAATTGGGGAGTGAACCAGCGGATGAAAGGCCTCTCTCTCTCTCTCTCTCTCTCTGCCTCTCCTCTCTCTGTGTAACTTTGGCTTTCAAATAAATAAATAAATCTTTAAAAAAAAAAAAAGAAGCAAACATCATGAAAACACATGACAGCACCAAATTCATTAACAGAGCTGATACAATTAAAAACAAACCAACCAACCAGGAGTTAGTTCTTATCCACCAATATTAATCTGGCCTGTAAATGGATGGAATTAGATAATGGAAATAATTGTACGACACTGTGAATATACTGAAAACCACTGCATTGAAAACTTCAAAACAATGAAAATGGTGAATTTTAATATTTTTTAAAACAATTGACATCTGCCCTATCATCTTTCTTAGTTGCAAGTAAATTATACTAAATTAAACAGAAGTTTTTTCTGATGCAATAACATACACATCTTAATAATCCATACCATGATTAAGTACCTCTTAGACCCCTCAGTTATATAGTGAGGTAGTTTAATTGGATGATTACTGAGTTCTACTTTCAGTCCAATCTGTTCTTGACTCTATTGGGATCTGTTTGGAAAAACAGACCTGTGTTGTCATGATAGATTCCTCTGGTAATAAAAATAAAGAAATGATGATTTTAACAATATCAACTTTTGCTTTCATCTTCTTCTTCTCAGTATCATTTAAGAGACACAATTCATGTTTATTTCATAATTTAAATATATCAGGTTCAAGGGTAATCTTCTTCCCTAATAATGCAAATGTTATTTATTCTAAATGTATGCTTTTATGTGGTGATTTTTTTCTGAAGTTAAAATATGCCATTACTTCCTTTGATCTTAGCAAAGATGAAATATCATAGTGAAGTGAAATAAACAAATTTTTAAGAAACAGGCGTATTATTTCTATAATGAAAATAGAAACCCTAAATCCTTCAATCAGATGACTGTCTCAGTCTTAATCCAAAGAAAACATTTGCTCTAGGCTGCACAAAATATTTACTTACACAGAACAACCAAGGCACAAAAAGACACATGTGGATGTGAGAAAGTTTAATCTCTCCTCTTTAGGCATCCAATATTTTACCCTCTATTGGGCACATTTTCTAAGTCATATCAAAGTTCCTCTTTTATAAGAATGGAGTGAGGGTAGAGTGTTAAAGGATGTGGGAGAAGACTTTCAATACCAGCTAAAAAGTGGAGAGTAACTACTAACAATATTACATTAATATAGAATAAAAGCCTTTCTGTTTCTATTGAAAAAAGTATTCAGAGATAGGTTATTATTTTTTTAGTATTTAAATTTGTTTTATTTGGGAAAAGTGCTTCTTGTAAAACAGCAGCTGCAAAATATAGAGACCTCTGCAACACTCTTTATTTATTTCTTAAAATACTTATTTATTTATTTGAAAGTCAGAGTTACACACACACACAGAGACAGAGACAGAGAGAGAGAGATCTTCCATCCACTGGTTCACTCCCCAAATGGCTGCAACAGCCAGGGCTGGGCCAGGCTGAAGCCAGGAGTCAGGAGTTTTTTCTGGGTCTCCCACGTGGGTGCAGGGGCCCAAGCGCTTGGGGCATCCTCCGCCGCTTTGCCAGGAGCACTAGCAGGGAGTTTGATTGGAAATGGAGCAGCCAGGATGCTAACGAAACTGGTGCCCTTGTGGGATGCAGGCGCCGCAGTTAACCCTACACATGACAACACCAGCCCCTGTTTTTTCTTAAAGTGAAAGAATGGGTGCAGTCCAAGGTATCAAAGCAGCAGACAGGCAAGTCAGGAGCATGTCCAAGTTATTTTCAGGAAACAGCAACAAAGTGTAAAGGTAAAATTTCCATTCAGGGAATTCCTCTAACAAGTTAACTTTAGCTTGTCTTGTGGATGACTACCCCTCCTCTCTAGTGGAAAAGTAGGACTTCTGATTGCAGACTACTTACTCCACTACAATAAACAGCTCAGAACATGGTTTTGAGTCACATCTGTCTACCTGCAAAGCTCACAGATGGAATGAGACAGATAACCGCAAAAACAAACACAAAAACCCAACAACAAAACTCCTTCAATGAGGACAAAGGTTTCTCAAAAAGTGCCTGGACTAGAAAGGACAGATCATAAAACATTAAATACAACCCTGTATCCAAGACTCAGTTTGTGTTAATAGAGAGGATTACCAGATCGTCTTAATCTCTACGGTTAACTCAATTTCTCTGCTTATACAGGCAGACAGAGCCAGCACTGCTAGATTAACCACTACCAATATGCTGCTGTATCCTTTAAGAGCTACCCAACACATAAAGCTGAAACCACTCAGCCAAGTTTGTCTACCAAGGCTCACACTCACACATAATTTCTATCAGCCCTTGGAGTCAATTTCCAACTCTGCATTGATCCTTACGCCGCTCTTTTATGTGTGATTGTTTAACAAGTCTCCTATCATGCTAAACACAATGGAACTCTCAACGCATTTGCACCTGGTTCTGGTTACTCAGTAGTATTACCTGTGTGCAATTATACAAGAGACCAAAACCACATGGTGGCGATTACAAGGCAAAGAACAGCTATAAAAACACAGATGCGCAGATTTCACCAGAACCTCAAGGGTCCACCTCCTACATCTGTAACAGAAGGCTACTTACGGTTCTCTCTTTCCTCAATGAGAGTCCAGAAGTGGTTCATTCACTGGGCTGAGTATCAGCTTGACGTTTCCACTTTTTTCTCTGTGATTCCTCTCAATGGCCATCAGGGTATGCATGCTCATATAAACAGTTCCCTCAAAATAGGCAGATTCCATGTCTGTCATCAAAGTACCCACACGCCTTGTTGCTCACTGCCTCCTTGTATTTCTGAAGGAATTTCTGCTTTTCTTCTTTCTCCTCCACCCACTACTCACTTGCAATGACAGATGTGACCCAGCGTTCTGGGCGGAACTTTCTGATGTTCTCAAATTGCTTAGAACTCCTCCCGGTGTGAACACACTTGAGACACTAGGTGTGGCTGCAGTTGGAGAGGATCCCAAAGGAGCGCTCCTTGGGATGAGCTTTCTCATAGACCACCTCCATGTAGATCCCCCCATCACGTCCTTACAGCGCTGCATAGCAAATGAGAGCCTCAGCGTCCTTCTCATGGGTCTCAATACAAGATTTTATGAGCTGTGATCTCTGGGCAGCATCCATTGATTGTAGGACCTGTAGCCCACACATGTCACATGGAATCTCCATGGAGACCAACACAGTTCTCCCCATAGTGGCACTGTGCCACTGCACTGTAGGGGCTTCTTTGTTTCCACAGTTCTTCCTCTGAGTCTGTCTTGGTCACGGCGTCCTGCGGGGTGCTTCAGTGCAGGGAGAGGCAGTCTGGCCACAGTAGCGTTGCCCAGGAACAAACTCAATGGCATCCACCCAGCCCTCTGACCTGCTCTCACAGTTGTAAAGTTTGACTTTCTTTACTCAGTTTCGCTTGATTTCATTTCAACGAGTGGTCCAACTGCTGACTCGAGACTTGAGGAAAGAGCATGAGAGGATTTTGCAGTTGGGTCTGTAGCAGCAGTGGCTTCCCGTTTCAAAGGCTTGCTGTGTTCATTCCTGCAGGGGCTGCGGTCTCCACAAATGCAGTACCCTCGCTGAAAATACTTGCACACTACACCACAAGGACTGTCGGAGAGGTGATGCAGGTAGCGACAGTTATCTCCTTCCTCACAGACCCCACGCATAAAATACCTGCAAGTGATCTGCTTAGTCCAGCCGCCGCCTTCGCTGCTGCACCCCTCTCCTCCTGGCCCCGGGACGGGGCCGTGACTGTGGAATAGGAGTGGGGGAAGCCGCTGCCAATGTTGCCACGGCTGCCACACCTGCTGCTCCTTCTCCTCAAGTTGTGGCCGTTGTTCCTAGAGCTGCAACTTCCGCTATTACTTTTCATCCCACACAGCAATGGACCGGAAGTACCGGAACTTCCGGGATCACATAGTTTGGTCTGGCTGGGGAAGGAGCGAGGCAAAACGAGAAGACAGAGGCGCTGGCTGGATCCCACCGGCCCCAGGTCCAGATTACTTTCTATTGAAGACTTAGATGTTTAAGAAATTGAAGGTAGTATGTAGTGTTCAAAAAGAAGCTAGTGCCGTTCAATTCTGACTAATCTGCTTGCTAGATCTGTCAATTATTGAAAGAGAAGTGTTGAAGTTTCCAGCAATAAAGGATTAGTCTATTTTCCCTGCACGTATCTAAGGTTTTTGCCTCACATATGTTGACAGTCTTTTTTAGGTGCATGCACATTAATGATTGTTGTATCTTTTTGCAGAATTGACCCTTTCTCGCTGTGTAATGGCCCTTATTAACCTGATAGTTTACCTTGCTCTGGAATCTGCTTTTCTGATGTTAATGTAGCTACTCCTATTTTCTTTTTATTAGTATGAGCATGATGCATTTTTCTACATCCTTTTACTTTGTATATTCCTTTGCAGATAAAGTTGGCTTTCTTGTAGAAAACACATGAGGATACTTCAAAATATTCATGGAAAAATGTATATTATGGAGAAAATATGCATAGGTTTCAAATTATTGCACCAAAATTTTATATTTTAATTCAATTTTCCATGGATATTTTGAGGTACTCTATTTGCCATATTTTGTTTTTTGTTTTTCTAAAGATTTATTTATTTATTTGAAAGAGTTACACAGAGAGAGAAGGAGAGGCAGAGAGAGAGAGAGAGAGAGAGGTCTTCCATCCACTGGTTTACTCCCCAATTGGCTGTGATGGCCAGAGCTGCTCTGATCCAAAGCCAGGAGCCAGGAGCTTCCTCCAGGTCTCCCACCCAGGTACAGGGGCCCAAGCACTTATTTGCCATATTTTGTTTATCCACTCTGATGCTCTGTTTTTTTAATTTATGTACTTAAACCATTGATAATTATTATGATCACTGATATATTTGGATTAATATCAATTATATTTGTTAGAGCTCTTTGCCACTCTTGATTTTTTTGCTTCTTTTTGTTTTGCACACTTTCTTTGTCTTTTCTGGATTTAACTGAGTGTTTTTTATGAGTTCATTTTTTTCTTCTCTCACAACATGTAAATCATACTTTATTTTTACTTCTTTTCTTGGTTGTTCTTGCAATATACATTTACCACTAGCCAAGTCCGCTTTCAGGTAATATTATACCAAAAAACTGGTGGTGCAAGTAATTTGTTACAAAATATTCTCCATAACTCCCTCTGTCCCCTTTAACCTTGATGTCATTGATTTTACATATCTATATACTATATTCATTGAACCCATTGTTATTACTTGAAACAAATTATTATCTGCTCTCTGGTAATGTTGACTAAAAGTGGATATATCTGAACCTTATCACCCAACATTCTAATCCAAGTTACTTATATATGCCAATATAAATGTATATGTGTGTACCAAAAGACTGGTGAAGGATGTTCATACTGGCTTTATTTATTTATTTATGATAGCTCAAAACTATCAATAACTGTTATTGACATACATCCCAAGATGTATAGAGTAAAACAACAGTCATTTATTTAGCTCAAAATCCTGTAGGATAACCAATTAGTTTCTCTTCTTTGAGCTTGATCAGCCAGTACTGGCTAGGATCATTCCTGCCTATAATCTGCTGGATTGACACTCTAGAATGTGTTAATCACCTCAGGATGTCCTAACAGCACGCCATAGATTGAATAATTTAAACAGAGAAATTTCTTTTCTCACAGTTCTAGAAGATATATTCCTAGTCTGAGGCTATGAATGATTCTGTTTCTCCTAAGGACTCTGGCTGATTTGCAGGTGGCTTATTTTTTGCTCAGTCCCCTCATGACCTTCTCTTAGTGTATGCTTATGAGGACAGGAAAGAGAGAGAGGGAGAGGGAGAGAGAAAGAGAGAGAGGCAGGCAGAGAGAGAAGTGGAGAGAGTGAATGAATTAAATTCTGAGGTTTCTTCTTACAAGGACCCAATCATAGTAGATCAGGGCTCAACACTTACTATTTCACTTAACCCTTATTACTTATAAGCTTTATCTACAAATATAGTTACATTAGGGGTTAGGTCCCCAATATATAAATTTTGGGGGTGTTAGCTGTCACAAAGCACACCAAACACTGGAGTAAGGGAAAGGGTTTATTGGGGAAAATCCAGCAGACCGGAGGGAAGGGGCAAAGAGGGATAAGAGAGAGTATAAGAGAGAGAGAGAATATAAGAGAGAGAGAGGCAGAGGAGAGGAGCTAGCAAGGAGAGAAGAGAGACGAGAGGGGGAGAGGAGAGAAGAAGAGAGGAGCCAAGAGAGCAGGAGAGAAGAGCCAAGAGAGCCCCGTGTTCAGGAATAGGTCCTTTTAAAACTTTGGTGGAGGACGGGCAGGGAAGCAGGAGCAGCGAATCCCATTAGGATGGGGGTGGAGCTTGACAACAGTGGTTGGGCCATGTGGCCACCTGACTTCCAGCAATGGTGGCGGGGGCTAGAGCTTAGGATGTAAATCAGGGTGTAGATCGAGCCATAGATAAAACTGCACCAGTTTCCTAACAGGGGGAACACAAAGATCCATATAAAGTGGCCTCACTAATACCCTGATGACTGACAAGTTGTTGAATATGTTGACTGAGGATATAGAGTCATATGCCATTCAAAATCTAGTAGGCTCTTCTGGGTTTCCTCACTTCACAGTTATAGGATTCCAAAAGCTCAAGAGTATGAGTTGCAAAAGCTCTTAAGGTCTATGCTTAGAAAGAATAGAATATCAGTTCTAGTCTAGATTCAGTTGGTAAGGAAAGCAACCACAACCAATTTTGCAATCCTACATAAAACCCATATGTCTATCAGAAATAAAATGGATAAATGCATTGTTAAATTCAAATAATGGAATACTATATATCAAAGAAAAAGAGCAAATTAATGCTATATACCATACAGGTGAGTCTGAAAAACTTGTTGAATAAAAAATGTGTAAAATTATGTCTACATGATTCCATTTACTTGAATGGAATAAATTCACTTTAGGGGCAAGAAGGGCATTTTATGTGCTAGTCTATATCTTGATCAAAGATTTTTATATGGGAATATGTTTATTGGTTAAAATTTACTAAGCTATACATTTAGGATTTGTATAATCTATTATATGTATTTTATAACTTGGATTTTAAAAATTAACCAACAGTCAATATTTCTCAGATATTCTCACTGGTGGAGATTTTCTGCTGGTTGTGTGACTTCCCATTTAGAACCTAAGCTCTGTTATTTTTGATGAAACTCAAAGTGATTTTCCCACTATTACTTAGATATAGTCATTGTCTTCGTTTCAGTTGTATCATGCTATAGTCATATCCAAATTGGTTGATCGAAATAAGTTTTCAAACTTACTGTTCTCCCACTTAAGAGAAATACTGCAATCCACTTTTCAAAGCTTTGTTTATTTATTAGAAATTAGAGCTACACACACACACACACACAGAGAGAGAGAGAGAGAGAGAGGGAGAGAGAGAGAGAAAAAGAGAGAGATTCCATCCTCTGTTTCATTTCCCCGATGGGTACAATGGCTAGCTGAGCCAGGCTGTAGGCAGCCCACAAACAAGTCATAGACAAGTCAAGGTCAGTCTTGGCTTGTGGAATTCCTGGGATGAGAAAGTCAAGTACTCCCATGTTGAAGGAGGATGATTAAACAAGAGCACTCTGTTAAAATTAACTATGTTGTGACGATGTTGCAAAAAGCCCGATAAGTTGCTTGTGTATATTGTTATCCTCTGAGTTGCCTTGAGCTATAGCTGGTTATGTATAAATATCTCTGAGATGCTGGAATAAATGAGCCTTGATCAGTTCATTTGTCTTGGCTCCATTCTCCGTGCCCGTCCCTCTTTTCATTCCCACTCCCTCCTTCAGTTTCTGTTCGACTGGTGCTGCTGGCCTGCACACCAGACCAAACTCTGGAGCCAGGAAAGGAACTTTATCTGGTTTACCCATGTGGGAGGGCAGGGGCCCAAACAATTGGTTCATCTTCCTTTGCTTTTATAAAGCAAGGAACTGGACCAGAAATGGAGCAGCCAGTACACAAACTGGGGCCCATATGGGATGCCAGCATTACAGGCAGCAGCCCTTCCTACCTGAACATCACAATGCTGACCCCTATATTGCAATCCATTAAATGGACATTTTCAGTAACAAAATTAGTGTAACTGCTATTATTGATTACATTTCAGCCCTATAATAGTTTATAAAAACAATTACACTAGGAGTATGGTGAGATGGCAAGAGAGTACATAGCTGAGCTTCTAACAAATATTCCATAAATGATAACATCTGGTCTCTAATCAATGTCTACTGGAAGCCAAATAATGCTAACCCAATTCTAAAGATTAGGCTGAAATTGGAGCATGCCCACTAAAATTGTCTGTGACATCGCTTCTTCTCTAAGAATGACTTCTTTGTTCTCTTTTCAGAACTGCCAGATGCATTATCCCAAGTAGCAGCAATGCAGAAAAGTGAGAGGTAGAAGAAATATATTCCATCTATGCAACTTTCGGTAAGATTTGTAGAAGAAATGACCTTTGAACTTGGATAAAGAGGATTTCACTAGATTGATGTGAAGGTAAAGGGCCAAACAGGCTAAGGATTCAGCAAGAACAAAAATGCCTGTGTAAGGACAGACTTATTTAGAGGGTGATAAGCTTTACTATATTAACATTTGTTGCAGAGAGTTGTCCTGTGCATTTTAGGGTGTTTTAGCAGCATCTTTTGTGTCTAGCCACTGGATTCTATTAGATGACCAACAGTGTGTTAAGGTATTATTAAATGTACTCCAGGGGTATCATTCCCTAACTGTTAGCACTAAAAAAAGAGTATAAAATGTAATGGAAAGAATGATTGATAACTCTTTTTAAAAAATTTTATTTAAGGTATACAAATTTCATATATACAGATTTAGGAACATAGTAATACTTCCCACCCTAGCTGCCTTCCTTCCCAAACTCAAACCCTTCTTCCTCCTCCATCTCCTATTCCCACTCTTAATTTTTACAAAGATCTATTTTCAGTTTACTTTATATTCATAAAATTAACCCTAAGAGTTCAAGAAATAGTGTACATATATATATATATATATATTATATATATAACCCACTGTTCCCTAATAGGAAAGACAAGGACTGTAAACAATCATTGAGTCTCAAAAATGTCAATTTCACTCCTATATGTTACATTTTAGGTACTCTATTAGTTACCACAGATCAGGGAAAACACGTGATAAGGTATTAATATAAGGTATTAATATTTTTAATAATCTTTTTATATTGCCAAACTTCTGGGGAAAATAGCTCCCTAATCCATTAATAACTTGCTTAAATTAGTTCATTGTATTTTCTAGCCAATCCTTAATAATGTCCTAATGAAATAGAGAACATGTGAGTTTCAGCTGAGTTAGTGAAACTGGGAAAATGTGAAAGGCCTTGAGTATGAAATAATCCACATGGTGAAAATAACTGACAAAAACGGGGGATGGGGCATTATTTTCTGCTGTCTTCAACTGGTTAAATCACTTAAAAAGGAATATTCAAAGTAAAACGGTTTATGTCATTTAAAATATTTTCCTTTGATTATATTCTTTATATAATCCTGAAATCTTTACTAAATATCTAAAACATACCGGAAACTGTGCTACACATTAAGGTTGCAAAGATGAATGAGACAGGGTTCTTATTCAAAGTGCCTATAGCCCAGTGAATTATTTGAATATGGTAATAAAATGCATAGTGTGAGTTTCTTAAGAATGAATCAGAGTTATTTGGTACATTGGAGGAGAAGGAACTCCCTGAGTCCAACTTAAAGAACAAGTGTACATATAGAAAGGGATTTCAAAGGTTAGAGCAAATGGAGAGAATTACAAGGAAGAAAATGCATGAGAGTAGAAGAGCTTTTCCTTATTGAACACTCTCAAGTCATGAGAGTGGTAAACACAGACTCTGTAGTTAGATAAGACAGCCTGTGTTTGAATCCCAGCATTAATATCTGCTTTACTAGCCGGCGCCGTGGCTCAATAGGCTAATCCTCCACCTTGCGGCGCCGGCACACCGGGTTCTAGACCCGGTGGGGGCGCCGGATTCTGTCCCGGTCGCCCCTCTTCCAGGCCAGCTCTCTGCTATGGCCAGGGAGTGCAGTGGAGGATGGCCCAGGTGCTTGGGCCCTGCACCCCATGGGAGACCAGGAAAAGCACCTGGCTCCTGGCTCCTGCCAGGATCAGCGCGGTGCGCCGGCTGCAGCGGCGGCCATTGGAGGGTGAACCAACGGCAAAGGAAGACCTTTCTCTCTCTGTCTCTCTCTCACTGTCCACTCTGCCTGTCAAAAAAAAAAAAAATATATCTGCTTTACTATATAAGCATACACACACTCTTGTTGCATCCACTCGTCAGCTAAAATAGAATATTACAAAAACCAGTGACAGTCACACATGAATTTCATTGAAAAGGAGAGGCAAATGAGAGGCAAGGCAACCCATCGGGACCAACACTCCTTACCAAAGTGCAGCCCCCAGTAGCAAGTTACACAGCTTTTTATAGTATTCTGTCCACTAGGGCTCACAATTTCAAACCGGACCCCTGGTATACAGTGAACAATAAAAAAAAATAAATAAAAAAAAAACCACCAGAATATGGTTGTAAGATAACAATAACAAACCCAGTAACAGATCCAAGATATGGTTGTAAGATAACAGTGAAGGACACATTTCTGTCAACCTAGTTCCTGGGAATTTGGGCCCACATAGTTTCACAAGATATACCCTTAGCCATTAGTAAGCAAAGCTAATATGTACAGAAGCAAGAGGTCTGCAATTAACTTTTTTTTTTATTTGACAGAGTTAGACAGTGAGAGAAAGAGACAGAGAGAAAGGTCTTCCTTCCATTGGTTCACTCCCCAAATGGCCACTATGGCTGGAGCTATGCTGATCCGAAGCCAGGACCCAGGTGCTTCCTCCCAGTCTCCCACACGGGTGCAGGAGCCCAAGGACTTGGGCCATCCTCCACAGTCCTCCCAGGCCACAGCAGAGAGCTGAACTGGAAGAGGAGCAACCGGGACTAGAACCCAGTGCCCATATGGGATGCTGGCACCGCAGGTGGAGGATTAACCAAGTGAGCCATGGCACCAGCCCTGCAATTAGCTTTTAGCCACACGCACTCCATTTTGATTTTGACTCTACACTCTTTGTAGAGAATGTTGCATAAGTGCCTCTCAGGGGGACACTCACCCCTGTAATTAGAGGCATGGCTGCAGGTTGCAGTTTCTGCTCACACCAAAACTGGCCAGGGATGGGCACACCTGCCCCAAAGGAATGTGGCAGCTGGACCATCAGGGGGCTGATGGACCTGGAGTATTTTTGGGAATTTGTAAATTTGCAGGAGCATGTAAAAGGGCCTGCCTCTGAAGGTTTGCAACACAGCTCTAATCCCTATCTTAGACCATCAGACCGAATTCCTTTTCCCAAATCCTTAAGTTGATGTATAACTTTGCCTATGTGCCTGCTGGCTTGTAGACTTGCTGGTTCCCTCTAAATAAAAGTGGGAGCACATAGCTATCCAGTGGCACACTCTTAGAATGGACGCTCCTATGTCCTGTCTCATTTGAATAACCTCACACTCTTTTGCTTATGGAGCAATATATTAATAATTAATAAATGTCATTGGATTGTTGAATGTTTACAAAGGCAAGATAGTGTACTTTCTTCTGGTGATTCACATGCAAAAAATGACGTAATTTCACATCTCAAGAAGTTTACAATTAGTGCAAAAGGCAAAGAGTATCAGGAATTGAAAGGCAGAGTTATTTGTGCTTTTAAAGAGCTACTTACATAGAAAGATCACAATAACTCAGACTGAGGAATTCAGGAAAGATTTCCTGATTGTATTAATGCCTGCACAAATCGTAGGGTTAGTATATGTTCAGGTGACAGTCTTATTGACAAAGAAAGCCATGACTCCTTTTTGAGCCATGTGCTAATTAATATGGCTAAAGAATTGGCAATGAAGAATGGTGCTCTGTGTGAAATTAGAGATCTTGTGCTTTTTGATTCTATTATTTTGGGGAGTGGTGGTAGTGGTAAGGGAGGTCAAGGGGAGACCATAAGTCACCATGTAAATGAAGGATTACCCAATGGCTTCTGAAAGTACACATATCTTTATCCCACTTATAAATGAAAATATGAGCAGTGTATTGGATTGAAATGTTTAAAAATGTATTTTAAACCTTGGTTGATCCATTTTCTTTTTTTTAAAGATATTTATTTATTTATTTGTAAGGCAGAGTGAGAGAGAAATGTGGAGGGAGGGAGGGAGGGAAAGAGGAAGAGAAAGAGAAAGAGAAAAAGAAAGAGAAAGAGAGAGAGATCCTGCATTTACCGGTTCACTTCCCAAATGGCCACAAAAATCAGGGCTGGTCCAGGCTGAAGCCAGGAGCCAGGAACTCCATCTGAGCTTCCCACGTGGATGGCGAGGGCCACACTCAGTCCATCCCCTGCTGCTTTTCCATGTGTATTAGCAGGGAGCTGAATCAGAAGTGGAGCAGGCCAGGACTCGACCTGGTACTCCAAATTCTGATTCCAGCATCGCAACCAGCAGTTTAACCTGCTGTGCCGCAACACTGGCCCCTTTACTAATCTAATATTGGACTGTCTTTGCAGGTATTAACATTTAACCAACTTTAACTTTTCCAGGGCCGGCACCGTGGCTCAATAGGCTAATGCTCCGCCTGCGGTGCTGGCACACCGGGTTCTAGTCCCGGTCGGGGCGCCGGGTACTAGTCCCGGTTGCTCCTCTTCCAGTCCAGCTCTCTACTATGGCCCGGGAGTGCAGTGGAGGATGGCCCAAGTCCTTGGGCCCTGCACCCACATGGGAGACCAGGAGGAAGCACCTGGCTCCTGGCTTCGGATCAGCGCGATGCGCCAGCCGTAGCGCGCCGGCTGTGGAGGCCATTGGAGGGTGAACCAACGGCAAAGGAAGACCTTTCTCTCTGTCTCTCTCTCTCACTGTCCACTCTGCCTGCCAAAAACAAAACAAAACAACAACAACAAAAAAAACTTTTCACAGCTACAGACACTCCTGGAGATAACAAACAGTTCTTGTTGATGGAGTGCTGTGCTCGATAATGTGCTCTACATCATAGTTTCCTCTACGAAAGAGTGAGTGAGAATTAAGGAAGTCAATCTAGTAGGTTTTGAGACAGTGCATAGAGCAAGGATGATTAGCGCCACAAACACTCTCACAAGTACATGTACACAATCAAGTACATTGAAACTAAAAGTGTTTCTCTCTTGATAAATATTTCAGTTGGCTCAAAGGTGTTAAATCTATTCTATCTCCTCTACATCGTATTACCTGATGCTGTAGAAAAATTACCAGGCTAAATACCATGAAAAACTAAGGCATAGCATCTACAGCTCAGTACAGAATTAATATATAATCATACTTTCCTTAGGAGAATTTCTGTGCTTAATTTCTTCTTTTTAGAAATCCCATTGATATTCTGAATCGAAACCGCATTGATATTCTGACCTGGAAGCAGTTTAATTATTTGCTGTTATCAGACTTTGTCTTTAACCCAAGGGGAAAATTAGAAAGGCAAGCAACAAAATGATATGAACTTCAAATGACAAGTGAAGATGAGACATTAAAGATATAATTAAATCATGCTTTTTAGCATTCACAGACCATCTGTGTACAGAGATGTACTCATGTACAGAGGCATTATAACAATACACAAGAGCCTGGCCACCTATCCATCTACTCTAGTAAGGAATTCAACATAAGGCGAAACTAGTCAAAGTTTATCCACCTCATATCCAAGACCCTGAGGACACCATGATAGCTAGGCTCAAAGTATGTTGCATTTACACAGCTCTTCTGAGCACTTCAGAAGGAAGAGGATTCATGTGAATTCTTTGAGATTCTCTCCTGAGTCCTGGGAAACTCTTCCCCAAGTACTTTTCTGTAAGTGGTTTTCCTGTTCACATGGATTGCTACCTCTTCAACTCTTATTCCATGCTCTAGAGTAGACAAGAAAGATTACCTTAGCAAAATAGTCTACAGATTGTTCTGCTTTTGGGCAAATTCATGTGTTCGTGGTTTTGCACCCAGAGAAACACTATGGTGAGGAATAAGGGTAGGCAGGTCCTGCCTGAAGCAAAACAAGGGGGAAATAAGGCTTACTTTTATCCACCTATTTCCTTTTATAATTTTTCTTATGCTATTTGGCATCTTTTTTCATGAAAGTACACTAATTTTTTATCATAGAAGCTAGGAAGCTTTTCAGCTACTTGATAATCCAGTGGCTCATTCTCTTGAATACAATATCTGATTTGACCTTGTGGCAATGTTTTCTTTCAAGCTTTCTAGAATAATTTCATCTCCAATTTTCTCCAATTTTATCTCCAATTTTCTCTTGAACCCTGCCCTTTAAACTTATTTATCTGATTAAAATTGAATGCTAAGATTAGGATTTCTAGAGTTATATTGTCCAAATTTGTGATCCTAATTTAAATATTTTGTCTTCTATAGTAGGCTGATGGTATAAATATGTAGAGATAGGTAGACATTTCAGAACCTCTCACAACTCATAAAAAAGGCATTAATTTACCATCAGTGTATGTCAGGTATACTTGGGAGTTAAGCATCAAGTTTATTAATGCAAAGTTTTTGAACACACTCCTCAGGGAGTTGAGATACAATTACAGAACTTCTGACTTATAATACATCCATTAATAACAATAAATTGTATTTCTGTTTTGGAAAACCACAGGTCAATGAACTTGATTTCATTCTAATCAATATTGTTTAATATTGAAGTCATCATCAATCACAATAGCTAATATTATTGAACCTTTATGATACACTTAAATGATATAATATATCTCATTTAACTTTCACAGCAAACCTATAGAGTAAGTTCTGTGTGTTTTTTTTTTTTAACTTTTATTTAAGCATTTATTTGCTTTTATTTGAAAGGCACAGCAATTGAGAGAGGGAGACACCACAAATGCCTACAACAGATGGGACTGACCCTGTCTTAAGGAAGAGCCTGGGCCTCTATCCAGATCATGGTTGCAAAGACCCAAGTACTTGAGCCATCATGTGCTGCCTACCAGGATGTATATTAGCAGCAAGATCAAATCAAAAGCAGATCCCAGACCCAAACCTAGACACTCCAATATGATATGTGGTTGTCCCACGTAGTAACTTAACTGTTGTGCCAAGTGCCTATCTCCTATGATTTTATCTATTAAAAGAGTAAGAGAATAGAGGTTCAAAGGGATTAGGTAACTCCCAATATCACACACCTGGTAAGCAGTAGAATGTGGATTGAACCTTAATACATATGACTCCAAAGTCTTTATGCATAGTCCCATTGCACTGCTTCCATTATGGTAATTAGTATGAGTTCATTAAGTATATTTCACATAAATACAAGATAATTCCTTTATAAAATAATGTAACTATGTTAAAATGATAAATTTCATTTGGCTTTCATAAATACATAAAAAAATTTCCTCTCATGATGTTCTTATAAACAAAAGTCCATATTGATCCACAAAACATTGATAAGAAAATATGGATTTGTAACTACTGAAAGAAAATCATTGAAATTAATGCATAGTTTTATTTTAATAATACACATTTTCTATGAACTTTTTGAAGATTGTATTTTACAAATTTTATCAGATACTCAGTATGCATTAAACAATAATTTCCAATTCTTCCGCTCAGCCTCCTGGTAACCTCTAATCTATATTCTTTATCTCTGAATTTGTTTGTTCTAGATAATTGATTTCAAGGTTCAGTGATTTGTAGCATGTATCAGAACTTCATGTCTTTCAGTGGAATGTATTCCTTTGTGTGGAAATATCACATGTTGATTATAACCATTCATCTGTTGATGGACACAAGGGTTTTTTTCCCAACTTTTGGCTATATGAGCAATGTTGCTATTAGCATTTTATATATTTAGCTAAATTTTTACTTTCAATTATTTGGATATATACTTATCAGTGAAATTGCTAAGTCATAGGATAATTCTGTTTAATATTTTAAGGAACTACCAAACTCTATTCCATAGTAGCTTCAACATTTTACCTTGCCAGCTGTGAGCTGAGAGTTCTAATTTCTTCACATGTTTTACAACACTTTTATTCATTTATTTGAAAGGAAGTTACAAAAAGAGGGAAAGAGGGAGGGAGGGAAGAGGAAAAGAGAACAAGATAGATAGATAGATAGATAGATAGATAGATAGATAGATAGATAGATAGATATCTTCTATATACTGGTTCACTCTCCAAATAGCTACAACTAACAGGGCTGGGCCAAGTTGAAGCCAGGAAGTACATCTGGGTCTCATGTGGGTAGCAGAGGCCTATGCACTTGGCCATCTTCTGCTGCTTTTCTAGTCATATTAGCAGAGAGCTGGATCATAAGTGGAGCAGCCAACACTCAAACTGGTGTTCCTTTATGGGATGCTAGTGTTGCAGGCAGCAGCTTACCACTCTGTGACACAATATTGATTCCAACATTTGCTATTTTTAATTTCCTTCATTGTAGCCATCCTAGCAAGTTTGAAATGATATCTTACTATGGTTTTGATTTGTGTTTGCCAGATATTGAGCATCTTCTCAAGTGCTTACTCTCAATTTGAGTATCTTATTTGAGGAAACACTTATTCAATACCTTTGGCATTTTAAAATAGATTGTTTGCAATTTTGTTATGGAATTGTAGGTTTTCAAAAATATTTATTCTTGGATGGGGCCGACACTGTGGCATAAAGGGTAAAGTCGTAACCTGTGGTGCTGACATCTCATATGGGCACCAATTCAAGACCTGGTTGCTCTGCTTCAAATCCAGCTTCTTGCTAATGTGACTAGGAAAGCAGTGGAAGATGGCCCAAGTCCTTGGACCCCTGCATCCATGTGAGAGACTCAGAAGATCCTGGCTCCTGACTATGGATTGGGCCAGCTCTAGCCATTGTGGCCATTTGGGGAGTGAACCACTCTCTCTCTTTCTCTTTCTCTCTTTCTCTCACCTTCTCTCTTTCTCTCTCTGTAACTCTGCCTTTCAAATAAATAAATTAAATCTTTAAAAAATATATACATGGTATATTAAACTTTTTGATATATGATTTGCAAGTATCTTTTTCTATTCTGTGTGTTAACTTTTCATCTTTCTGATAGTGTTTTCAAAACAAAATGATTTTTTAATTTTCATGAAATCCAATCTACCTATGTTTTTGTTCTTGCCTATACTTTTTTTTTTTTCTGTTCTTTTTTTTTTTTTTTTACTTTTATTTAATGCATATAAATTTCCAAAGTACGACTTATGGATTACAATGGCTTTCCCCCCATACCGTCCCTCCCACCCACAACCCTCCCCTTTCCCACTCCCTCTCCCCTTCCATTCACATCAAGATTCATTTTCGATTATCTTAATATACAGAAGATCAGCTTAGTATACATTAAGTATGGATTTCAACAGTTTGCTCCCACACAGAAACATAAAGTGAAAAATAATAGATGATTTTTTAAAATGATGATGAAATCAGATTAGACCTATTGTCATGTTTAATCCCAGTGAGAGTCAAGTTGGGAATTGATAATTTCTTTCTTTTTTTTTTTTTTTACAGAGGATCAGTTTAGTATGCATTAAGTAAGGATTTCAACAGTTTGCACCCCCATAGAAACACAAAGTGAAATATATTGTTTGAGTACTCGTTATAGCATTAAATCCCAATGCACAGCACATTAAGGATAGAGATCCTACATGAGGAGTAAGTGCACAGTGACTCCTGTTGCTGACTTTACAAATTGACACTCCTGTCTATGGCATCAGCAATCCCCCTATGCTCCAGTCATGAGTTTCCAAGGCTATGGAAGCCCTCTGAGTTCTCCGACTCTTATCTTGTTTAGACAAGGTCATAGTCAAAGTGGAGGTTCTCTCCTCCCTTCAGAGAAAGGTACCTCCTTCTTTGATGGCCTGTTCTTTCCACTGGGATCTCACTCGCAGAGATCTTTTGCCAGAGTGTCTTGGCTTTCCATGCCTGAAATACTCTCATGAGCTTTTCAGCCAGCTCCGAATGCCTTTAGGGCTGATTCTGAGGCCAGAGTGCTATTTAGGACATCTGCCATTCTATGAGTCTGCTGAGTATCTCACTTCCCATGTTGGATCACTCTCCCCTTTATTTACTCCATCGGTTAGCGTTAGCAGGTACTAGACTTGTCTATGTGCTCCCTTTGACTCCCAGTCCCTTCACCATGACCAACTGTGAACTGAAACTGATCACCTGGAACAGTGAGATGGCATTGGTACATGCCACCTCGCTTGCCTATACTTTTGATGTCAAATTTAATAAAATATTAACAATTCAAAAACCATGAAAATTGGCCCTGAAGCATTTATCACTCTAATTTTTAAACTATGTTTTTGGTGCATTTTGAGCTGAATTTTATATATAATCTAAGGGCCTAAACTTATCCTTTTGCACATGAATATATAGTTCTCATAGCAACATGAATTGTTTGTTTCCCTATTGAATGCTGTTAGTACTCCTGCCAAAAATCAATTGATCATGTGTGCAATGATTTCTTTTTGTATTCTCACTCCTGTTCCGTTGGTTTATCTGGCTATGCTTATATGGTCACCAAACTTTTTTTAAAGATTTATTTATTTAGGTGAAAGTCAGAGTTACACAGAGTAGAGAGGCAGAGAGAGAGAGAGAGGTCTTCCATCTGATGGCTCACTCCCCAATTGGCTGTAACAGCCGGAGCTTTGCCGATCCAAAGCCAGGAGCCAGGAGCTTCTTCTGGGTCTCCCATGTGAGTGCAGGGGCCCAAGGACTTGGGTCATCTTCTATTGCCTTCCCAGGCCATAGCAGAGAGCTGGATTGGAAATAGAGCAGCCGGGTCTTGAACTGGCACCCATATGGGATGCCAGTGCGTTAGGCCAGGGCATTAACTCACTGCGCCACTGCACCACAGCGCCAGCCCCCACCAAACTGTTTTGATTACTGTAGATTTGTGTTAGGTTTTGAAATATGGAAGTATGAGTCCACCAACTTTGTCATTGTTATTCAGGATTATTTTAGTTATTCTGCATCCCTTGAATTTCTATGTGAATTCAAGAATTACTGTTATAGTTAATGTTGTGTGTAAACCTAAGAAGATAAATGTACCCAGGCATTTGGTCAGACATTGTAGATGTTTCTGCAAAGGTGTTTTAAAGATATGCTTAACATTTAAATCAGTAGACCTTGAGTAAAACAGGTCACTTCCTATGTCGTGGGTGGTCCTCATCCAATTGGTTAAAAAGCCTTAGTAGAAAAAGATTGACTTCCCCCAGAAGAGAGAACCTATCATTAAATTATCTTTGGACTCAAATTACAGTACCAACTCTTCCATGGGCCTCCATCTCACCCATCTATCCCGCAGATTTTATAGTTGCCATACTTTACAATGCATGAGCCAGTTCCTTAAAATTCTCTTTCTCTTTACACACACACAAATACACCCCTGCACACACACAGTGATTTTAAAATGCTCAGGGAGAATGGAATTAACAGTTAAAAATTAAAAATAAATTTTTTTCAACATAAGCTCCATCAATTTCAAGACACTTTCGTAAGCAATGATACCACTCTTTTAGTCCATCTGTAAAGAACTGAGGCTCCTGGGAATTTAACCATATCAATACAGTCTTTTCTACATTGCTAACTGAAGAAAAGTGAGCGTCCCATTAAGATTTTTAAGGTTAGGAAACAAAAAGTAGTCAGAAGGAGCCAAATTAGGACTGTAAAGTCGATGCCTAGTAATTTCCCATTGAAATTCTTGCCTGATTGCCCTCGTTACATGTGAGAGATGAGGAGGATCATTGGCACGTCAGAGAAGGTTTCTCTGGTGAAGCTTTCCTGGGTGGTGTTCTGCTTTAGTTAAATTTCTCAAAGCCCTCCTCTACTTAGTAAATTCTACTGTCCTCTGGACTTCAAAATATCAACAGGCAAAATGCCCTGAACATTCCCCCAAATTGCCATATGACCTTGGCTACCTGCTTTTGCTTTCACTTGACCACTTGTACTTCTTGGTGTCCATTGCATGGATGGTGATTTGTCTTCCGAATTGTACTGATAAAACCATATTTCATTTCCTGTTTTTATCCATCAAAGATATATTTTTAGGATCTTGATCCAACTTATTTAAAATTTCCACTGAAATTTCTACTCCTGTCTGTAGCTGAGAAGTTTTGGCACCCATTATGCAGAAAAGTTTGCTTTACTTTAATTTTTCAGTCATAATTGGGTAATCTATACCAATTTAGATGTCTATGGTGTTGGCTACTATTTCTGCTGTTAATTACTAATCCTCCTCGATTAGAACACAAACAAGATTAGTTTTTCCTTGCAAATGTATATGGATGTTATGCCACTATACACTTTATTTTCCTTCTTTAAAGTATCTTATCTCTTCTTAAAATGAGTTATCCATTTATAAATGGCTAATTTCTTTGGAGCATTACTCCTATAAACTTTTCATATAGGATTAAAAATTCTTCCACCCTGGTTTCAGTATGTTTGATGTTTGTTCTTCAATTATAGAAGAATTAATTGTGATCTAAGCATGGCTCTTTTTTTTAAACTTTTATTTAATGAATATAAATTTCCAAAGTACAGCTTATGGATTACAATGGCTTCCCCCCCATATCGTCTCTCCCACCCGCATCCCTCCCCTTTCCCACTCCCTCTCCCCTTCCATTCACATCAAGATTCATTTTCGATTCTCTTTATATACAGAAGATCAGTTTAGCATACATTAAGTAAAGATTTCAACAGTTTGCTCCCACACAAACATAAAGTGAAAAATAACAGATGATTTTTTAAATGATGATGAAATCAGATCAGACCTATTGTCATGTTTAATCCCAGTGAGAGTCAAGTTGGGAATTGATAATTTCTTCTTTTTTTTTTTTTTTTTTACAGAAGATCAGTTTAGTATACATTAAGTAAAGCTTTCAACAGTTTGCACCCCCATAGAAACACAAAGCGAAATATACTGTTTGAGTACTCATTATAACATTAAGTCTCAATGTACAGCACATTAAGGACAGAGATCCTACATGAGAAGTCAGTGCACAGTGACTCCTGTTGTTGACTTTACAAATTGACACTCCTGTTTATGGCATCAGTAATCTCCCTATGCACCAGTCATGAGTTTCCAAGGCTATGGAAGCCTTTTGAGTTCACTGACTCTTATCTTGTTTAGACAAGGTCATATTCAAAGTGGAGGTTCTCTCCTCCCTTCAGAGAAAGGTACCTCCTTCTTTGAAGACCTGTTCTTTCCACTGGGATCTCACTCACAGAGATCTTTCATTAAGTTTTTTTTTTTTTTTTTTTTTACCAGAGTGTCTTGGCTTTCCATGCCTGAAATACTCTCATGGGCTTTTCAGCCAGATCGGAATGCCTCTAAGGCTGATTCTGAGCCCAGAGTGCTGTATAGGACATCCGCCATTCTATGAGTCTGCTGAGTATCTCGCTTCCCATGTTGGATCACTCTCCCCTTTATTTATTCTATCAGTTAGTATTAGCAGGTACTAGACTTGTTTATGTGCTCCCTTTGACTCTTAGTCCTTTCATTATGATCAATTGTGAACTGAAATTGATCACTTGGACTAGTGAGATGGCATTGGTACATGCAACCTTGATGGGATTGAATTGGAGTCCCCTGGTATGTTTCTAACTCTACCATTTGGGGCAAGTCAGCTTGAGCATGTCCCAAATTGTACATCTCTTCCCTCTCTTATTCCTACTCTTATGTTTAACAGGGATCACATTTCAGTTAAATTTCAACACCTAAGAATAACTGTGAATTAATTACAGAATTAAACCAGTCATATTAAGTAGAACAGACAAAAAAACTACTAAGAGGGATAATGTATTAAGTTGTTCATTAACAGACAGGGCTATGCTGATCAAGTCACCGTTTCCCATAGTGTCCATTTCACTTCAACAGGTTTCCTTTTTGGTGTTCAGTCAGTTGTCACCAATCAGGGAGAACATATTGTATTTGTCCCTTTGGGACTGGCTTATTTCACTCAGCATGATGTGTTCCAGTTTCCTCCATTTTGTTGCAAATGACTGGATTTCGTTGTTTCTTACTGCGGTATAGTATTCTAAAGTGTACATATCCCATAATTTCTTTATCCAGTCAACCGTTGATGGGCATTTAGGTTGGTTCCAGGTCTTAGCTATTGTGAATTGAGCTGCAATAAACATTAGGGTGCAGACCGCTTTTTTGTTTGCCAATTTAAATTCCTTTGGGTAAATTCCAAGGAGTGGGATGGCTGGGTCAAACGGTAGGGTTATCTTCAGGTTTCTGAGGAATCTCCAGACTGACTTCCATAGTGGCTTGACCAGTTTGCATTCCCACCAACAGTGGGTTAGTGTCCCTTTTTCCCCACATCCTCACCAGCATCTGTTGTTGGTAGATTTCTGTATGTGAGCCATTCTAACCGGGGTGAGGTGAAACCTCATTGTGGTTTTGATTTGCATTTCCCTGATTGCTAATGACCTTGAACATTTTTTCATGTGCCTATTGGGCATTTGGATTTCCTCTTTTGAAAAATGTCTATTGAGGTCCTTGGCCCATCTCTTAAGTGGGTTGTTGGTTTTGTTTTGTTGTGAAGTTTCTTGATTTCTTTGTAGATTCTGGTTATTAACCCTTTATCTGTTGCATAGTTTGCAAATATTTTTTCCCATTCTGTCGGTTGTCTCTTCACTCTCCTGACTGTTTCTTTTGCAGTACAGAAACTTCTCAATTTGATGTAATCCCAATAGTTGATTTTGACTTTGACTTCCTGTGCCTCCCAGGTCTTTTCCAGAAATTCTTTGCCTGTGCCAATATCTTAAAGGGTTTCTCCAATGTTCTCTAGTAACTTGATGGTGTCAGGTCGTAGATTTAGGTCTTTAATCCATGTTGAGTGGATTTTTGTGTAAGGTGTAAGGTAGGGGTCTTGCTTCATGATTCTGCACGTGGAAATCCAATTTTCCCAGCACCATTTATTGAATAGACTGTCCTTGCTCCAGGAATTAGTTTTAGATCCTTGATCAAATATAAGTTGGCTGTAGATGTTTGAGTTGATTTCTGGTGTTTCTATTCTGTTCCATTGGTCTATCCATCTGTTTCTGTACCAGTACCATGCTGTTTTGATTACAACTGCCCTGTAGTATGTCCTGAAATCTGGTATTGTGATGCCTCCGGCTTTGTTTTTGTTGTACAAGATTGCTTTAGCTATTCGAGGTCTCTTGTGCTTCCATATAAATTTCAGCACCATTTTTTCCAGATCTGAGAAGAAGGTCTTCGGTATCTTGATTGGTATTGCATTGAATCTATAAATTGCTTTTGGGAGAATGGACATTTTGATGATAATGATTCTTGCAATCCATGAGCATGGAAGATTTTTCCATTTCTTGGTATCCTCTTCTACTTCTTTCTTTAAGGTTTTGTAATTTTCATCGTAGAGATCTTTAACGTCCTTGGTTAAGTTTATTCCAAGGTATTTGATTGTTTTTGTAGCTATTGTGAATGGGATTGATATTAGAAGTTCTTTCTCAGCCATGGTATTACCTGTGTATACAAGGGCTGTTGATTTTTGTGCATCGATTTTATACCCTGCCACTTTGCCAAACTCTTCTATGAGTTCCAATAGTCTCTTAGTAGAGTTCTTTGGGTCCCCTAAATAAAGAATCATGTCATCTGCAAAGAGGGATAGTTTGAGTTCTTCCTTCCCAATTTGTATCCCTTTAATTTCTTTTTCTTGCCTAATAGCTCTGGCTAGAACCTCCAGAACTATATTGAATAGCAGTGGTGAGAGTGGGCATCCCTGTCTGGTACCAGAACTCAGTGGAAATGCTTCCAGCTTTTCCCCATTCAATAGGATGTTGGCTGTGGGTTTTTCATAGATTGCTTTGATTGTATTGAGGAATGTTCCTTTTATAACCAATTTGCTTAGAGTTTTCATCATGAAAGGGTGTTGTATTTTATCCAATGCTTTCTCGGCATCTATTGAGATAATCATATGGTTTTTCTTCTGCAGTCTGTTAATGTGGTGTATCACATTGATTGTCTTGCGCACATTAAACCATCCCTGCATACCAGGGATAAATCCCACTTGGTCTGGGTGGATGATCTTTCTGATGTGTTGTTGCATTCTATTGGCCAGAATTTTATTGAGGATTTTTGCATCTATGTTCATCAGGGATATTGGTCTGTAATTCTCTTTCAGTGCTGCATCTTTTTCCGGCTTAGGGATTAAGGTGATGCTGGCTTCATAGAAAGAATTTGGGAGGATTCCCTCTTCTTCGATTGTTCTGAATAGTTTGAGAAGAATTGGAGTTAGTTCTTCTTTAAATGTCTGGTAGAATTCAGCAGTGAATCCATCTGGTCCTGGGCTTTTCTTTGTTGGGAGGGCCTTTATTACTGTTTCAATTTCTGTCTCAGTTATGGGTCTGTTTAGGTTTTTGATGTCTTCCTGGTTCAATTTAGGTAGGTTGCATGTGTCCAGGAATCTATCCATTTCTGATAGGTTTCCCTGTTTGCTGGCATACAGGTCCTTGTAGTAATTTCTGATGATTCTTTTTATTTCTGTGGTGTCTGTTGTTACATTTCCTTTTTCATCTCTGATTTTTTGATTTGGGTCTTTTCTCTTCTTTTTTTAGTTAGTTGGGCCAATGGGGTGTCAATTTTGTTTATTTTTTCAAAAAACCAGCTCCTCGTTTGGCTGATTTTTTGGAATGTTTTTCTTGATTCAATCCTGTTGATTTCTTCTCTGATTTTAATTATTTCTCTTCTCCTACTAGATTTGGGTCTGGTTTGCTGTAGGTTTTCTAGATCCTTGAGGTGAATTGAAAGCTCATCTATTTGGTGCCTTTCCAATTTCTTGATGTAGGCACCTATTGATATAAACTTTCCTCTTAACACTGCTTTTGCTGCATCCCATAAGTTTTGGTATGTTGTGCTGTTATCCTCATTTACTTCCAGAAAATTTTTGATTTCTCTTTTAATTTCTTCTATGATCCATTGTTCATTCAGGAGCATGTTGTTCAATCTCCATGTGTTTGCGTATGCTCTAGGGATTCCTGAGTTGCTAATTTCCAACTTCATTCCTTTATGGTCTGAGAAGCTGCATGGTATGATTCTAATTCTTTTGAATTTGCTGAGACTTGCTTTATGGCCTAGTATGTGGTCAATCCTAGAGAAGTTTCCATGTACTGCTGAGTAGAATGTAAAATCTTTAGCTGTAGGATTGAAAGTTCTGTATATATCTGTTAGATCCATTTGAGCTATAGTGTCATTTAAATCTACTGTATCCTTGTTGATCTTCTGTCCTATTGATCTGTCTATTTCTGAGAGTGGAGTATTGAAGTCCCCCAGTACTATTGTATTGGGGTCTAAGTCTCCCTTAAAGTCCGTTAACAAATCTTTTAGATAAACTGGTGCTCTGTAGTTAGGTGCATATACATTGATAATTGTTATATCTTCTTGTTGAATTGATCCCTTAATCATTATATAGTGCCCCTCTTTGTCTCTCTTAACAGTTTTTGTGGTAAAGTTTATGTTGTCCGATATTAAGATGGCTACGCCCGCTCTTTTTTCATTTCTGTTGGCATGGTATATCTTTTTCCAGCCTTTCACTTTCAGTCTGTATGGATCTTGGTTGGAAAGATGTGTTTCTTGTAAGCAGCAAATAGATGGGTTTTGTTCCTTAACCCAATCAGCCAATCTGTGTCTTTTAACTGGACAGTTCAGGCCATTCACGTTCAATGTGACTAATGAAAAGTGGTAACTTTGCCCTGCCATTTGCCAAAGATAAGTTCTAATATATGCTTTGAATTCCCTGTGATCTTTTTTTTTTAAAAAAAGATTAATTTTATTTATTTGAAAGAGTTACAGAGAGAGGGAGAGGAAGAGGGAAGGGGAAGAGAGAGAGAGAGAGAGAGAGAGAGAGAGAGAGAAGTCTTCCATCCGCTGGTTCAGTCCCCAAAAGGCCACAATGGCCAGAGCTGAGCTGATCTTTAGCCAGAGGTCAGAAGCCTCCTCTGCATCTCCCACGTGGGTGCTGGGACTTAAAGACTTGAGCCATCCTCTGCTGCTTCCCCAGTCCCATTATCAGGGAGCAGGATCAGAAGTGGAGCAACTGGGACTTGAACCAGAGCCCATATGGGATGCCTGTGCTGCAGGCTGGGGCTTCAACCCACCATGCCACAGCAGCAGCCTCAGAGCAGGGCTTTTTTTCACACTCATGGCTTATCCTTCTTAGTGCTTCAAAGTCTTGTATAGACACATTGTAACTAGTATGAATTTGTATTGTCACCAACCATTTTCAAATCCATACAGAGTTTTTTTTAAAATATGAATTACCCATAAACTTTTTGAAGACTTCCTCATATGCACATATACAGAAACACACATAATTTGGTGATCTTAAGTTTGTAAAAAATGGAATTAAAAAATGTAAATTTCCTATTAAATTTTGAAATAATTTCATAATATATTGGTTCTGTTTCTCTAGATAAGTGATAAAATCAGCTTATCTACTACTTCAAAAATTATAGTGAGGTTTTCATTAATTTTCATTTTCTTTCTATTGCATATGCTTAGTAGGTACAATATAATATGTTTATATATATACATAATAAAATTCCTAGTCTGGTCAAATAGTTAATACATCTCTTACCTGCCATAGTTACCTTTATTTTGTGATAAGACAACCTAAAATCTATTATCTTAACAAGTTATCATTATACATTATAATATTAATAACTATTGTCTGATGTCATACATTATATTTCAATGTTGTGATCAGAAATGATACTTTGTATGATTTCAATCTTTTAAAATTCATTAGTATCATGTTTCAATCTTTTAAAACTTATTAGGCATCAGGACGCATAACACGTAATATTTCCTGGAGAATGGGCCATGCAGGAAGGTGGACTCAGGAGCCAGAGCTAGGAATTGAACCCAGGGTACTTCAGTGTGGGATGTACACATCCTACCCGGTCTCTTAACCACAAGCCAAATGCCAAGCCCTGGAATATCTTTTTCAATCTTTTTATTTTTCAACATCTTTTTGTATTTGTAAACAAAATGAAAAAGTATTCTTGTAGATAGGATACAAGTTAAGATGCTTTTTATCCATCATGGAAATTTCTTTCTTTCAATTGGAGAATTTAGTTCATTTAATTTAAATGACTGAAGATAAAGAATTACTTCTGCCACTTTGCTGTTTGCTTATAATATACTTTATATATTTTTTTCCTAAATTCCTACACCAGTGACTTTTTTTAAGCAAAGATTATTAATTTTTTTTGACAGGCAGAGTGGACAGTGAGAGAGAGAGACAGAGAGAAAGGTCTTCCTTTTCTGTTGGTTCACCCCCCAATAGCCGCTGTGGCCAGCGCACCGTGCTGATCCAAAGCCAGGAGCCAGGTGCTTCTCCTGGTCTCCCATGCAGGTGCAGGGCCCAAGTACTTGGGCCATCCTCCACTGCACTCCCGGGCCACAGCAGAGAGCTGGACTGGAAGAGGGGCAACTGGGACAGAATCTGGCGCCCCAACCGAGACTAAAACCCAGTGTGCCGGCGCCGCAGGCGGAGGATTAGCCTATTGAGCTGTGGCGCCGGCCAGCAAAGATTATTTTTAAAAATTTAGTTATGTATTTTAGAGGTAAAGAGACAGATGGAGGATGCATGTTGGTTCATTCTTTAAAATGCCTGCAATGGTTGGATCTGGGCTGGGCCAAATCCAGAGTCAGGAATTCAATCCAGATCTCCCATATGGGTGGCAGGGGCCCTAGGACTTAAACCATCACCACTGCTACCCAGGATCTGTAATATAATGAAGCTAGATTCAAGACCTGGAGGCTGGTATCAAATCCAGTACTATGATATGTGATGTGGGTATCTTAACTGGCATCTTAACCATTAAGATAAATGCCTGCTCCCATCAGTACCTTTTGTTAGTATTTATTTGTTCTTTTGTAATATATAACTTTAATTCCTTTCTTCTTTACTTTTTTGTTTGTTTTTACTTTCTTAATGATTACCTTGAGGACTACAGTTAACATTAAATTTATAATCTGATTTAAATAATACCAACTTCTTTTCAATAATATACAAGTACTCTGACACTTTTTTTTTAAGATTTATTTATTTATTTGAAAGGCAGAGTTACAGAGAGGCAGAGGCATAGAGAGAGAGGTCTTCCATCTGCTGGTTAACTCCCCAGATGGCCACAGCGGCTGGAGCTCTACCAATACAAAGCCAGGAGCTTCTTCCGGGTCTCCCACGTGGGTGCAGAGGCCGAAGGACTTGGGCCATCTTCCACTGCTTTCCCAGGCCATAGCGGAGAGCTGGATGGGAAGAGGAGCAGCCAGGACTTGAACCGGCACCCATATGGGATGCTGACACTGCAGGCGGTGGCTTTACCTGCTTCGCCACAGCGTCGGCCCCAGTATTTTGACCCTTTACACACATGACCCTCTTCCTTTATATCTTCACAGATTATTTCTTTATATATATGTGTCCATTAAAATGGACTGATATTTATTGTTTTTTTGCAATGTCCTTTTAAATCATAAAAAGTTAAAAAAAGAAGACTTACCAACCAAAAGTACAATAATATTGGCTTTTATATTGAAATATATATGTACCTTTACCTATAATCTTTATTAATTTATCTTCAAGTTACTGTCTAATGTCGTTTCTTTTCAGCCTGAGGGCAGCCTTTCACATTTATTATAGGGAAGATCTAATTGTTACAAACTCCCTCAGCTTTTTTTTACTTAGGAATTTCTTAATCTTCCCTTCGTTCTTTTTTTTTTAAATATTTATTTATTTATTTGAAAAGCAGAGTTACAGAGAGAGAGAGAGGCAGAGACAGAGGTCTTCCATCTGCTGGTTCACTCCCCAAATGGCGACAACTGCTGGAGCTGTGCCAGTCTGAAGCCAGGAACCAGGAATGTCTTCTGAGTCTCCCAAGTGGGTGCAGGGGCCCAAGCACTTGGACCATCTTCCACTGCTTTCCCAGGAGCATTAGCAGGAAGCTGGATTGGAAGTAGATCAGCCCGGTCTCAACTGGGTGCCCATATGCAATGCTAGCATTGCAGGCAGGGGATTTACCCGCTATGTCACAACACTGGCCCCTCCCTTTGTACTTGAAGTATAGTTTGCCAGGTATAGAATTTCTGGGAGACGATTTTCTTCTTTATCTCAGCACATTGACTATGTCATCCTACTGACTTATGTCCTCCCCAGTTTCTGATGAGAAATCAACTATTGGTTTTATTGAGGATTGTATACTTTTCTTTTCCTACTTTTAAGATTTTTCTTTTTCTATTTTGACAGTGTGATTTTAATGTGTCTTTGTGTGAAGCTCGTAAGTTTATCCTGTTTGGATTTAGTTGTAGGTCCATATGTTTAATTGTGTGTGGAAAGTTTCCAGCCATTTATCCTTCAAATATTCTTTTATAAATGTAAATTTTCTTTCTGAAAATTTTTAGTTTGATGAAATCCAAAAATGACTATTTTTATTATACTTTGATGTCTTATTTTATAAATCATTATCAATTCAAAGATCACCAGAATTTATGTTTAATAATTTATAATTTTCAAACTTAAATTTGATTCTTTCATGCATTGTGAGTTAATTTTTGTTTATGGCATACAGTAAGGAGTCTGTCATTATTTTATCCAATATAGTCCAAAAAACTTGTAATGAAATTATGGTCTAGGGACTAGCAACATCACTATTACCTGGAAACTTGTCACAAAAGCAAATTCTTGGGCTTTTTACCTACTGAGGCAGACCCTCTGGGTGTGAGGTCCAGTAATCTGTGCTTTAACAAGCCCTTCAGGGGATTTTGTTACATGAAAATGTTTGAAAACTGCCTAAATGCAGTCTGCTGACTTTGTCCCACTGACTTGCTACAAGGGAAAGAAAAACACGATTTCAAGTTAGACTGCTGTTACTCTGTATTCATTTTGGCATAACCCATATTCCTAATAATTAGAAGTTAAGCCTTGGACCAGAAACTGTCATGTGAACAATAGAAAATTTTACTTACAAAGAGTATTTTTGAGAATGCTCCTAGTTGAACTAAGAGAGAGGTCCTAGTGTTATTCTGCATGTGGACTATCAATTTAGTCAGGTGTTTCTTTTATGCTGCTTACCAACAAAAGATAGGAAAAACTAAACTGATGCACCATACAGGTTTAAGATGCCAATATGTTAACAATAGGTGCTTCCAAATGTTTAAAGGTATCTTTCACCAGTGGTTTTTTTTTTTTACTTATACTTTCTATTTTGGAAATATTTATAGCATGCATTTTAACAGGTGTAGGAAATTAACATTTTTATCTACAAACATCTATATCACATCCATAGCCCTCACAATTGACACAGACTGGAGCAGAAAATGATTAGCCTATAGCAGCATCTAAATAATGACTCATTTCCAGTAATAATATAAATCTGACATGCATGATCTCATAATTAGTCTTGATGTTATAAGTTCTAAATATTTTAAATGTCAGCAGATTAAATGTTACATTAACTAGAGTTTCATAGAATTTAAATGCCATCAGTTTTTTGTTGATGACTTCTGTATCCCCAGAAAAGAACTCTGTCCCAGAGCACCAAAACTTAGCATGGAAAAATAAAAATGCTGACCCTTCTCTATTTCCCAATAATTTTTGTATTTAATAGAACCTAGGAGAACATTATTCATTATCTGCAAAGTAACAAATAATGTGACCTAGTTTATTTTACAAATTGGAGACATTAAAAATGGTAAATATTGTTGGTATTCTGTTTACATTTTTGAGCTTTAGCAGAACAGAAATTTCGAAGACATTGTCATAGCATATCTAAGAGTTTAAGGATAATAAAAGTAACTGTGAATGGCATATTTCTTAGAATAAATAATATTGCATTTTCTTGGCTCTAATATAAGGAAGATGTATGAAATTTGCAATTATGCACTCATAACAGTATTCTTCCTAGACTTTACTATTTGTTCTCCAGAATGTGATTTCTCACATTCTTATTTTCTTCCAGTAGCTACAGAGTTTTCTGAACTAAGAAGAATATAGAAATTTTTCTGGACACTTTATTTTTATTTTTTAATGATTTTAAAAATTTGTTTGAAAGGCAGAGTTGCAGAGAGAGAAGGACACACACCCACACACACCCACACACACATACAGATCTTCCATCCACTGGTTCAATCCCTAAATTGTAGCAATGGCCAGGGTTGGTTCAGGCCAAAGTCTGGAGTCTTGAACTCCATCCTGGTCTCCTACGTGGGTGGCAGAAACCAAGGACCAAAGCACTTAGGCCATCCTCAACTGTCTTCTCAAGTATTTAGTAGGGAACTGAATGTTAATTGGAAGAACTGGCCTGAATCTAGGTATTTGTATACTTGTAAAGAATCATTATAGGAATTAAACTCATGGAATAGTTTAAGATTTCCAATAACAAAATCTTTGGTCCATTTTCTTTTATTATTTGAATGAAATAATGAATCTTTACACAGAAACCATTACAGATATGAAAATACTTATCATTTTGCTTATGTTTTGTATAGCATTATCCTTTGTTTATGAATTTATTTGTAAAGTTTTTGGTAAGTATAGATAACTGATAGTTTAAGAGTGGACTATTTATTCAGTCAGTTCTTTTTATTCAAATTATTTATTCAATAGATCAGCATGAACTTAACCTTCTAGACATGACAGGGTAACAATTTGAAGACTTACCTTTCCACCTTAAACCGCTAGAAAACTGGCCAACATATACTAAAAATTCATTTCCAACCACTGAATAACAGGAAGCAGTGTGCTCCTTATGGGGGCAGAATTGTTAACTAAGACCAACGGTAGGACTCTAGTGAAAAATCAAAGTTCAGAGTTCAAGGAAACAAGAATGGTTAAAATTATTTGCAAAATACATGAGAAAAGGGTGATACACATAACGTCCCAGATATCTTTACAGAGAATTTCTTAGTCTGAGCACTAGTCCACAAATGTAGGAAAGAAGGTCATGGGAATCAACCATGGAATAGAAATAGGTGGAACAATTCTTGAAGCTCACACAGTGCAGGGAAGATGTTGTTTCCTTTCATCCAGAATAAATAAAATGCTTACTTAATACACTGGACTTAAAGTAGAGTCCTGAAAAAGGGTACCAACCTTGGCAATGGGACTATCCTAGACTTAGATAAGGGCAGCTCTGAACTTGTTGTAACTAAACATAATAAAAACTCAAAAAGATGAAACTGATTATAAATTACTTAATTGCATTACAGACCAAAGACATCAATTTAGTTTTTCCTAGCTTTTGTTGGTAGGCAGCATAAAAGAAACACATGACTACATTGATAGTTCACATGCAGAATAACATTAGGACCTCTCTCTTAGTTCAACTAGGAGCTTTTTCAAAAATACTCTTTGCAAATTAAATTTTCTTTTGGCCACAAATGGTGCTGAGTCAGGCCAAAGCCAGGAGCCAGGAGCTTCTTCCAGGTCTCCCATGTCAGTGCATGAGCCCAAACATTTGGGCCACCTTCTGCTGCTTTCCTAGGCACATTAGCAGGGAGCTGGATGGGAAGTGGAGCAGCTGGGACTTGAGCCAGCGCCCATATGGGATGCTGGCACTGTAGGCAGAGGCTTAACCTTCTATGCCACGGTGCTGGCCTGAAACATATTTCTTATTTATAAAAACATGTGGGCAAACTTTAACACAAAGAAAAACAAAATCGTAGATATTAAAAAGACTCAAATGGAAATCCTGAAAGTGAAATATAACTAAAATGAAAATACATCCAGTGGTAATTACAGAAGTTTATACACTGCAAAAATATTAATGAACTTCAAAGTATAGCAATAGTAACTAACCAAAATGAAACACAGAACAAAGCAATGAAAAATGAGCCAACATTCAGTGATCAGTGAGATGACATGATTTTCTACTTAAAAAACCCCAAAGAACTTCCAAAGACACTAGTGGAATTAAAAAGTGAATTTAGGCTGTGATGCCAGCATCACATATGGACGCCACTTCTAGTCCGGCTGCTCCACTTCTGATACAGCTCCCTGCTAATATGCCTGGGCAAGCAGCAAAAGATGACCCAAGTCCTTGGGCCCATTCCACCCGATGGCAGACCTGAAAGAAGCTTTTGGCTCTTGTCTTCAGGTCAACACAGCTCTGGCTGTTGAGGCCATTTGGGGAATGAACCAGAGGATGTGAGATATCTCTTTCTCTTCCTCTATCTCTCCTCCCTCTGACTTTCAAATAAATAAATCGTTTTTAAAAAGGTTTACTTAGCAAGATCATGGGGCATGAAGTCTACATACTGAAATCAGTTGTATTTCTAAATAACATCAACAAAAAACTAGAAAGAAAAATAAGTTAATATTCACAAGATCTTCAAAAATAAAAAAGAATAGCTTTGTATAGTATATTATACATTTCTATGGTCTGTAGTTGCCCTACTGTGCTATGGGACACTAGAATCTGTTACTTATAATTAATTGTGTCTTGGCACCCTTTTTCCAATCTCTTTTTCTTCCTCTTACCTACCCCCAGCATCCCTGGTCTCTCAAGTAATTTCTTTTCTTTTCTTTCTTTTTTTTTTTTTATTTGACAGGTAGAGTTATAGACAATGAGAGAGAGAGACAGAGAGAAAGGTCTTCCTTCCATTGGTTCACCCCCCAAATGGCTGGTATGGCCGGAGCTACGCCGATCCAAAGCCAGGAGCCAGGTGCCTCTTCCTGGTTTCCCATGCGGGTGCAGGGGCCCAAGCACTTGGGCCATCCTCCACTGCCTTCCTGGGCCACAGCAGAGAGCTGGACTGGAAGAGGAGCAACTGGGACTAGAACTCGGCACCCATATGGGATGCTGGCGCCACAGGCAGAGGATTAACCAAGTGACCCACAGCGCCGGCCCCTCTAGTAATTACTTTTCTAGCTACATATTGAGGCTTTTTTTTTTTAACTTCCACAAATGGGAGAAAACGTGTTATTTGTCTTTCTGTATTTGGCTTGATTCATTTAACATAATGACCTATAGTTACATTTATTTCACTTCAACTGTCATGCTGTCTGCATCTCTATAAATTTTGCACTGTGCCTCATAAATCTGTACAAATGTTACATGTTAATTAAGAACTTTTTAAAAGAAAATGGATAAAATGAAAAAAGTAAAGTTAAAGAAGAATAATTTTATGAAATATGCGTGAGGCCCTATATACCATAAATCAAAAATAAAAACACTGAAAGTAGTAAAGTAGGTAACTAAATGTAGATATATTCCATGATCATGGATTGTAATATTAAATATTGCAAAATGTAATAAATTGACCTAGATATCCAACATAATATCAGTCAAAATCTAGTTAAATATAGTTAACAGAAATAAACTGATCATAAAATTTACATGGAAATGTAAATGACTTAGAATAGTACAAATAATGCTGTACAAAATAAAAGTCAAATAATTTATGCTATCTACTTTCAAGAGTTACTATAAAGCTACAATAATCAACAGTGTGACATTGTTATAAAGATAGACATATGCATCGACAGAACAGAATAGGCTGTTCAGAAATAGATTTTTAGATATGTGAGAATTTATTTTTGCCAAAGGTGCTAAATTTATTCAATGGGAAAAAATCTTGTCAACACATCATTCTAGAATATTGGCTATCCATATGCGAAACAATGAATCTCAACATTGAATCCACAATAAAAACAAAAATTAACTGGAAATAGACTATTGACCTAAATTTATGAGCTAAAACTATAAAACTTGTAAAGACAATATAGTAGGTAATCTTTGATATCTTGGGCTATGTAAAGATTTCTTAGATACATTACAACCCATAGAAAAAATGTGATAAATTTGACTTCATCAGAAATAATAAAGTTTGTTATTTAAAATAAGAGGGGCCAGCATTGTGGCACAGCGGGTAAGCCGCTGCTTGAGATCTCAACATCCCACATACTCTTAGGTGTAATTCCCAGTTACTCTACTTCCAATCCAGCTCCCTGTAATGTTCCTGGGGAAGTAGTGGGAGATAGCCCAAGTAGTGGGCCCCTGTACTTCGTGGGAGAGCTGGATTAGCTCCTGACTCCAGGCTTCCCCTCAGCCCAGATAAGCCATTGTGGCCATTTGGGTAGTGAACCAGTGGATAGAAAATCTCTCTCCCTCTCTATCTCCTTTCCACCCCCATAACTCTGCCACTCAAGTAAAATAAATAAACCTTTAAAAAACATAAGAATGTGAAAAAGAGGCTGGCGCCGTGGCTCAATCAGCTAATCCTCCGCCTTGCGGCGCCAGTACACTGGGTTCTAGTCCCAGTCGGGGCGCCGGATTCTGTCCCGGTTGCCCCTCTTCCAGGCCAGCTCTCTGCTATGGCCCGGGAGTGCAGTGAAGGATGGCCCAAGTTCTTGGGCCCTGCACCTGCACGGGAGACCAGGAGAAGCACCTGGCTCCTGCCATCGGATCAGCGCGATGTGCCGGCCACAGTGCACTGGCTGCTGCAGCCGTTGGAGGGTGAACCAACGGCAAAAAGGAAGACCTTTCTCTCTGTCTCTCTCTCTCACTGTCCACTCTGCCTGTCAAAAAAAAAAAAAAAAAGTGAAAAAGCAAACCACACATTAGAGGAAATAAGTACTTGTAAAACATATGCCTGATAAAAGACTTATATCCATAATTTTAAGAAACTTTTAAACTACTATAATTTGTAATTATTTTTACCTCATATTTTTACATTTGTAAACTAAGAAAAGCTGTTTCTTCTCATACTTTAAAATAAAAATTCACACACATTATTCCCCTTATGCTGAAATTAAATGTTTAACTCAATCCTATAACATATATATATATATAAATTTACACACAATATTTTCAGTGCCTTGAAATATATCACTTTTATTATTTCATGTTATTATAAAGCTAATACATGGACATATGCTCTTTGTAAAGTATTTTGAAAATACCTATTCATCAAAAGTAAAGTATAACAATCTCTCTTATCATCAATCTGTAGTCATATTCCCACTCCAATATTTTGTCAACATATTCTTTAAAGATTTATTTATTTATTTGAGTGGAGAGTGAATGAGAGAGAGAGAGAGAGAGAGAGAGAGAGAGAGAGAGAGAGAGAAGGAGAACTTTCAGTGCTGTTTCTCTCCCTAAATGCCTGCAGCAGGCAGAACTGGGCCAGGCTGAAGCCAGGAGCCAATAACCCAATCCTGGTCTCCCAAGTGGGTGGCCCCAGGGGGCCGAGTACTTGAGTCATCACCTGCTGCCTCTCAAGATGCACATTAGTAGGAAGCTGAATTGGAAGCAGAGGCATTCCAATACCGGATGGTGGCTTAACCTTTGTGCCACAACACTTGCCCCCCCTCCCCAGCAATATTTTGTTGAGAATTCTTGCAGTTTCCTTTTTTATGCATTTTCATAGTCTTTCAGTTAAGATTAAGTTTGGCTTCATATAAAAGAGAACCTCAAATAAGAGTGACACAAACATGATAGAAGTTTATTCCTCTGTCCTGTAAGTTAAATCCAGAGGTATTTTATTCAGAGCAGAAATGGCAACTGCACAATCACAAGGAACTCAGAATCCTTTTGCTCCTCCATTCAACCATATGTTGTTTCCATTGGCAAGGTCACCTTGTGTTCTACAATGGCTGTAGTGTGGATGCTGCAGTCATTCTGCATACATTGGAAGTTAAAGAAAAAGTGGAAAAGAAAAAATATAATAAAGAGGCACCTCTAATTATATGCTTTCCTTTTAGGAAGGATCCTAAATATCTCTACACTAAATTCTCTTTTATGTATGTTTTCCTAGAATTTTATTTTGTGGCCACATCTTGGCTGCAAGCAAAGCTGAGAAATATCTATTGCTGGAAACATTACCACACTTAATGCTGTAGGGCTTCTATTAGCAAAGAAGAATGTATAAATGGATATTAGACATGCAAAGAGAAGTATATGCTCATACACATAAAGAAAAATAGACATGGGTATATTTTCCTAAAGAGAATTACACCATTCATATTGTGATACAAGTTCATTTTCCATTAGGTGAAATGTTTTTAGAAGTCTCTCTGTATCTGTAAATAAAATTTTTCCAATTTTTACTTATTTACAGATACTCACTGAAACAATATTTATATTACCAGCACAGATTAAAGCAATCATTAAGATAGTTGGATTTTTTCCCCAGTACAAACAATTGCATGTATACTTAAATTTATTTTAAGTATAAAACATATTGCCTAATTACTTTGCAAAAAACACTTAAATGCTTACTTCAAATAATAATGAAAAAATAATTAAACTCATTACTTATTTTTCATTTTTTTATTTTTTTAACTTTTATTTAATAAATATAAATTTCCAAAGTACAACTTTTGGATTACAGTGGCTTTTTCCCCCCATAACCTCCCTCCCACCTACAACCATCCCATCTCCCACTCCCTCTCCCCTTCCATTCACATCAAGATTCATTTTCAATTATCTTTATATACAGAAGATCAATTTAGTATATACTAAGAAAAGATTTCAACAGTTTGCACCCACACCAAAACACAAAGTGTAAAATACTGTTTGAGTACTAGATATACAGTTAATTCACACTGTACAACACATTAAGGACAGAGATCCTACATGGAGAGTAAGTGCACAGTGACTCCTTCCGTTGATTTAACAATTGACACTCTTGTTTATGGCAGCAGTAATCACCCTAGACTATTGTCATGAGTTGCCAAGGCTATGGAAGCGTTTTGAGTTCGCCAACTTCGATCTTATTTAGACAAGGTCATAGTCAAAGTGGAAGTCCTCTCCTCCCTTCAGAGAAAGATACCTCCTTCTTTGATGGCCCGTTCTTTCCACTGGGATCTCACTCGCGGAGATCTTTCATTTAAGTCACTTTTTTTTTTTTTTTTTTGCCAGAGTGTCTTGGCTTTCCATGCCTGAAATACTCTCCTGGGCTTTTTAGCCAGATCCAAATGCCTTAAGGGCTGATTCTGAGGCCAGAGTGCTGTTTAGGACATCTGCCATTCTATGAGTCTGCTGTGTATCTCGCTTCCCATGTTGAATCATTCTCTCCTTTTTAATTCTATAAGTTAGTATTAGCAGACACTAGTCTTGTTTATGTAATCCCTTTGACTCTTAATGCTATCATTATGATCAGTTATGAACTGAAACTGATCACTTGGACTAGTGAGATGGTACATGTCACCTTGATGGGATTGAATTGGAATCCCCTGACACGTTTCTAACTCTACCTTTTGGGGCAAGTCAGATTGAGCATGTGCCGAAATGTACATCTCCTTCCTCTCTTATTCCCACTCTTAGATTTAACAGGGATCACTTTTCAGTTAAATTTAAACACCTAAGAATAAGTATATGTTAATTAAAGAGTTCAACCAATGGTATTAAGTAGAACAAAAGAAATACTAAAAGGAATAAAGTATTAAGTTATTCATCGACAGTCGGGACAAGGACTGATCAAGTTACTGTTTCTCATAATGTCCATTTCACTTCAACAGGTTTCCTTTTAGGTGCTCAGTTAGTTGTCACCGATCAGGGAGAACATATGATATTTGTCCATTTGGGACTGGCTTATTTCACTCAACGTGATGTTTTCCAGATTCCTCCATTTTCTTGCAAATGACTGGATTTCATTTTTTTTTTACTGCTGTGTAGTATTCTATAGAGTACATATCCCATAATTTCTTTATCTGGTCTACTGTTGATGGGCATTTGGGTTGATTCCAGGTCTTAGCTATTGTGAATTGAGCTGCAATAAACATTGAGGTGCAGACAGCTCTTTTATTTACCAATTTAATTTCCTTTGGGCAAATTCCAAGGAGTGGGATGGCTGGGTCATGTGGTAGGGCCTATATTCAGGTTTCTGAGGAATCTCCAAACTGACTTCCATAGTGGCTTAACCAGTTTGCATTCCCACTAACAGTGGGTTAGTGTCCCTTTTTCCCCACATCCTCACCAGCATCTGTTGTTGGTAGATTTCTGAATGTGAGCCATTCTCACCTGGGTGAGGTGAAACCTCATTGTGGTTTTTATTTGAATTTCCTTTATGGCTAGTGATGCTGAACATTTTTTCATGTGTCTGTTGGCCATTTGGATTTCCTCTTTTGGAAAATGTCTATTGAGGTCCTTGGCCCATCTCTTAAGTTGGTTGTTTGTTTTGTTGTGAAGTTTCTTGATATCTTTGTAGGTTCTGGTTATTAATCCTTTACCGGTTGCATAGTTTGCAAATATTTTTCCCATTCTGTCGGTTGCCTCTTCACTTTCCGGACTGTTTCTTTTGCAGTACAGAAACTTCTCAATTTGATGCAATCCCAATTGTTAATTTTGGTTTTGACAGCCTGTGCCTCTGGGATCTTTTCCAAGAAGTCTTTGCTGGTGCCAATATCTTGCAGGAATTCTCCAATATTCTCTAATAATTTGATGTTGTTGGGTCATAGATTTATATCTTTAATCCATGCTGTAAACTCATTACTTCTAAAAGGCAATAATTTTCATTAGGGAGGCAAAATGTATATGGTGAAATCTTAGAACAAAAAAAGTTAAATCTCTATGCATTCCAAGATACCTAGGATGCCAAACCTCCTCCCCAGAGCAAACTAAAGTTACTAGCCTCTCTTATTTTTCCAGTGAATTTTATATAGTAAAAACATGTAATTGGGATTTATATTCCATTTTTCAATGAAAATCAAGTAATATGATTCTGTTGTTTTTTTTTTTTTTTCCATTTTGGCTTTGTCACTTACCAGTGTATATTAAAAGTGGTCTATGTGACCTCACTTATTTACATCACTCTTTTTTTTCTGTCAAACATGTCAGGGTATGGATGAGCACAAATTACTTAAACACTCCCCTCTGGTGTATATTAAGATTGTTCTGCTATGTTTACAAGCAATGGTGCAGTAAACATCATGTGTTTTATACTTATATTTATGCATGTGTGTGTATTTATGCACATATAAAAGTTTTGTGCAACTGTAAGACATGTGTAACATATAAAGTTAAGGGATATATTCTTTTAAAAGTTTGATCAGAATTGAAAAATGATTCTGTGAAAAGGTTGTAAAATTTAAATTCTTACGAACAGTGTATGAGTTCTATTTCTTCATTCTTTTACAGAGATCGATATTATCCAAATCTTTGTCTTGCTTTTGTTCCAATAATATAGGTGAAAAATTATATCTTCCTAGTTTTTCAATATGTATAATAAATCACATTCAGGATAATTATTTGTAATTATAAACCATATCTATTGGTTTTTCTGTGATATTATTGTTCACCTGGTTCTTTTTGTTTAATTGTAAATATATTTCTGAAGATATTTCAAAGAAAACATGGTTGATTAAGGTTCTGTTAAACTATCTCTTTTTGCAAATTTCATTGAGAATATGTCAAAATCAGATACATACAAGTATTATTGAATATCTTAGAAATTGGTGCTAGTTTCCAATTTTCCCATTCTACCTTGCAAAAACCTTCTTCTTTCACTTTGTTCAGTGGTATCCCATAGACAGTCTGAGCTGGAAATTTATGCCTTCACAATTAAGTAGCTCAAACTGTACAAATATCCTTCAGGTGACAAAAAGATAGAGTGGAACATGGATCTGGTTTCTATTGGTCCAAACCAGGGGTCACTCAGTCTCTATTGGAACCACAAAGATAACAAACCATCACGGAATAAGAAAGAATAATGGGGAATGTGAAAATTAGACTACATCTGAGCTATTCCTTAAGTCTAAAATTCTTACAATAAAAAAATGTTGATCCATTGGTGGCAGACATTTGGCCAAGCAGGTAGGAATCTGCTTGGTGTGCCAACATCCCATATCAAAATGCCTGGGTTCAGTTCCTTGCTGTTCTCCTGATACCAGCTTCAGGCTAATGTACACTCTGGGAAGCAGCAGTGATGATTCAGTTGGTTAGGTCTGTATCACACACATGGAAGACCAAGATTGGATTCTCAGCTTAAAGCTACAGCCTGACCAACCCCTGGGACCCTGGGAGTTTCTCTCTTTCTCTGTCCATCTCAAATAAATAAAATAAAAAAAGCAATTATTACAAAAGTTGCCTATAAAATATTGTTCTATATTGCTAAATTTTCCTGTTTTACAGGGAAATCTAGAAATAAAGGTTTTTATGTAATTTCTTAATTGTTCTTTATGTCTCAATTTTTGCAAAATACTACATAAATCAACCAAGCACATAAATCAAACATAGCCCTTAAGTTATAACTTGCTAGCCTCTAACATATCCTTGGTGTTTAACTCATTTTATATAGAATTAAAATAATTATGTTTATTATAATAGCACTAATTTATTGTCAATGTAGAACACGTACAATTTGTTTTATTTATTTATTTATTTATTTATTTTATTTTTTGACAGGCAGAGTAGACAGTGAGAGAGAGAGAGACAGAGAGAAAGGTCTTCCTTTTGCCGTTGGTTCACCCTCCAATGGCCGCCGCAGCCAGCGTGCTGCGGCCAGGGCATCATGCTGATCTGAAGCCAGGAGCCAGGTGCTTCTCCTGGTCTCCCGTGCAGGTGCAGGGCCCAAGGACTTGGGCCATCCTCCACTGCCTTCCCGGGCCATAGCAGAGAGCTGGCCTGGAAGAGGGGCAACGGGACAGAATCCGGCGCCTCGACCGGGACTAGAAACTGGTGTGCCAGTGCCGCAAGGCGGAGGATTAGCCTAGTGAGCCGGGGCACCGGCGAACACATACAATTTGTCAGGCACTGTGTTAAGCACTTTAAAAATGAGTATTTTGTCTTGCTTAGTCCTTCTAAAAAATCTATATGATAGGTATTCTTCTTCTCATTTTATAGATAAAAAGTAGCATACCTTGTTTGAAAGAGCAAAATTAGTTTTTATGTCCATGACTCTCTGTAATCAAAATCTACGCTCTTAACCACTTACCGTGAATGAAATTTTACACTGTGATTTCATTTATATATCATTTGATGACTTTGCCCCCTAAACTTGCATTAAATATCATAATGTGTAAGGACATAACAGAATTTATTTAGAAGAGGTAAAATGAAGAAACAAAATGACCCCATTTTGATATAATTTTTATCTTTATTTTCTTAGAGTAAGTGCAGAATTCATAGGACTTGTTTGAGATTGTTTAGAAATAAATCTAAAGCTCCTAACACCATGTCTGAGTCTTAGCTAACTAGTCTATGACTACCATGTATCATTGTGTGTCTTTTTGAAATAAATTCATATATTTTTGCTGTATTTGTTTATTTCTGAAAAAAAAGTAGCTTCACAGTTTCTTTTTTAGGGAAAGTATTTTGTTTATTAAACACAAAATAAATTCACTAATAACCAAATAAATAAATGGTCTAAAAATCAAATAAATTTTAACTCTTTCATTTATATATAATATTGGTGATGATCATTGAAAAATACAACCCAAAACCAGGACTACAAATACTGTCAAATGTTTGTGCTACCTGAAAAGTGAGGATTGTACACTTTAGCTAACACTGAACACTTTATCTTCTTTCTCTCTGTTATCCAAATTTAACAAGTTCCTTGACAATTGTTGCAGAATTTATTGGGACTTTTGACAAGGCAAGAAAAAAACCAATTGTGGATTGAATCCAAAGCTTCCTAAAATTTGCTTTCTGATAAAACATTTTCATTTTGTCCCAACTAATTGAAAAATATTCTAGAGCTGTGCATTTACCATGATTGACATTGGTAAAAAGAAATCATCCTTCCCTTTGATCTCACTAACAGTTTCACAACACTTGGGACTTTGGCCTTCTGTTGTAGGTTACCTTAACTATTGATTGAGTGGCTGTTTCCATCTTCCTAAAAGTTACATATGAGAGTGAAGATATATGTTTCTGTGAACCTGCAGAGATTCTAAATCTTCATATCATCATATTTTTTCTGAAAAATATTGGAAGTGACTCATTTAATAAATCTAGTTATAGACATACAATATTTTGCAACCAGATAAAAAGATAATGTGTATTTATAAATATCCAATTATAAATATTAACAGTAAACTTTCTGGAAATTGGATGATATCCAATTTTCTGTATCCAAAATCAAAGGATAGTGTTCTGTGGTCAGAATGATATGCCATAATACATCATAAACCAGCAATCTTCCAAGACCTCTGCTTTACTTCTTTTTCTACTGTCTTATTGAACTAATAATGGAAATGTGTCAAATTCATGGAAAGCAAGGAAAGCTGTTGTAGAATTCTTCTAATCCTTAGAAATTCAAATAATCTTTTAAAAAATTTAAATAGGTAATATTTGTAACACTATAATATTTATGTAAGGCTACTCAAAATATTATTTTTGACCTCCCAAAAATAACTCTTAGGAAATTCAGTCATAGTTACAATTCCCATTAGTGATCAGTCATCCATTGATCTATTCATTGTTTATTACATATTAAACATTGTGTAAGTCACTAATCTACAAAGACTAATATGACACAGGTTGGCTTCCAAAAAGGTCACAGAAATATAAAATGTAATCTCAATAAAGTTCGTCTGTACAAAGATATTTGATGTTGAGGAGATGGTGAAGAAGGGATCAGGAAAGGAGATCCAAAGAGATAAAGCTGAAAGTTTTCATATTGATTTCAAGGGAATCATCAGGTATAAGTGCAGAGGAATAAGGAAGGGAATCTGAGTTGCTCAAAAAACTGGAGAGTTCTGAATGACTAGAACTTCAAGTGCAACAGGAGAATTAAGGCCAGATCTTGGAGGATAACACATATCATACAAAGAAGTTTAACATTTGTGTTATGAACAATGTGTTATTAGTAGATGACACATTTATCCTCTGGAAAAGAAACATTCTGGTGAGGTTTTATGTCAAGACAATTAACTGTTATATGGGAAAAATTATTTGATGTTTCTAGTCTCAGTTTCTTTCTGGAGTGAAATGAAAATTTTAATAATAAAAGCTTACTGTTATTGTTCACTGTCTGCCAGATACCAGGAGGCTTCACATAAATATACCTACCTCATAGATTGAGTGCATTAACAACAAATATGCATGTACAGTAGTAGCATACGGGTTGGCACCAAGTAGAAACCTGATGCTCCATCACTCCACCATTTAAAAGATTACACTTACAATCTCTTAACAAACAATAAGATAGATACAACTTTAAATCTTTTCAAACTTTTTCTTCAATCTAGCTGAATAAAATTGGCAACTAGCAAACCCAATTTAATAAAAGATGCAGCTGGAAATTTGAATGTTTCCCAGAAAAAAAAATCTTAACATCCTCAGCCAAATACATGATAATGAGAAGAGCAGAAAAGTTGGGGCTTGAAAATAATCACTAGTCAAGTGTCACATCTTTGGATATAGCCACTAGCCTGGGGTCAATCAAAGTTTCTCTGCATGAGGAGAAAAGAATGCTGATTCTATTCATTTTATTGCCTGTCAACTTCTCAGTATACCTAGGGGGTCGCTGATCATTTTTTGCCACTTTGCCAAGGGGGTTCTAATACTTATAATGAGATTTGGTGTTGAATACAGCTTCTGAGTTCCTGAAAGCACATAATTTAACACTTTAGTAAAATAATCCCTGACACATATTAGATTTCATTTTCCTACCATTGCCTCCTAAGGATCATGAAAACTAGTTTCATCTGAAGAGATTTCCTGCTTCCCCTTAAAAAAGAAGCAATTAAGGTAGGCTAAGGCCACCTAATCTTCCTTCAAAAATGAGTACCTGGGTGAGGTGGAGGGGAGTCTCATTGCATTGAATATAAAGAAAGTAGGTAAAAATTCAATTCCTGCAAGACTCAACTATGTGTTCAGAAATATTCATTCCTTTTGAATAATAAGCGCAAAAATCTATCACTAACATATCCATCTCAGATAGCTAACAAGGTGCCTCCTATTGTCCCTTTGAATCTGAAAGTAACAGAATTAATATATTTTGTATTTCTCAATCCCAGCCTCTCTTTAAGACTTCAGAAATTCATGGACAACTGGAATTAAAAGTAAAGTCTATTCTGGTGTAAAAAATTAGAAATCCACACTTGTTTATTATACAAATTTTAAATGAACATACTGATGTCCCTTCATATACCAATAAATTAATGTATAACCCTATGTTTATCTTTTACTTTGATGGATTTAAAACAAATGTGTGGGGGCTGGCACCATGGTGTAGTAGGTTAATCCTCTGCCTGCAGCGCCGGCATCCCATATGGGCACCAGTTCTAGTCCCGGCTGCTCCTCTTCCAATCCAGCTCTCTGCTGCGGCCTGGGAAAGCAGTACAAGATGGTCCAAATGCTTGGGCCCCTGCACCCACATGGGAGACCAGGAAGAAGCTCCTGGCTCCTGGCTTTGGATTGACACAGCTCCGGCCATTGCAGCCATTTGGGGAGTGAACCAACAGAAGGAAGATCGATCTGTCTCTCCCTCTCTCTCTCACACTGTCTGTAAGTCTACCTCTCAAATAAGTAAATAAATAAATAAAATCTTTAAAAAAAAACAAATGTGTGGAACTGATAAATCTTCATCTGTCTCTTCATCACCACCACTTAGCTGGTGGAAGATATAATAAACCAATCAACTTTGATAATTTTTAGGATATTAGATTATAATTTAAGGAAGTTAAAGTAGTTACAGTAAGGATGGATAAAATTTTTAAAAAGTACCTTAAGTTACTAATGGAACTTAGTGAATGTAAGCATAGTTCTTAGAAGGTTGTGTGATTGACAGAAAGATACCAATAGATACAGCAAAAGAATAAATAAATGTGTGTGGGGGGCATGTGTTTTAGCTAATGTTTATACCCTATTGAGATTCCCATGGTTTTGTCCTTAGATACTATTTTTTAAAAATTTATTTATCTTTTTTATGTGAAAAGTAGATAGAGAAAGAGACAGAGGGACAAAAATCTTTCATCTGCCTGTTCACTCCCCTAATGCCTTCAAATATTTAGGTCTGGGCCAGGCTGAAGCCAGGAGCCCAGAACTCCATCTGAGTCCACCGTATGTGTGAGAGGGACCCAAGTCCTTGATCCAATCTGTTCCTTCTCAGGGAGCGTTAGCAAGAAGCTGGATCAGAAGCAGTATGATGAGGGAAGGCATCTCAAGCTCCAATGTAACCACCATACCAAACAACCACTCTTGCACTATTTTTTTGTTCCAGAATCCTCACAAAACTACCTGAGTCGAGTACATGATTGACATTAACATTAGCATTGAAAAGTCACGTTGACAGCATATACCCTATGATGAGATGACCATGGCACTCTACTTTTGTTGTTTTCCTCCTAAAAAATTATGCATTAACAAGAGAAAAACAGAAAAATCCAAGGTTTGGGACAGTCTACCCAACACTTAGCAGCACTTTTAAAAAATGTCAAAGCCTTCATAAAACAAAATATGAGAAGCTGTGATGAGGCTAAAAAACATGACAACTACATGTAACAGTATGCTTGATGGGATGTATCTTGGTTATCATCACAAGTGGTGGCTTAAACCACTGTGCCACAGCGTTGATGCCTCTTGCTTTCTTTTGTATACACACACACACACACACACTTCATAAAAGTACAGAAATGTATCAAATAAAAATCAATTTTATAGGAAATGAGGTTACATAGTATTGTTATAAAGAGATATGATAAATAAACTGGTGCCCTGTAATTAGGTGCATATACATTGATAATCGTTATATCTTCCTGTTGAATTGATCCCTTAATCATTATATAGTGCCCCTCTTTGTCACTCTTAACAGTTTTTGTGGTAAAGTTTATGTTGTCCGATATTAAGATGGCTACGCCCGCTCTTTTTTCATTTCTGTTGGCATGGTATATCTTTTTCCAGCCTTTCACTTTCAGTCTGTATGGATCTTTGTTGGAAAGATGTGTTTCTTGTAAGTAGCAAATAGATGGGTCTTGTTCCTTAACCCAATCAGCCAATCGGTGTCTTTTAACTGGACAGTTCAGGCCATTAACGTTCAATGTGACTATTGATAAGAAGTAACTTTGCCCTGCCATTTCCTAAAGATATTTTCTAATATATGCTTTGAACTTCCTGTGATCTTTTGCTGTGAGGTTTCCTTCCTTTACCTTCTTTCATATTGATGACCGTGTTTCTGTGTTTCTGTGTGTAACAGATCTTTAAGCATCTTTTGCAGGGCTGGACGAGTGGCGACAAATTCTTTCAATTTCTGTTTGCTGTGAAAGGTCTTTATTTCACCTTCATTCACAAATGAGAACTTTGCAGGATATAATATTCTGGGCTGGCAGTTTTTCTCACTTAGTACCTGGGCTACGTCTCACCATTCCCTTCTAGTCTGTAGGGTTTCTGATGAGAAATCTGCTGTGAGTCTGATTGGAGATCCTCTGAGAGTAATCTGATGTTCTCTCTTGCACATTTAAAATTTTTTTTTATTTTTTGACAAGCAGAGTGGACAGTGAGAGAGAGAGACAGAGAGAAAGGTCTTCCTTTGCCATTGGTTCACCCTCCAATGGCTGCCGCAGCCGGTGTGCTGCGGCCGGCGCACCATGCTGATCCGATGGCAGGAGCCAGGTACTTCTCCTGGTCTCCCATGGGGTGCAAGACCCAAGGACTTGGGCCATCCTCCACTGCACTCCCTGGCCACAGCAGAGAGCTGGCCTGGGAGAGGGGCAACCGGGACAGAATGCAGCACCCCAACAGGGACTAGAACCCCGTGTGCTGGCACCGCAAGGCGGAGGATTAGCCTAGTGAGCCGCGGTGCCAGCTTCTTGCACTTTTAGAATCTTTTCTTTATGTTTCACTGTGGTGAGTTTGATTATAACATGTTGAGGTGAGGATCTCTTTTGGTCATGTTTACTAGGGGTTCTATGCGCTTCCTGTACTAGGATGTCTCTGTCCTTCTCCAAACCCGGGAAGTTCTCTGCAAGTATCTCACTAAAAAGGCCTTCTAATCCTTTCTCTCTCTCCATGCCTTCAGGAACTCCTAGACCATGAATGTTGGGTTTTTTTAATAGTATCCTGTAGATTCCCAACAATATTTTTTAGATTTCTAATTTCCTCTTCTTTTCTTTGGTTTGACTGCAAACTTTCCTGTGCTCTGTCCAATATTCTCTCTTCTGTTTCACTGACTCTGTTTTTAAGGCTCTCTAGTGTGTTTGTCATTTGCTCTATTGAGTTCTTCATTCAAATAACCAAACATTCAAGAATTCATTATAAGTAGGCCTTTGAGGTGTACATTAGGTCAATTTATATAATATATCATTAATATTTACATATCGGGCTGAACTATATACTGATTCAAGCTAATCTATACTTATATACTATTATATAGGTAGAGTATATGTTAATGTAGAATAAAATAAATTTTTAAAAAATGCAAACAATTATTCTAGATTTAAAAGTTACAGTACGGGCTGACATTGTGGCATAGCAGGCTAAGTCCCCGCCTATGACAACAGCATCCTATATGGGTGCCAGTTTCTGTTCTGGCTGAGACACTTTCAATCCAGCTCCCTGCTAACAGCCTGGGAAAAGCAGCAAAAGTTTGCCCAAGTGTTTGGGCCCCTGCCCATGTGGGAGACCTGGAAAGAAGTTCTTGGCTCCTGGCTTTAGTCTGGTCCAGGCCTGTTCATTGTGGCCATCTGGGGAGCAAAGCAGCAGATGGAAGATATTTCTCTCCCTCTCTCTCTCTCTCTCTCTCTTTCTGTGTGTGTATGTGTAACTCTGCCTGTCAAATAAAATAAATTTTTTAAGTTTTTAATATTTATTATTATTATTAATTATTTATTATTTTATTATTTATTTATTTGACAGGCAGAGTTACACACAGAAAGAAGGAGAGGCAGAGAGAGAGAGAGAGAGAGAAGTGTCTTCCATCTGCTGTTTCACTCCCCAATTGGCTGCAATGGCCAGAGCTGTGCCGATCCGAAGCCAGGAGCCAGGAGCTTCTTCTGGATCTCCCACATGGGTGCATGGGCCCCAGGCCTTGGGCCATCTTCTACTGCTTCCCCAGGCCATAGCAGAGAGCTGGATTGGAAGTGGAGCAGCTGGGACTTGAACCAGCACCCATATGGGATGCTGTCACTTCAGGCAGTTGCTTTACCTGCTACACCACAGCACCAGCCCCATAAATAATCTTTTTTAAAAAGTTATAGTAGTTAAATTGAGTAATGATCGTGCGTGTGTGTGTGTTTTTCCGTGATTTCTGATTTTGCCAATGTGGCCCTGGAAATTTGTAGTTTTGCAGAGATAACCTAGGTAATTTTTATTACCAAACAAGTTTGGAAAATCCTAAGCTAAACAATTTACATCGACAAGTCTGTCTGGAAGCAGAACTATATAACCTAAAATAATTCAAAGAGAATACGAGAAAGAAAATAATTTAGAACTTGCTAATATCACTTATCAGTTATGTCACTATCACAGTCTTGCATTCCTCAGAGCCTGCTTTGTGATGCATGAGGTATTGAGATTTCTCCAGAAAAAGGAAGCTTCACCTTAGGCTGTCTTCTGATATTTGTGTGATACAAGCTTCTGGAGTGCCTGTTAATCTTACATGGAAGACAGATGTGGTACCAACCTGTACGAGAGGAACAATATGAATGTAAGAACACAGGGCAGAATAAAATCTCTTGGAGAGATTGTTAAACATATATAGCCTGATTCCTATCCCCAGAGATTTGGTTGAATTAGGTATGAGTTGGGGCAAAGAACTCTATTAATCAGTTGAAAGCAGAACCGAAGCTGACACTACACTGTGGTTTCTCTTGGTCTAACTTCCATTCATCTGGGGCTGACTTTCCCTCCAGCTGTGTCAACCCAGATCAACTCTTTTGCTTTGAAGTCTTCTTAAGTTAAGATTTATGGGTAAGAGTTGGCAGCTGTAATTGAAAGAAAAACGTAAATTCACAGAGCACATACTGCTTTCTTCAGTCTGTTAGAGAAAGGGAGTTGAGGCAAGCATGACAAAGGAAGGCACAATGTCAGCCAGATTCCGGACCCTTCTGAAGCATGATAATGTGTATCTAATTGGGGAAACAAGCTTAAAGGGCTCTTTACCTGGTTTGCAATTCTGATATTTGGTGACCTCTGACTATATGAACTCATTCAGAGGGAAATAATTTGTAGATACCACAAAAGACTTAAAATCATGACTCCCTGCCGTATTAATGGTTTAGAGAGAAGCCTATTGATTATTCATTCTATGCAGTTAATGCAGCATACTAGAGTAAAACTAAAATGGAAAACAGGGATAATCACCTTCAAGGGAAAATGTGAGTAACCAGAGGTAGAAGGAACAGCAAATTAAATAATAGATAATGTAACCTAAAGTCTTCCAAATGCCCTTAAGATCCTAAGTCACTCTATAGACATAGCTAAGAGTAATGGTGTATTCAGAAATACACAGGTTTAGTTAAAGTAGTTTTAGAAAGAAAATTCTCATCTCTGCTGTTTTTCCAAACTAATATAATTTAAAATATCTCTGGGTCACTAAAGACAAATTATTTCCATGGTTCAACATTTTCTTATTTCCTTTCCTCTTTCCTTTCCTCCTTCCTTCTCTTTCTTCCTACCCCCTTACTCCCTTACTGTCCTCCTCCCTTCTTCCCATATATCTTATCTTCCTTCTCTATTTCTCTTTCTTTTTCCTCCCTTTGTATATAAATATAGATGGCGTATTCAATGTATAATGAGCATTGCGAAAACAATCAAAAATGTTAAATAAGGAAATGTGGGGGGGGGGGCGGCACCGGCATCCCATATGGGCACCAGTTCTAGTCCCAGTTGCTCCTCTTCCAGTCCAGCTCTCTGCTGTAGCCTGGGAGGGCAGTGGAGGATGGCCCAAGTCCTTGGGCCCTGCACCCGCATGGGAGACCAGGAGGAAGCTCCTGGCTCCTGGCTTTGGATCTGCACACGGCCATTTGGGGGGTGAACCAATGGAAGGAAGACCTTTCTCTCTGTCTCTCTCTCTCTCTCTCACTGTCTAACTCTGTCAAATAAATAAAAAAATTTAAATAAATTAAAAACTAGATCTATATAGCATAGAATATATAGCATAGAATTAGGTCTCATACAAAGGACAAAGATGAATAAAACAATCTTGTTGTGTAATGTGAATATAAAATAAGACATGCAGGAGTGGACATTTGCCATAGCAGTTGATACACCTAAATCCCATGTTGGAGTGCCTGGGTTTAATACCTGGCTCGACCTTCTGATTCCAACTTCCTACCAATGCAAACCCTGAAGACAGCAGCGGTGGCTTTAGTAATTGTGCTCCTGTCACCCATGCGAGAGACTTGGATTGAGTTCTTGGTTCCCAGTTCCAATCCCAGCTCAGCTCTGGCCATTGTGAGCATTTGGAGAGGGTGAGAGAGTGGATGGGAGCTCTGTCTCTGACTGTTTCTCTCTCGGTCTCTCTCTGCCACTCAAATACATAAATACAAATTTAAAAATATGTGTAATAATAATATTAGGTCAAGGAAAAAAGAGGTTTAAATATACAGATGAAATCTTCCACAGTTATATAGGTGGGAAGGATTACTTCTAGTTCCCAGCTGAAAAATCTTTGAAAAGGAGGTATTATGTGGAGTGAGTCTTAAAGAAAAGAAAAAGTGTGGTGCAGTGGTTTAAACTGCCACTTGGGATGCCCACAATCTGTACTGGAGTGCCTAGGGTAAAGTCCCTCCTCTGCTTACACTATTTCCTGCTAATGCTCCTGGGAGGCAACATTAAATGGCCCAAGTACTTAAGATGGAGGTCCTGGCTCCTGGCTTCAGTCTGGCACATCCCCCTGATATTGTGGGCATTTAGTGAGTAAACCAGTAGATGGAAGATCTCTCTCTCTCTCTCTCTCTCTCTGTGTGTGTGTGTGTAACTGCCTTTCAAATAAATATTTAATTTTGAACTCAACAGAGAGTTAATCATATGTGTATAAAGTTAGTTGAAAATAGACCTTAGTAAAAAATAAGAATGGGAATAGGAGAGTGAGGAAGAAGAGGGATGGGAGCGTGAGTGGGAGGGCGGCCATGGTGGGAAAGCTCACCATGGTCCTAAAGTTACAATTATGAAATGCATGAAGTTTGTATTCCTTAAATGAAAGGTTTATGGGAAAGAAAAAAAAAAGCTACACTGTTGCTCTAAACAAAAACCTTAATAGGTAAAATATAAATAAATAAAAAATAAAAAATGGAAGTCAACTTTAACAGGTGGGATATGTGCAATATGGATTGCTCTGATTTTTTTTCTTGTCCCTAATTTGCATGTGTTGTGTGCAGAATAAGAACTTAAAACAAGGATCCAGTATCACACATAAGTTTTCACTCTAACTTGGCTGTCTACTATATAAGAGAGGGAATCAGGGATACCATAGCACTTCAGCAGGTAGATGCAGTCAGTTATGTCAACTGGAACTCTGAAAGCCTCCAACTCAGTACATGCCCCTCACAACTACAGAAGTGCTTTTAGCTTCAAAATTTACTTCCCCACTCCCTAAGCATTTCCTCTACTCACTGCCAACACTGTGCTTTTACTTAACTCCTCATATTGTCAACTGCACAGGTATGAATGTGCAAATTCCTTGAATATGCATATGTAAATAAAATTTGTCTCTAAAATCTTCCTCATCCATTACAGCACATGTGTAGATGCCTAATCAGCAGACATAAAAATGTACTCAACTCTCCCATAAAAATGTACTTAGTACTGAGGCAGCAGGCTCTCAGCCTGCTACCTCTCAATTTTAACTTCTTTTCTTTTCCAAAATACTCACTACCTATGATGGGAAAGCATGCATTAAGTTCTGGCAGCTTTACAGGTCTGAAATTTGCACATGCTCAGTTAGGATTTTTGCCAGTTCCTTTGTCATAAGAACATGGATATTTTCTCAGTGGGTATAGCTAGCCCCCTCCTTGTAATCAATGCATATATAGCTATATAATTATCAGAATTTGCTCCTCTTGTCATCTTTGTACAAATACCCTGTCCCTAATTTTTTAAGTTTGATTTTCATTGTCCATCATGCTCCTCAACATTTTTTTCCATGTGGCTGAAGTTAATTGCAGTAAATTAATCACAGACCGCTTTCAACTACATTGTTGTGTGTTTGTTCAGACATAGTTTTTATAGATACATCAATTTAGGATTCTCACAAGTACAAAAACTCTAAGAAAGCTTCTACAACAACATCTTCATTCATTCATTCCAATTCATACAATATCATTTAGTAACCCACTAGAGCCACAAAGATAATGAAACTCTCCATCTTGATGTCATATCCAGCTATCACTCGTAACTAGATTTTCTATTCTCATAGTCTCAAGGGATAGAAAAACCTAGATTCATTTGAGAAAAAAAATAGGTGCCACAATAACAGACATTTCCAAAGATGTTTGTCAACTCCTATATCCTAAGACCTTAAATGTTCCCCTCATAATCTACTTCCCCCAACCATTACTTGCTATTCACATCACTTTTCCCCTAATAGGCTGTTTCTGCACTAAGTTCACCCTTCCAACCTAATTGGCCATCCTCCTTCTGGCTACCTCCTGTAGGACTACTCAGATTTACTCCAAGACAATTTATTCCTACCTCCACGACTCAAGAAAATGCCCACTTGAGTTGTGTAGGAACTTGAAGAGGAGCCCTCCAGAGTGTTTCATTATCGCTCGCCAGTACAAAGGGATTAGCAGGGCTTCCACCTGGTGAATCTCTGCCTTGGTGCCTTGGCAGTATCTCCTACCACCATGGGAACATCAGAAAATGAACTAAGTCCTTCTATTGCTGATAACTTAAGCTACTAGGCAGCTTTGAATTATATTGAGACTCTACCATTGATATCTTCTTGAAATCTCATTGATTATTGATTACTTTTATTTCAGAAGCTCTGTACCCCTCACAAAGATATTGTAATTAAAGAATCATATACTTCTTTAGCGTAAAGCCTATGTAAAGAGTAACCCAATCTTCTCATTTTTAATAAAACTGAGATCTAGTGCCAGAATTTTTTTCACAAAGTGCTGACTACAGAACCCAAAGCTGGGTACATTTTTCTTTTTGTTGACTGCTCAAATAGATTTTATTTTTATTTCATGAAGACTTTTATATTTGAGGAGATTATTTATCTAAAATCTGTTATTTAGTTTGGGACACCGAGTGTCAATATTTATGTGTGAATCTTTTGATTTCTAACCATTGTAAATGCATTGATTTAAGATGGTGTTAGCCCAGAATAGTTTGTGATTGATAAAGCCCCGCAAGAGTTCATGGTGATCACCTCTGTGCCATGCTAATTGTACAGAATGCTCTGCTGAAGAGGACCCCATACTTGTTTGTAAGGCTCCACAGCATGATTTTGAGTGGCTTAGAATCTGGACCATTACTAATTTGTAACATTGATTTTGGTGCCATGGACTCCTTTTGCAGTCTAGTGAAGGCAATGAAACTATTTAAATAATATTTCATAGTACAAAAAATAAAACATATAGGATGACAGAATGCATCAATTATATTAAAATAGCTATAAAATATCTCTAAATGAAGAGTACAGTATACATGTTCTTACTTATTAATATTTATCATCAAATATTATTGTAACTAGCTTTAAAATGAAGATTAACATGCTGTTTTGAGATGGCTACATCTGTAGTATGATTTAAAAATATCTATCATTTCGACTAATCACAAAGTACAAACACTGCTGTATCATCTTCTCTACATTTCCAACTGAGGGAAATACTAAATTAATTTAGAGGATAATGAAAATAAAGAAATAATTATTTCCCAATCCAACTACATGAAGAGTGAATTATGTCCACAGCCTTATTGATCATAGTTAAGAAGCATTATTTAAACATAATAGAAATGATGATTTTGTTTAAGGAATATGCATTTAACAAATAATTCATCATATACTTGTTATATTTTGTATTTCATTTGATTTGAAGAAGGCAAATGAATTCTACTTATTATTCATATTATTTTAAATGCATAAATACATTTACTCAATCATACTGTAAAACTTTCTATTAAAAACTGTGTTCTGCTTCAAATAGCCTCTGAACTCAAATATTATAACTAAAAAAGTATCTCTGATTCTTTGCATAAATCAAGGAGAGAAATACATTTTAGAGAATCAAAATATGTTGCATCAATATGATATCAAACTTTTTTCAATCCAATAGCTATGAATTAAATGCCATAGAACTATTCATCAGTGTCATTAAATATTCTGATTTATGACCAGCTGATGATGAAATGACAGTTCAAAAAAACTCATGTGCTGTTAAGCTTGTTCAGAAGATTAAAGTATGCTAGCTGCACTATTTACATGTTTGAATAAATATATTTCAATAATTTATGACATGTAGAGTAATTTGTATTATGTTCCAAATAATTCATTTTCTCTTTCCTAGATAATATTTAGTAAAAAGTATTCCCCCAAATTTCAGAATTTGATGAGCAATTGTGTGCTCAGTGTAAAGCTTTCACTGAAATGCCTTTAGAAAACTGTTCTCCTATGTAGGAAAAGGAAGGAAGGAAGGACGGAAGGAAGGAAGGAAGGAAGGAAGGAAGGAAGGAAGGAAGGAAGGAAAAAGAGAAGAGGAGAGGAGAGGAGAGGAGGCAAACAGAGGAAAAGAGGGAAAGAGGAAGAGAGGGAGAAATAAGGAAGGGAGAGTGAGAGAAAGGAAGAGAGAAGATACAAAGGTAAAGGACATTTTAACAGAGAAGGTGAAGAATTATGGATGTAAAATGTACCATAATCATGAATCTCACACTCACATTTTCACTTTTAAAATACCTTATAGTTTTCTGATAGTGATAGCTGTGGTCTATGTCAGTAGTCAGCAAACTATTCTCCGCAGGCCAAATCCAGAATAGTTTCATAAAACTCGTGAGCTAAAGAATGTTTTTCACATCCTTAAATGATTTTTAAAACTCAATGATATATGCAAATCACAGAAGTTCAAATTCCACCACATACATGAAATTTTATTTATGCTCATTCACTTCTATATTGTTTATAGCTGGTTTTGTGCTACACAGGCAGAGTTGAACAGATGTAACAGATACCCTACTGTGGGCAAAGCTAAAAATATTTACTATCTTGCTCTTTATAGAAAAAACTTTGCCAACCTCTGCTCTAGATGACACAAAATCCACTGCTAAAAATTGCATTTTCTATTCAATATTTAGTATTTAAATGTAAAACATGGTTTTAGATGAAAAGTGTTATTTTTAATGTTGAATTCCTTCCAGCTGATTTGTAGCTTTCCATATAGCCTTAGCTGAACTGTTTCATCCACATATGAAAACGTGTCTTTCAAAGTCATATTGCTTTGGGGAATCAAGGAGTCATAAAAATTTCTAACTAATATTGTCTCAGGCCCAACCTCTACATATATTTTGTGAGAACTGCAGCTCCATTTTCTTCTTTCAGATAGGGAAATCTCATGTGTATCTGTGATCACAGCTGGTCTTCCAGAAGCCATCTTATGTTGCTCCCTGTGTTGACCATAGAGGTCTCAGGGCAACCATTCTTCAAATAGTTACTGAGTGGTGCTTGCCAACTTCCAGGCTTTCTGTCAGGCAAGGACAGAGAAGGAGAGAAAACAAATTGTCTTAGCACCAGCTGCACTGTGGTCCTGGAATGCCTCCTATTGCTCTTACTTTGTTTAGGATTTTTTGGTTTTCTCATCCCTTTTAATACCATTCATGTGTATCTCTTGGCGTTTCCTAGGTTAAAATGTAATATCACCTCACGGACTCATTTTCCTTGGAATGAATTTATCTATCCATATTGTTCAAGTGAATACCTCTAGACACAGCACCTGTCTTTGATGTATTAAAAAAAAACCTATATTCCTCCCAACTTTTAAACACGCCTATTCAGTTTTGAATTCAGAGAGTACTCAGAGTTGAAATCATGCATTACTGTGACTATGCAGTACTGTATAATGGGAACATTATGTCTCATGAAAGTTTCAGAATATTATTTACACCAAGAAGGTTGTCAGTGAGATCAATAGTTTACTTTTCTGTTACACTGGCATAGAAATCCTATCTAATAAGGTATATTAAAGTCACATGCAAATGTTAATAACTAGCAATCAAAGCATTTTCAAATTTCTTCATTCAAAAATACACTATAATAAATAAAACTATGCCTTCGAGTTTACCCCAAGTATCACTGACATAATCAAGGCTTAATGTCCACTCTGCTAGCTAGTCTACAACCCAGTTAGATCTTGCATGATACCATGTCCTATTGGGGGAATATAAATGTTTCTCATCTCCACAAATACACTCTAAACTTCAAGAACTTAAACATCATGTCTAATATTTGTCTACACTCATGGTATTATACAATATGAAGGCTAGACTTAAGATAGGTAGTCAGTGAATATAAATTGTTTGATGCTATTGATGATGATTAAATAATATTTATTTTGTTAACCTGTGACATAATATTTTTAATATGAGAGAAAGACTGGTTAAAGGTGCTGATACAAATATCTTAAAGGAGTGATTGATACATACTAGATAACGTATGACTATTTACTTAAGAAACATTTGAGGCTGGCGCCGCGGCTCACTAGGCTAATCCTCTGCCTGCGGCGCCAGCACCCTGGGTTCTAGTCCTGCTCAGGGCGCCGGATTCTGTCCCGGTTGCCCCTCTTCCTGTCCAGCTCTCTGCTGTGGCCCGGGAAGGCAGTGGAGGATGGCCCAAGTGCTTGGGCCCTGCACCCGCATGGGAGACCGGGAGGAAGCACCTGGCTCCTGGCTTCGGATCGGCGCAGCTCGCTGGCCGTAGCGGCCATTTGTGGGGTGAACCAAGGGGAAGGAAGACCTTTCTCTCTGTCTCTCTCTCTCACTGTCTAACTCTGCCTGTCCAAAAAAAAAAAAAAAAAAAAAAAAAAAAAGAGAGAGAGAAATATTTGAACTGTTACTCAAAATTTTACATTTCTTTTAGTAAGTGTTGCAGTTACATTATACTTGGGTTGTTAAGACAATTTTCCATAATATTTCTCCACACAAAAGTTACACCAACACTAATAAGCTAAAAACTAATTTTAGGGAATCTTTACCTTTGTATTTAAATATATATTTCATAAATGATGTTTATCTGTATTATGATTGAATATGTTTAACTGCCAACTCATAGTAAGTCAACCAAAAAGAAAATAGTTGAATCTACATGTTATGTTTTATTTATTATCCTTGTATATTTTACTGTAGTGTTTTCTTTTTAAAAATATTTATTTATTTGAAAGAGAGAGAGTGAGCTGGCTTTCATTCCCTGGTTCACTGTCCCACCCTAAATGCCTGTAATAGCCAGTGCTGCACCAGGCCAAAGTTAGGAGTTGAGAATTCCAATTTATTTCCTCTCATTCTGCCAGGGCAGGAACTGGCCACACTTTTAGGTTAAAACAATGCTTGCTTCTCTCTCTCTCTCTCTCTCTCTCTCTCTCTCTCTCCTCCTCCTCCTCCATTCACTCATTCATGAAATGCACTTTGAGGAACAGCTACATCCCAGGCAGTCCTGGTGGTCAAGAATGGATCAGATGTTTTTTCTTTCATGGATTTTGAAGGTCAAAATCGAATGGATACCCAAAGAAAATGAAACCATGTGTCGACACAAAACTGCTACTTGAAACTTCATGTACAGAAGCCAACAAATTGGGGCCAGCATTGTGGCATAACTGGTTAGTGCTACCTGCAATGCTGGCATCCAAATTGGGCATCAGTTGGAATCCTGACTGCTCACTTCCGATCCAACTACCTGCAAATGCACCTGAGAAAGCAGTGGAAAATGGCCCAAATACTTGTGCCCCTGCCGCCCATGTAGGAGACCCAGATGAAGCTTCTGGCTTTGGCATGACCCAGCCATTTGGTGAGTGAACTCTCCCTCTTTCTGTCTCTCTCTATAATGCTGCCTTTCAAATAAATCTTTTTTTAAAAAGCCAAGAACTGAATATAACCCAAGTGCCCATCAACAGATGAATGGACAAACATGTGTGGTTCAACTCCACTGTGGAATATCATACAGCCATGAACAGGAGTGAGGCTATGACACTCATTACAATTGTTGAGAGACCTTGAGGGCATAATGGGTCAGTGAGAGATGCCAGACACAAAAGACCACACAGTGTGTGACACCACTGATAGGAAACATCCAGGAGAGGTGAATCCAGAGACAGAAAATGTATTCAGGAGCACTAGAGGCTAGGCAGGAGATGGGTAGTAATTGTTACTGGAATGAGGTTTCCTCTAGGATGATGAGAATCTTTTGAAACTAGACAGTTGGTTGTCCAACCTTCTGGATGTGCTAGGTGCCACTTCATTATGCACATAAACAAAAATTCCTGCTCCATTTTTTTAAGCAAGCTTCAGATAAAGTCAGAAGGTTTTAAATAGTGAAACATCTATTCATAGAGGTGGTTTCTTTTTGGGAGCCTTGCCTTCCTGCTGTGTGCTTCTCTTGTCACAAGTCAGCAAAGGTTTCCTCTGAGGAAAAAAATCAACTCACAGAAGCAGAGTCCCAGCACAGAAAACAAAAAGTTTCCCAACATGTTGCCATGAAATTGCAGGCTCCCAGCAGGTGTGCAAAAACCTAGTGTTATGCCACCCACACAGCATTTACAAAGAGTTTGAATTTGCCATCAAATCAAGTATGTGGTCTCCACTCCCAAAAACAAAAACTAAAAAGTCTATATTTCATCCTTTCTGGAACTGAGAATTTTCCTTCCAAACTGGCACCAAGGAACTGACCCTTGCACACCCAGCTGCCAGAATTTCCTTCCTGCTCTGTCAGTCACACTATGTTTGTGTATCCACCAGCATCGGAGTACACAGTTCCTGTTGTAGAATCATCTAGAATAAAAACTGACATCATAGGCAGGGTGCCCACCATGTGCCAGGCACCACACTGAGATGTTCATTGCGTCATCTTATTTATCACTCACAGCAACCCCGCCAGGCAGGTAGAAGCCCATTTTGTAGAGCTGGAAACTAAGGCTAGATTTGAGGCTCCTGCACAGGAGTTCCTAGGGGCAGAGCTGTGATTGCTCTCTACTTCCTTCCTGTGCCTGGTTGGCACAGGTGCACAAACTCCAAGCCCTCTCAAAGCTTGGTAAACCCAGCTAGCATCCAGAATGGCATTGGCACGTGATAAGAGGCGGTTGCCGTGTTCTCCATGTGTCTCCAGCATCTCACCTGACGTACAGTCGGTGCATATCCTGAATGAGGACGCTGAGCCATTGAGCTACATGATTCCAGGCTGCTCTGAGCCCTGGCTCTTCGGAATCAGCTGCTTCCTGGAGCTGGGGGGAATAGATTCATGACTGTGGCCCCTGAAAGAGGCGCTCTTGTACATCTGCAGCTGGACTCGATTTTTCCAGAATGCAGAAGTCAGGAGCCTGGGAAGTCCCTTGTCTGTCAATCCTGCCTCACATCCACGTTCTCCATGGGGAGCATGGTTTCAGTCGGTCAGCCCCACGGGAACCAGGGAGAGGCGCCAGCTGAAGCAGGGATGAGCTTTGCTACTTTAGTTGTTTTCAGTGATAAAATGCCTTTCATCTCTAAGCGCCTATCAAACAACATATGTACACTTTTTATCTAATCAGTGTTTATGTGGTAATAGGAATTGATTTCCCTGTGTTGACATTTAATGTAGTCTATATTATCCTAGACATTGGCACTAAACTTTAAAATCCTGCTGGAAAAAGCACATTATACGTTTATATTTTTCTTTAGGATAATTTAGCTGTACACTTGTAGAAAAATTATTCTACATTAGTGTATACAAGGAGAGAAATAAGTGAGGTCAAGGAAGCCTCAGCCAAAATTACATGCCCAAAAAGAGGAACCTCCTAACGCTTTCGCCATCCCCTGCTGTACTAATGTAGAATGAATTCCAAAAAGAATTAGCTTAATTAGTGAGAACTCTGAAGACCTCCCAAATCTTAGGTGACAGAGGCTGTTTTTTAGAAAGAGAGATTTTAAAAGCCTATTAAAAACAGTTGGACAGCAACTGCTACAGTGATAGACACCGTTAGTCATAATAATTATGAAAACTTAAAATTGCTCTAGAAAGCTGTGGGTGTACTTGAAGAGAAGTTTCAATAGATTTATATCATTTTCTATCTGAAACTCCCAGGGTTTTCTCTCTAGGGACTAATAGTTAGTGTTTCTTAAGAAGGTTGTGAGTTCAGGTAGGATTCTGTAACTGCAGGTGTAAGTACACGGTAACTCTGTCTGGGGCACACTTGAATACTGGAAAGAAGTAATGAGAGCAGGCAAACAGCACTGCTATGTGAGAAATATAAACACTGAAGCAATATGGTAAAGTGCACAGTGTGCTGTAACTAGGAATCTGATTACCTGAAGTCTTTTTGTACCTCTGATTTATATGTCACCATTTCTGGCCACTGTGCACTTAGCTATACCAAGAACAATAGGTAACAAGTTGCAATAAAGCAGAATGAATGAAAATGAATGCCTTCTCTTTCCAATAGACAATGTGAAATTTTTTTAAACATTACAGTACACATGCAATGTGGCATTTTTGTTAATGTGCTCTGCAATCAACTGCCACCAATTGTATATAACTAGGTAAGAGCCTGTGGTGGTTGACTGCTTCAGGAATACAGTAGTGAGCCATAGTTAGTAGTGCAAATGATTGAATGGAGATTGATACCTTTAGGAAAAAGGGGAGCAGATAAGGCTAGGAAATAGGAGCCATCTGAACAGAAAGCAGACCTGGCAAAGTACCTGTCCAATAGGGAGATCCATGGCAAATATTTTAATATAAATAAATTCTCAATTGAGAAGATAAAATGTACCACCATTTTGGTTTGGGGGGTTCTCCATGAGTATTATTTTCTTGGTTATCACTGCCTTTTTAATTCACTGGTCAAATTTGCCCAGACTACAGTGTGACCTTAGATTGAAAGTTGAGAAAAAAGAGCCAAAGGAGCTAATTAATAGCTGGAGCCATCAGTTACTATAGTGTTTGCAGCTGGATAACAAGTAGTCTGATTTTAAAGATCAGGTGAAGCAAATGTCTCAGACTACCATACAATGCTTGGCACAGAGAAGGCATTTGTTATGTTTTTTGCTGTTAGGAGTAGTTATGAGTCAAGGTTATTCTGAGAAACAAAAAATACACATATATATGGAAGAGAAGGTATTATTTTATTAAAGTGGTTCCCAAGAGTTAATTCAAGTTATCATTTTTCATTCTTTTTTAAAAATTTATTTTGAGAAGTACAGTTAGAGACAAAGAGAAGAAGAGACAGAGAGAAAGGTCTTCCTTCCGTCGGTTCACTCTCCAAATGGCTGCAACGTCCAAAGCCAGGAACCAGGAGCTTCCTCTGGGTCTCCCATGTGAGGTGCAGGGGCCCAAGGGCTTGAGCCATATTCTATTACTTTCCCAGGCCATAACAGAGAGCTGGATTGGAAGAGGAGCAGCCGGGAAGGCAACTGGCACCCATATGGGATGCCAACACCTCAAGCAGAGACTAAGCCTACACCACAGCACTGGCCCCTGAAGTTCCCATTTTTCCAACATAAACACCAATTTAACCATAATACATGGACAGAATATTACTATGAGAACTCTAGAGACTAGTGGAGAAATTACAGGACTCAGATGAATGAAAAACAAAGAAGGCGTTCTAGCAAAAAGGGTAGGAAAGTTTGTAATATTTTGTGTGCTCGTCCATTATAACCTTCCAGATCCAACCTAGGACAGTGCCACTGGGAGCAAACTTCTCATTGTGGATCCCTCCTTGGAATGGACACAAACACATGGATCATGTATCCAAGGTTCTGGCAATGGAACTACCTGAGGAACTGGTATCTGTCTTGTCTGATTTGGAGCATTTCACAGGACTAGTAGCCTTGTTTGGCAACACTAAAAACAGTTGTGCTTACTGCAGCATATTAGAACTATGTTTCTGTAGGAAGACTCTAGGGAATGCAAGAGATTACAGATCTCTGAGAAAAAGCGAATACAAAGTGCTTAGTGAATTTGAGATGACCAAAAATACAGAAGACCAGAGAAGACAACATTCTATAAAATGTTTTGAGAGAATCTAAAATCTCTAGCTGTGTTGATTGATAAAAAAAATTTCCCTTCTACAAATTCAGTAGATAAAGACTGGGAGAAATGTTTCATTTCTCAAATGCCCAAATCCCAGTTTAAAAAAAAATCATAAGGAGTACCATGAAATAAGGAGACATGGCTCAACCAAAGGAAAATAAGGGTCCAGCATTGTGGCCTAGTGGGTGAAGCCACTGCTTATGATGCCAGCATCCCATATTGGAGTGCTGCTTTGAGTCTTGGCTGCTCTTCTTCTGAACCGACTTCCTGCTAATGTGCTGGGAAGGCAGCAGATGATGGCCCAAGTGCTTGGGTCTTTGCCACACACATGGGAAATCTAGAAGGAATTCTTGGCTCCTGGCTTTGGGTTGTCCCAGCCCTGACTGTTGCAGTTATTTGGGGAGTGAACTTGCAAATGGAAGATCTCTTCTTTCTCTCTCCCTCCCTGTCACTCTGCTTTTCAAATACACACAGGCACACACACACACACACACACACACACACACATTTAAAAAATGAAAAGAAAAAATCAGGGGCAGCATTTGGTACAGTGGTTAATCCACTGGTTGGGATGCCTGTATCCCAAATTGCAGTGCCTGACTTTGAGTCAGAGCTCTAGTCAGGGTTCCAGCTTCCTGAAAGTGGATACCCTGGGAAGCAGCAGGTGATGGCTCAAGTTCTTGGGGCCCTACCACCCACATGGAAAACCTAGATTGAGTTCCTGACTCCGAGGTATTTGAACAGTGAACCAGAAGATGGGACACTCCTCTCTCTCTCTCTCTCTCTCTCTCTGCATTTTAGTAGAAATACCTTTCAAGTTTGGAGTTTCAATTTATATTGTAATTCAGCAACCTGTATGACCTGCACTGTTTTTTCAGCAATTGTAACTGTATGGTAACAGGAAACAAAGATTTCTTTCATGGAACATACAGAAATATTCAGGTTATTCATACAACATGTTAAAATGGAAACTGGAATTATTGAGATCATCCTTTTCCCCCCACTTTACCCAGTACAATTAGGAACATCTAGTCAATTTTATTATACTCCTTAATTTCACAAAACTGTTCTATGTTCTCAAATATATGGTGGATTAGAACATTGTCTCTAAAAAGTAAGGTCATCCCTCAGTATAGGTGAACATTGGTTCCAGGAACCCTCAGAGACAGTAAAATCTGCAGATGCTCAAGTTCCTTATATAAAATGATGACATAGTATTTGCATAAAACTTTCCATATATTTTGAACCCTCTCTAAATTAGTTGCAATTCCTAATAGAATACAACACTATATAGTTATACTGTATTGTCTAAAGAATGACAAGAAAAAAACCTGTACATGTTCAGCACAGGTGCAATTTTTAAAAATATGTTTTCAAGGGCCAGCACTGTGGCATAGTGGGTAAAGATGCCGCCTGCAGTGCCGGCATCCCATATGGGCGCTGGTTCGAGTCCTGGCTGCTCCACTTCTGATCCAGCTCTCTGCTATGGCCTGGGTCCTTGGGCCCCTGTGCCTGCATGAGAGACCTGGAAGAACTTCCTGGTTCCTGGCTACAGATTGGGTCAGCTCTGGCCGTTGTGACCATTTGGGGAGTGAACCAGCGAATGGAAGACCTCTCTCTCTCTCTCAACCTCTCTCAACCTCTCTCTGCCCCTGCCTCACTGTAACTCTGTCTTTCAAATAAATAAATAAATGTTTTAAAAAAATATGTTTTCAGGGAAGAGATGTATAATTTGGGACATGCTCAAGCTGACTTGCCCCAAATGATAGAGTTAAAAACATACCAGGGGATTCCAATTCAATCCCATCAAGCTGGCATGTACCAATGCCATCTCACTAGTCCAAGTGATCAATTTCAGTTCACAATTGATCATAATGAAAGGACTAAGAGTCAAAGGGAGCACATAAACAAGTCTAGTACCTGCTAACACTAACTGATGGAATAAATAAAGGGGAGAGTGATCCAACATGGGAAGTGAGATACACAGCAGACTCATAGAATGGCAGATGTCCTAAATAGCACTCTGGCCTCAGAATCAGCCCTAAAGGAATTCGGATCTGGCTGAAAAGCCCATGAGAGTATTTCAGGCATGGAAAGCCAAGACACTCTGGCAAAAGATCTCTGCGAGTGAGATCCCAGTGGAAAGAACAGGTCTTCAAAGAAGGAGGTACCTTTCTCTGAAGGGAGGAGAGAACCTCCACTTTGACTATGACCTTGTCTAAACAAGATAAGAATCGGAGAACTCAGAGGGCTTCCATAGCCTTGGAAACTCATGACTGGAGCATAGGGAGACTACTGATGCCATAGACAGGAGTGTCAATTGGTAAAGTCAACAACAGGAGTCACTGTGCACTTACTCCTCATGTAGGGTCTCTGTCCTTAATGTGCTGTGTATTGAGATTTAATGCTATAACGAGTACTCAAACAATATATTTCACTTTGTGTTTCTATGGGGGTGCAAACTGTTGAAATCTTTACTTAATGTATACTAAACTGATCCTCTGTATAAAAAAAAAAAAAGAAGTTATCAACTCCCAACTTGACTCTCACTGGGATTAAACATGACAATAGGTCTGATCTGATTTCATCATCATTTAAAAAAAATCATCTATTATTTTTCACTTTATGTTTCTGTGTGGGAGCAAACTGTTGAAATCCTTACTTAATGTATACTAAGCTGATCTTCTGTATATTAAGATAATTGAAAATGAATCTTGATGTGAATGGAAGGGGAGAGGGAGTGGGAAAGGGGAGGGTAGTGGGTGGGAGGGACGGTATGTGGGGGAAGCCATTGTAATCCATAAATCGTACTTTGGAAATTTATATTCATTAAATAAAAGTTAAAAAAAAAGAACTTAGGAAAACCATTACAGTTGTTTTCACAGAATAAATTTGTTATGAACAAATGACACAACCACAGTAATAAATAATAACTGCAATAAAAAAAAGAAATAGCTAAAACTAAAAAAAAATATGTTTTCAGCATACCACTGGTTGAATCTATGGAAATGGAGCTCAATTGTATTTCATTAGCATTGACTACCACTTCTTTATTTACTGTTGTAAATAGAGTCATTAGTGCTTTTAAATCTAATCAGATTAGAAAACCAATTCCAAAAATTCTAGAGTCAATCAGAAAATTATTCTTAAGCTTCTGTTCTTCTAGAACCATGCTTGGTACTGTATCTGTCAATCTGTCTGTCTATCTATCTATCTATCTATCTATCATCTGTCAAAGTTCTCCAGAGAGAGAGAGAGACAGGGAGAGAGACAGGGAGAAAGACTGATCAAAATGTATTTTAAGGAACTGGCTACTTTGATTGTGGGGGCTGAAAAGTCCCAAATCCTCAGGGCAGGCTATCAGGCTAGACATCCTGCTATTGTTTTGAGATCAAAGGCTGGGCACTTGCAGAATTTGTATATTGCAGTCTTGAGACAGAATTACCTGTACTTCAAATGGCTTAAATCTTTTCTTTTTAGGCCTTGTAAATGTTAGATGAAGCCCACTGACATAATGGACAGTAATTTGCTTTAGAGGAAATCTACTGATTTCAATGTTTATCATAGCTACAAAATACCTTCACAGTAATGTCTAGACAAGAATTTGACCAGAACACTGGGTGCCCTGACCTAGCCAATTAGCATGTAAAATTAGTCATCACAGTGATATTTACCTGTTATCTTGTGTGTTTTTTTCTGATCATCTATGCCATTATTTGGTAAGATACTTAAGGCGTGGAAAACTAGATTAGCTTCATGGACCATGCTTGAGCTCTTCAGAGAAGACTGGCTAATAAGGTACTTCATATACATGCTCCTGTAGCAAGTTTCTTATCTTCTCTTACCTTCCTTTTTTCTCACTTGCAAAATGGAGATGTAATTAAATTCCCAACCACATAGATTTCTTGTGATTATCAAATGAAATAAAGCATGGCACATAGTAAACACTTTATGAATTTAGATATTATTCTATTTGTGGCAAATTCTAGTATTTACTCTCCAAAATTTACTCATTTTTAGAAAGCCATTCTTCTGTAAGAGGAAAACATAACTAGACTATATTTTTAACTCCCTCACAAAGTTATACCATTTGATTAATTTTCACCAATTGCATATACACAAAAGTCACATATATACAGTCAGTATTTTAAGGCTTGGATATTTGGGCTGATGTTGTGGTGTAGTATATGAAACTGTCGCTTGCAACGCTGGCATCCCATATGGGCGCCAGTTTATGTCCTCGCTGCTCCACTTCTGATCCAGCTCCCTGGTAAAGGCCTGGGAAAATCAGGGTAAAATGGCCCTAGGGCTTGGGCCCATGCTAACCAGGTGGGAGATCTGGAAGAAGCTCCTGGCTTTGGTTTGGCTCAGTCTTGGCCATTGCGGCCATCTGAGGAGTGAACCAGCGGATGGAAGATCTTTCTCTCTCTGTCTCTCTCTCTCTAAACTCACATTCAAATAAATAAACAAGTCTTAAAAAAAGAATTGAATATTCATTCTGCGTGTTCTCTTGTTCCTTTCGTTAACTGATGCAGACAACAAAGATGCCTTAGAATAGGAAGAGAATTATGTTAGTGTGACATATCTGCATGTCTTATAAATGAGACATTGACTACCTTTTGTTCTGAGCTGTCTTAACAAGAATGCTTTTACAGCTAACAACCTTGGATAAGATTCTTCCTCAGAGAAAAGAGCAGGTATGCTCATCTTCCAGTAAAACAATGAATGTCTCCCTCTTTAGTAAAATCAAGCAGATTGACACTTAAAAAATTTGAGTGCCCTATAACCCAACTAATTCCCTTAATGTGCAGACATGGCTTGGCCCTTTTTATTTCACCCTGTGGGATTTGGGGCTCAGGGAATCAGTGTTAAAAAAATAAACACCTGTATTTTGGCTATTGCTATGGCTTGGAGGGATTACCACTAATTTTACAAAAGGACAGGCAGTGCTTTTTACAAAGACATTATTTTATGTTATTGCTATGATTACTATGGTTACTAACTACAAGTTTATGGTTCTTGGTAGCATATTCTCCATTATCAGTAAACTGAAGTGGGATTCCAGAACTGCTTAAGTGAAGCCAGTTGTAAAGCTTTCTATCTCACTAATCTGAAATACCCAGGAGTAAAATATAACAGTAAAATAATCAGAGTTATAGAAAGAGGGGTGAGTCAAAGAGAGACAGCAGACAGACAGAGATCTTCCACCCACTGGTTCACTCCCCAAATGAGCACAATGGCCAGTGCTGGGCCAGGCTGAAGCCAGAAGCCAGGCTCTTCCTCCAAGCCTGCCCCATGGAAGCAGGGACCCTAGCACTTGGGCCACCTTCCACTGCTCTTCCAAGGTGCATTAGTAAGGAGCTGGATTAGAAGCAGAGCAGTTGGGGCTCGAACCAGCACCAATAGGGGATGCTGGTATTGCAGGCAGTGGCTAACCCCACAATGCTGTCCCCGTAAAATAATATTATTAATAATTTAACAAATATCTTCCTAGGTATTTTTAATGCTACAGACTTAGGTATAAAAAGCTCCATAGTTCCCAACTAGACACAAAAGTGTAACAAAGATTCTGCCCTTAAGGAACTTACATTCAGGCTGGATAGACAAGACAGATACCTCAAAGTTCAATGATACTACAGGATACATGATTAAAAGCTAAATTGTGTGGCTAGAGATTATAAATGATATGGAAGACTGGATTAATCAAGGAAGGCTTCAGTGAAGACAAATTTGAAATGGGTCTTGCAGGATGGGGATTCTTCTGTATGGACAGAAAAGGCAAAGGATCTTCAACAGGAGGAACAATGAACAATGAGAAGAAAGTCATGACGAGAACTACAGACTTGTAGTAATGAGAAAAAGGGACCTATGCCTGAAAGGTTCTGTTTGGCTGAAGCTGTAGGGTATAGGGCTCACCATCAACAACAAAAGAAGATAAAATCACTGTTTCCTTTCTAATTACTATCACATGTAATATTGATAGCTCCCTACTCTAAACCTCACCCCATCTTTGTCTCCTTTTCCTCCCTCCCACAATTTTATGTGGTTGTCTCTATTTTACACTATTTTATAATTTTAAAAGTTTTTTTTATTTATTGATCTCACATCTATATAGTTACTACCTTGCCTCTTTGCTCACTTTTAAGACATAATACTAACAATAAGGAAACTGATATTCTCTCCAAGTCCTCTTTCTCTGTTATATCTAAAATATCTCCATTTAGGTTTTGTCCTAACAATCTTACTCATACATCTTCTATAAGAATCATCAATGACATCTACATTGCAAAATTCAGTGGTCAATTTTTCGTCTTCTGGATGAATCAAGAAACAGGCAACTTGGCATATGACTTTTTCATATTGAAGCATTGTATTTGACTTGAAGGTCATTATTCCCCTACTTTTCCTCCTACTTCATTGGCAACTTCTTTTCAGTCTACTGTTTTGTTTTTTTTTTTCTTCATCTTACCTACTCCTGAGCACTGAAGGCCTGGAACATTTAAACTTTCTATTATAACTTTTTTACCTCTTTTCACTCCCTTGAATACTGCATCATATTTAATGGCTTTCAGTTAACATCTGCATACTGAAAAACCCCAAATTTATATTTATAGCCCATACTTCTCTCTCAAACTGCAGAACATATATCCAACTACTTAGTCCACCTGGGTGACTAACAATAATGTCAAACTTACCTGTCCAAAACTGATCCCTTAATCACTTTCCTTAAATCTGTTCCTAGCACAGTTTTGTATTTAATTAAATAGAAATTCCATTGTTTCAGCTATTCATCTCTAAGTTTTCCAGTCATGCCCTTCATCTAAGTATTAGAAGAATCTTTTGACATTGCCTAAAAATGCATCTTAAAACGCTACTTTTCAACAACTTCACTGCTAACGTATTAGTCCAAGCCTTCATTTATCTCACCTATATTGTTGTAATAATCTCCATACTTCTTTTGTATCTTTACTTGCCTTCTTAAATTCTGTTTGTAAACTTGCAAGCAACGGTGCTATCAAAGTATTTATCAGATCGTGTGTTACTCCTTTTCTCAAAGTTCTCTTTTGGTTTCACACTTCACCCAGTAATCTATAAGGCCTTACTTGATTAATTATTCTCCCTCTAATTTAGATTGTTACTTTTCATTGTAACCCAAGTTGCTCACACTGCCCAGTCACACTAGCCACTTTGAAAAATTTTTTTATTTGAGAGAGAGAGAGAGAGAGAGAGAGAGAGAGAGAATATATATCATCCTATTATCTCCTGACCTCTAAGGTTTATGCTGAGAAGCCTGCCATTAGTTTAAAAGTAATTCCCTTACAACTGACTTTGTATTTTACTTTTATTTTATTTACAATTCTCTTTATCATGTACTTTTTGAAGATTTGCTTATATTATGCCTTGGAGATTATCTATTTTGGAGGGGAGTGGTCCAATCTATTAGATATACTTTGGGCTTCATATATGTGGATATCTCTCTCAAGATTTGGAATGTTTTTCAGCAATTATTTTATTGAATAGACTCTTTATGCCTTTTCTCTTGTCTTCGTAAATATCCTTAATGTGAATATTTGCTGCTTAATGGTAGCCCACAAGTTTTATAGAATAGCTTTATCTTTTATACATCTGACTGAGCTGTTTAGAAAGACCTTTTCTGAACCCAATAATTTTTTTCTGCTTAATTCTGATAATGAGATTCTCAACTGTATTTTTATTTCATTTATTGAGTTCTTTAGTTCCAAATTTCTGATTTTTTCTTATTATTTATCACTTTGTTGAATTTTTCATTCACATCCTGAATTATCTTACCAATTCCACTGAGTTGTCTGTCTGAAATCTTTTGTATTTCATTAAGATTGCATGAAATTTCTCACATTTTGCATTTGCCTGCAATTCGCCTGCAATGCCAGAATCTCACATGGATGCTTGTCCTTGATCTGGCTGCTCCACTGCTGATCCAGCTCCCTGCTAATGTACCTGGGAAATCATTGGAAGATGGCTCAAATCCTTGGGCCCCTGCACCCACATAGAAGAAGCTCTGGGCTCCTGGCTTCAGCATGGCCCAGCCTAGCCCAGTCCTTGCTATTATGACTACTTGGGGAGGAGTGAACCAGTGGATGGAAGATCTCTTTCTCTCTCTCTCTCTCTCTCTCTCTCTCTCTCCCTCCCTCCCTCTGTCTCTTCTCTCTCAGTAGAAAAAAAATAAAGTTTTCTTCAGAAATGTTCCATACTTAAAAAAATTTGTCAATTAACTCATCACTTCCTTTTCTTTGTGATCTGTTGCAAACCTAGAAGGATTTTGGCAATATGTATGAGTGTTTCAGTATCTTAGGCTGCAGGTTTTGTGGGATTCCATCACTATCAAGGATGCAGAAATCTTAGGCAGGATGGGTTCACTGGCAGCTCTAGGAACAAAATGCCCAGCTGCAGATTTGAGGTGTCCATAGTTTCTCTGGGTTGTATGAGGGTATGGCTACCCTTACAGCCCTGAGTGGGTACAGTGTATCATGCTTAGTAATGGGATGTGATACTTGTCAGTGTCTGAAGGCCACATGGGGATTGTTCCCCTAACAGGACATTTGTCCAAGTTCAAAGGCTGAAAAGATGATTTTGCAGGGCCTTCAGGGGCCAACTTTTTCAGGAAGATTTTCCAAGTTGTTTTCTGGGACTCAAAAATTGGGTAGGTAGAGCCAAGAATTTTATTTTCAGGGCCTTAGTGAACCAAGTTTCTTACAATAGGCTGTTCAACTGCTCTGGGAACACAGGATGTTGAATGAGACTTCGTAATTGCTTCCTAGGAATCTTGATGGGCTGAGTCACTCAGGAAAGACTGACTTCTCAACGACTTCTGGGGTTTGAGTTGTTGGGCTGAATCATGCATTTGCTCTCTTGGACCTCTATGGGCTGAAATGCTCAGGGAAGGGTGACCAACTATATTCTAGAGCTGAGTATAGGTGTCCTGGTTAATCTGGCTCCTTTGCAATGCAGTGGGGGGAGAGTGGGTGGGGCCATATAACTTCTTCTGGAGGTCTTCCTGGTCCATCATTAATGTCTAGTGCCCATTTGCTTCCTCAGGCCACTGGTGCTTGGGCAGGACCAAAGAGATGCTTTCATGGAAGCTGGAAGGTAGACATTACTGCCCAGCTGTTTCTGGGTGTTCTGTAGCCTGAACCTCTCAGGAAGGGCAGTCTAGATGCTTCCTTGGGGACTCAGAGAGTGAATGTGGCCTACTGGCAAGTTTGCAACTCCTGGCTAGCAGAGGTGCTGGGGCAACTTCCCAGGTGACTCCTAAGTGGCTGGAGTCTCAAGATGTCATTGTGCAACTAGAGCTTGTGCGGGGAAAGGCACAACATGGACTGAGCTCTTTCTCTAGGGCAATGAAACAGTGTGGTAATCTGACAGCTCCCCAAACTAGGCCAAGGGCCAGTGAGAGCCAAAGGGTTCCATAGCAGTAAATATCTCAGTCATCTGGAGGCAGTCTTAACTTTTGCCCACTGAACAAAATCCTTCAGGGTTCAGGGTTGATCTTGAGAGATGGAATAGTCAATGCTGTGTGTTTGGTTCCCTTATTTAGAAGACCACTATGTCTCTCGATGCTTTACAAAGTTTCTGTCACATGTACGCAGACACTGGAACACTTTGCTTCAAACGTTCCCTAGAATAGCTATTTATTTTCTTTTGTTTTAGTCCTTTGTTGTGGAGATAAGTGCATCAGATATCTCCTGTCAACCATCCTGATGACTTTTTTTTTATCTTCAAGATACAACATGTAAGAGAAATGCTAGAAAAGTCTTCACACGAATAAATTTTCTGAATTACTTGTTTACTTTGTAATGTCTCAAGTATGTCTTTGAGACATACTTTCTACTGTAGAAAGAACTTTACACAATGGATATTCTAGTTACTTGTCATTTAGTCCCTTCCCCTGGCCTTGCTACCTCAGCTGGCTTTTCTCTGATTAATTGAAACACAAATAAGACAAAGCCATATTCTATTTCATAGCCTATTTGTTACAGCGGCCTATAGAATACTTTTCATTGAATATAGATATAAATTATTGCTACAAATTACTGAACACTTGTAGCAAAAACATATCTTAGATTGTTCTTGCTTATGATGTCATCTTTTAAATTAATTTAATTCTATTTAGACTAAGTATTATTAGAAAATACTAACTTGACATGAAAGTATATTGATTTTTATTGATAATACATAAACTGTACCAATAAAAAGCCCAAGGAGTCACCTTGTTTGCTATATTCTCTTGCTTTGTTATATCCCATTGTTATTATAGACAGCAGTAGGACATAGTTACACTTGATCTTAGCCAAAAGGCCAGAAGCGATGCACATAGCTAATAATGTAACTTAATGTTTAACTGAAGTGTTCCTACAATGTCTTACTTTAGTTTTGCTTATTGGAAGATATGATGAATATTTTTCTTGCATGCTTTTCCTAATACATGGAGGTAACATTGGTACAAAGTGGTTACAATTACTATGTTAAAATTATTATAAAAATATTAGTTGAACTCTTACTATTTTATGAAAAATGTGTTAAGTATTTCATAAATAATATCACAATTAACAATGGATTTTACAGGTATAAAAATAAAAGATGAAGAGGTTAAATTCCCCAAAGTTGTAGTTAGCCTGATTTGACTCCAAAGATTTAAGGAATAACCACTGCACTGTACTGCTTAATAACATTAAGAATAAAACTGTCCTCTTTTATGTGTTTTTTGAGAAAGCATTATACAAATTTTTTGAATATCATTTATTTAAAGTCTGTAATTTGGCTAGTGTCAAATTCCCCTGTCCCTAATGAATAGACTTTAGTTACCAAAGGTAATTACTCTTCAATGCATCCTGGGGGTTATTTTCCCTGGGCTGTTTGTTTTAATGCACCTCATGTTGCTTTCTATTGGATGTTTATTCATTTTTCACATTAAAGTGGAAATGATTGCTATGTGAATATTCAAAAGCCCAAAATACTAATGAGTAAATCAAACAGTCTTATTAATAGCATTCTACTACAGAAAATCCCCATTATAAGGCAGCATAATTGCATTAGGAGATTGAGCTTGACTTTGAAACATCATTAGCACATATATTGGAAAGGGTCTTTTATTCTTTTTTTTTTTTCTGTTGCTTAAACATTATGCCTATATGATTTAATTACCCAAAAGACCAGACCTAAAATTCTATTTTAAATAGAACCAGTCTCAATAAATTGCTTCACAAATAAGGATGATCTTATATTCCTGTACCTTCCATTAAGCTATTTTAAGCAGAGGTACTTGGGAAATAGTAGCTCATCCTAAAATCATTATTGCAAAAATTCTGTGCTTGTGTGACAGAAACCACCAATGAGTGGTAAATGAACTCTTTTTATTCTAACTTCAGGCATTTAGTTTTTAGAGTGTCATAAGTAATTTTATTGAAAAATTATTTGTGTTCACTAGAAATATTTGAAAGAATGGCAACAGAAATACAAGCACATATTAATATTGATGTGTTTCTTAAGTCTCTGTTAGTAAACTGCAAAAAATAAATTGCTCACCCCCACAAACGTTTGAAAACTACCCACTCTAGAGACTAGTAGGTTTATTAATTGCATATTTTTGGAAGTGGGATGCTTCATAGCAAATAAAGAACAAAGATTTTGATCTATAAAGAATGCAGTAGACTGGCTCCAAAGTGATTTACTTAATCGATCTAAAAGAAGCTTGGTTCATGATTAGCAAGAGGACAAATAAATCTTCATTTAAAGCCGTGGGCATATGTAAACTCAATATATTGTCAAGAAAGCAGTTCCTAAATGAAGAACAAAGAAAACCTCATATAGGACTTAGATACCTTTAGCACTGGAACAGTAAAATTAAAAATAAATTTTACCTTCCTTATTTTACAGTTGTGATCAGAAAAAGTGAAAAACCTATGAGAAAAGAAGTAAACAAGATAAACATCCTCATTGTCAGATTATGTTCTTTTAAAATGCAAGTACACGACACTAATTAGCAGGTTGGTTGTAGAACCGAGCACATAGGCAACACAGTAATTAAATAGAATTTACCTGGTGATGTTTTTCTTCTTTTGGGTCCCAGTTAATTTCTAGCTCAGGCATTTGCAAGTTTTGTTCCAACAGAGGGAGTATGGTACATTACGCTTTGGATTAGGTCAAGATTCAGTTCAACTCCAAGCTCCAACACTTACTGACAACTTAGGAAAGTTATGTAAATTCTCTGAGCTTAGACTTGAGATCATGATGGCAACCTGTGGAGTGAAGATTTGGAGCTTCCACAGCCAGGAGGCCTCTACCAGCCCTCTTCTAATTTCTGGCAGAAAGTAAAACTCCAGCTCTGGGGAGAGGTCAGGAGAGGGAATTTAGGATTATGCCTTAGAGCTCAAACCCCAACCTACAGTGCTGAAACCTGGCACTTGATAAAGTTCAAAGGCCTCTAGCCCCTGGCCCATGCTCACAGACTGAGCCTTAGCTTTCCCTGACATGATTATAGCTTCTGTGCTTCAGAAGACACAATCATTTTGGTGATGTCACCATCAGCCTCTGATGGCCTTGGCAGATACCCGCAATACTTTGTATGGCCCTGTGACGGTGAGACTCAGATGTGACCAGCCTGGGGCCAGTCTGGGTGTTCAAATGTCTGCCTTTATCAAATCTCCTTTGTCTTTTGGCAGAGAGTAAGAGGCCACAAAATTGTGACTTGAGCCTCAGTGTTTGGCTAGTAAAGCCCAAACCTGGATAGATCCTAATGGTTCCTTACCAAGGCAGGTGCTGGCGGACAGAGTCTTTGGACTTGCCCCCGTAGCAGGTGGAAATCTATGCCCTGGTGAGACGGACTTGTTTTGGTGTGTGTCACCTCCAGCCTCTTGCAGGGCTCAGGAGCACCCCTGAGACTGCACACGACCTGATGATGTGAGTCTCAAGTGTGACCCATCTAAGGCCTACCTGGGGGGCTGCCTCTATCACTACTCCTGTAACATTTGACAGAGAGCGAGGAATCACGGAACTGTTTTGGGTCTCAGTACCAGGCTGACAAAACACAAAACTTGAGAAGATTCGAATGTTCCCCATCCGTAGGTCACTGTTTGCCAACAGAGCCTCTGGACCTGTTTTAGAGCCCAGGGGAGTTCTGTAGTCCCAGCTGAGTGATCATGTACCCCAGTCAACATCACCAGTAGCTGGTAGGGGAAGCATCAGGCAGTGAGCCCACCTCAGCAGTAGACTATAGCAGGTTCAGTTTTGGTCCTATATATAGCAAGACAACCTTGGCCTTGGTGAGCTGAGATCTCTCGATGTGATCTGGTACTGCAAACTTTACAGACATAGTCCAAGGAGTCTGAGCCTACCATAGACCTAGTGAGATAGTGAGATAGTGAGATGCTTGTAAGGATGGGCTACCCCTCTTTTGGGAATTTCCACAATTCATACTGAATAATGCATCAAATGCTGATGTGGGGTAAATTTAAGTTTGGGGTGTACTTTAAAACTGAATCATTGAAAGCATATTAACGGTGAACCTGGAGAAAATCTCTACTTAGGGTGTGATATAGTGCTGAAATAGCAGGACAGACTATACACAGGCTCAGAGAAAATAAATGGACTACTTAGAATTTCTAGAAGGATGGTAACAAATGATGTCAGATTACTGCAACTTAATCCTTTATTGTACAGATGACCTCACACCCCATCAAGCATCAAGAACTTCCAGGGAACCATGACCTCACCTAAAGAGCAAAATAAAATACTAGAAACCAACCATCTAGGAATTACAATTTCCAAATCCTCAGGTGAAGATTTCAAAATAGCTGTTTTAATAAAACTTGGTGAAATTCAAGAGAACACAGAGAAACTAATGGATATTTAAACAGAGAGAGGTTTGATAAAAAGATGATAGTAATTAAACAAAATCAAACAAAGATCCTTCAATTGAAAAGTACACTTACTGAAATTAAAAACATGATAAAATACAACAGTAGCAGAATAGATCAAACAGAAAAATGAATCAGTGAGCTCAAAGACAGCCTATTTGAAAATAAACAGCTGGAGGAGTGCAGAAAATAAGAATCAAGAGAAATGACTAGGGGCCAACACTGGTGTAGTGGGTAAAGCCATCACCTGCAGTGCCAGCATCCCATATGGGATGAATCCCAGCTGCTCCACTTCCATTACAGCTCTCTGCTTTGTCCTGGGAAAGCAGTGGAAGATGGCCCAAGTCCTTGGGCCCCTGCACCCGCATGGGAGACCCAGAAAAGGAAAACTCTCTCTCTGCCTCTGCCTCTGCCTTTCTTAATTCTGCCTTTCTTCTTATCCTTCTTCTTCTTCTTCTTCTTTTTTTTTTGATAGGCAGAGTTAGACAGTGAGAGAGAGAGAGAGAGAGAGAGAAAGGTCTTCCTTCCATTGGTTCACCCCCAAAATGGCCGCTACGGCCGGAGCACTGTGCCAATCCAAAGCCAGGAGCCAGGTGCTTCCTCCTGGTCTCCCATGCAGGTGCGGGGCCCAAGCACTTGGGCCATCCTCCACTGCACTCTTGGGCCACAGCAAAAGGATATCTAATAAACAAGTTATCGTTGCACCTCAAGGAACTAGAAAAATAAGAACAAACTGAATCTAAATTGACAGAGGAAAGAAATAATAAAAATCAGAGCAGAAATAAATGACATAGAGACCAAAAAAGAACACAAAAAATCAATGAAATGAACAATGGGTTCTTTGAAAAGATAAACAAAATTAATCAAGAAAGAGAAAAATCCTCAGGAGGTTTTATAATATATTAACAAACTACAATAATTAAAACAGCTTGAACTGGCATAAAAAATGGATCCATGGACCAATGAAACAGAATAGAAACCATAGACATAAACTCACACATCTACAGTCATTTGGTTTTTGACAAGGTGCTAAGAATGTGCATGGAGATATAAAGGATAGTCTTTAGTAAATGATGCTGGGACAATTGTATATGCAAATGTAGAAGAATGATACTAGACGCCTTTCCCTCAACATGTACAAAAATCAACTTAAGGGGCTGGCGCTGTGGTGTAATAGGCTAAGCCTCTGCCTGCAGTGCCAAGATCGAAAATGGGCGCTGGTCCATGTCCTGGCTACTCCTCTTCCAATCCAACTCTCTGCTAATGTGCCTGGGAAAGCAGTGGAAGGTGGACCAAGTGCTTGGGCTCCTCCATCCATGTGGGAGCCCAGGAAGAAGCTTCTGGCTTCTGGCTTCAGATTGGCCCAGCTCTAGCTGTTCGGTTATTTGGGGAGTGAACCATCGGATGGAAGACCTCTCTCTCTCTCTGGGTCTCTCCCTCTCTGTCTGTAGCTCTACCTCTCAAATAAAGAAATAAAATTCTCTAAAAAAAAAAAAAAACAACTTAAAAATGGATTAAGGGCCTAGGTATGAGACCTGAAATTTTGAAATTATTAGAAGAAAATATGAGGTGAGGGGGATTCAGCACATAGAATAGACAAAAATTTTCTAGATCAGACCCCAAAAACAGAGAAAATTTAAATAGACAAATGTCATTTCATATAACTAAAACGCTTTTGCACAGCAAAGGAAATAAGAAATAGAGTGAAGATACAACCCTCAGAAGGAGAGAAAATATTTTCAAGGTGTACATCTGACAAGCCGTTAATATCTAGTATATATAAATAACTTGAATGATTCAATGGCAAAAAATATCCAGCTAAAAATAGGCAGTGGACCTAAACAGAAATTTCTCAAAGGAAGACGTATACACAGTCAACAAGTAACATTAAAATATACTCAACATCATTAATCACCAGGGAAATGCAAGTCAAAGGCACAGTGAGATATCACCTCACTGCAGGAAGGTTATTATCCAAATGACAAAGGATAGTAAGTGTTGACAAGAATGTAGAGAAAATAGACCTTGTACACCATTGTTAAGAATGTAACTTAGTATAGTCATTGTGGAAAACAGTATGTGTGTTCCTTAAAAACTAAAAGTAGAGCTATCATATGATCCACAAGTCCTACTCTTGGGTATATATCAAAGATAAATGAAATTCATCTGTCAAACACACATCTGTACTCCCACATTTATTGCAGCATTATTCACAAAAGCCAAGAAATGGAAACAGTCTAAATGTCTATCCACTGATAAATGGATAAAGAACATGTAATAAATATACACAATGGAATATTACTCAGCTGTTAATAAGGATGAACTCTTCTCATTTGCAACAACATGAGTGCAACTGGAAGTAATTATGTTAAGTGAAATAGGCCAAGCAGCGAAAGACAAATATCACATGGTGTATTCATATAGGAGTCCAAAAATAGGTGACTGCATAGAAGTTAAAAATATAAGGGTGGTTACGAGAGACTGGGAAAGGAAGTGAGGAGAGAGGGGTGGTGAGGTTGATTAATGTGTAGTAGGTTATAGCTAGATAGGGGTAAGAAGTTCTGGGATTATATTGCATAGAAGGAGTATGTTAATGTACTGTATATTTTTCTATCAAAAAAGAAGATATAATTTTTAGATATTTTCACTATAAAGAAATGTTAAATGCTTGAAAGGACAAATATATTTACCCTGGTTGGATATTTACAATGTATACATGTAATGAAATATCACATGGTATCCCATAAATATGCACACTTTAAATGTTTACTAGGTAAGTAAATGATGTAATCAAAGAATCATCTAAATCTGCCTCCTTATCTGAAAGATAATAATGACATCTAGTATCTTGGGCTGTTACAGAATTAAGTTAGATAACATACGCACTGTACTTAACTCATAACTGAGCTCAGTAAGTGTTAGTTTCTTTATTCCTTTAGTCTATGCAGAGGGTGAATAGAGCTTGGAAAACCCTGGTGACATCTTTGGATGCAAATAGGATGTTTTATTAATGTCCCACTTTTAGTCATTACTTCCTAGTACTTTATCTATTCATCATGAATAATCAGTTGGTTAACAGAAAGTAGTAAACTAAGTCAAGCAATATTTCCCTGAAATATATTACTGGAATGCTTAGTTTCAGGGAGTGGGGCTAAACCGCTTCACAGGAACATAGCACTCCCTGCTCTTAAGAAGTGCTGTTCTGGAACTGAACAACCGCTGTATCTTCATTCCTGGACAAAGCCTGGCTGCAAGTAGAGGAGAATGGCTGGAACCCATTAAGTTATGAAACTCTCCCTCTTCTGTCTTCAGAGATATGTGATGCAAACGCAGACTATAGAGGTAGACACTATCTTGGACCCCAGCCTTACCACTTACTAACCACATACCTCTGGGCTAGTCTTTCTATTTGTCTAATCCTGTTTCATCATCTGTAAAATCCAACTATTACAGATCTTGACAGAATTAAATGAGATAACACACGAAAAGCATTTTACATGTCCTGATAAATAACAGTGGTAAACTACTTAGCCAGGACATCATTATTAGAGCAGAGGAGAGTCAGTCATGTGAGTTTATCCATTCAATTTTCCTGGCAATGAAGGCTGGGAGAAATTTTGCGTAGAGCCTCTGCATGTCACTTATATAATATCCTGCCCAGCTTCTCAACCCTATGGAAGGCTAAGTATAAATTTGAAGACCTATTTACACAGAGAAATCCATGAGCAAAATACAGTGCCACATCAAGACCAGTGTGGTAAAGAAAAGATGGAAGAGAAAAATTCTTTCGCTGTCATCACAGAATACAGCATGGTACCAGTGATCCAAAGGAGCTTAAGTATATGTAGCACTGGCCGTATCAGAGGCTTGGGAATGCTCCCTGGTGGCAACGTCAATAACATACCTATCTTGGTGGATTCACAGATTTGAAGACTTGGCAGCACTGAGTCTGTAAAACATACACACCATTAGATGTTCATTTTCTTAAAGGCCATCTGCAAATGAGACACTGTTAATTGATGTCTGACTCTCAAACCCAACCTTGGTATAGATCATCAAAATAAGCAAATCAAAGCATCTGCTGCTTCAAGGAACAAAACAGCAAGATCCAGATGGCAGCTGTGAGGGCTGCTCATTAACTCATGTGGACCCTCCTCTGGGATTCTCAAAAATAGTTGTGGGGAGGAGACTTGAAGGGAAAATGAAAGGTTTGAATGAATGAGATGAAGCATAGGCATGACCAGAGCAAGTTTGCACTATCATCGTGTTTTTAGTTAGTTTGTTTTTTGGTATCATTTAACCCCCAAACAGGAATGGGATGTCAAAGGTTGATTGTGTTTTATAAGCCTGCTAGTGAGTTAAAAGTCATCAGCATATTATAAATCTGTGACTGTAACTCAAGCTTAATGTCCCTTGTAAATCTTAGCAGAGGCCTCCTAGTTCTAGTTTATCCATATTACTCAGGCTAGCAAAGGTGGTTGTTCATTTGGAAGTTACGTCAGTCTTTTAAACTTCCGTAGTCATTCCCATCTTAAAGAAACTCAGTAAGGATCAGCATATTACTGAATGTTGACAATAAAAATTTAAAAGATCCCAAACAAAGCAATACTTCTTATTTGTTTAATGTAATCATTTTCGAACTCTATATGTGATATTTAGGGGCAGAAAGTTTTCATACTAAGAAATTAAGGTTGATATGAATACTGAACTTAGTGTATAGCTACTTGTCATTAATTTTATTGACAGGAAACACATTCTTCGAAGGGAATATATTGTCCAGTGCTTACATTGTGTTATGTAATCCATTTCCAAATCTATGAAATATGAATCTTAAGCAAAAAGAGAGTATTTCTATTTCCAAAGCCCCCCCCCCCAATTTTAGGCAAATTGATTTTTATTGCTCTTTTGTTTTCACCTTTTTATTTAAGGACATTTTCAAATAACAATAATGCCATCTGCTGGTCAGTTCACTGGGTCCAGAAATAGATATCTGTCTCCAAAGAATAATAGCAATAAAAAGATTTTGGTAGTTGAAAAAACATTCTCATTTATATTTGTCACACTTCGTGTAATGTAAAATTCGTAGTCACAAAGATTATAGGCTAAAACAAAATATTTGATGTGTAATACAATTCTTAAGTAAATTAGCTTTCCATAATGCCAGAGTCTTTAATGCAATGAATTCTTTTGTATTTGTTCACATTCTGTGAATTCTTGAGAAGAAAAATTTATCTTTGAATAGTTCCTGTGACATTTGAGATACTTCTTGCTACTGCGGTAGCTTAATGCATAGATATATTACACGGGGAAAATGTGTTAGCTTAAATCTTTTTTAAAATGGTGTCAATTCAAAGGAAACTAATAGCTTTAAAAATAGAGCTATCCTAAGGGAATTCCTGTGATTACTGGAAAGGACACTTTTGTCTGTGAACCACAATCTATAACCTAGAGATTATATCCTACAATTACATTATGACATTGATTTGGTTATGCTTTTATTTCATAATTTTTAGTGCCCATTAATGTGAATAAAACAAAGACAAGTCAGAATACTTGTGAATCTTGAATATTTAAAATAGCAGGGTTTTTTTTCTGTTTTTGTTTTTCAAAATATACCTTCTGATGTATCTTGGGCATTGAGTATAGAAAGCATTCATGATGTTATAATATTTGTAGAGTAGCAGAAAATATTCTGAAATGAAGGTAATCTATCTTAATATTCTCATTTCTATCACACAGAACTGTATGCCGGCGGGTATGAGGGGATGAATCACTATGTTCCTAAAGTTGTACTTATGAAATGAATGAAGTTTGTATTCCTTAAATAAAAGGTTTCTGGGGAAAAATAAATAGATAAATAAGTAAATAAAAAAGAATATCCTAGGGATGGGTATATCTCTAGATGAAATTGAATTCTGGATTAATGTAAAAATAAGGCAAAAAAAAAAAAAAAAACAGAGAAACTCCAAAGGCTTTATTGATCTCCCAACAAGACCATAAGGAATCTCAGAAGTAATCATAGGAGCTGGTATTATGGTTCAGTGGATTAAGCCTATACTTGCTATGCTGGCATCCCATATCAGAGTGCTGGTTTGAATTCCAGCTGCTCTGCTTCCGATGCAGCTCCCTGCTAATGTGCCTGGAAAAACAATGGAAGATGCTCCAAGTGTGAAGTGTGTGGGCTCCTGCCAACCAGATGGTAGATTTACAGGGAGTTCTGGTCTCCTGGCTTTGGCTTGGCCCAGCCGCGGCCATTGAAGCATTCAGAGAGTGAACCAGCAGATGGAAGATATTTTTATCCCTCTCTCTATATATCTCTCTCTGTTTTTCAAATAAATATATATTTTTACAAAGAACAAATTATAAACTCTTGTTATTCTTTGAGTCTTCAAATAAAAATAAACACAGCACAAGGCCCTAGGTAGTAACCCCCATACATCCATCACAATAAATAAAATTCAGTATAGTACTATTTAAAGTGTGTTCCGTAGACCATGTAGTTTATCCACTGGTGGTATTAAGAGATGGTAGCCATTTAAGATATAAGTTCAAGTGGAAGGTGCTTAAGTCATTAGTGGTGGGGCCCATGGAAGGGATTAATGGCAGTTTTTCAGAGTGATTAGTTTTCTGTGGCACTGAGATGTTATATAGGAACAAACCTAGTCCTTGAATCCCTCTGTTCTTGTCTTGCAATGTGATAATTCTCACATTCACTCCTGCCATTGTGATGCCATCCACCATCAGGCCCTCACTAGAGCTGAGCAGGTGTTGGCTTCATGCTCTTGAGGCTCTAAAGCTGTGGGCTAAATAAACCTTACTTTATAAAGTATCTAGCTTCAGTGTTTCATTATAGCAATGAAAAGCAAACTAATATAGATCACAAAGGTCAAAATCATCTGGGAAATGTAAAAATGTAGACCTTTGATTTCCACCCTGGACCTTTTACATTAAGTGCTAGAGATAAAGCAGTGAACAAAAAAGGAGCAAAAGAATCTTTTCCCTCAAAGAAGTAACAGAGACAATGACTCTTAATCTGTAATTAGAAATGGCCTTGGTGTAAAAGAGGAAGATCACAAAGCAGTAACTTAGATGATTCTGACAAAGAGGAAATTTGAAGAAATACTTCAGGAAAGACAGACACACACTCGAATTGAGTAAGAAGAACCTGAGGAATAGTCTTATAACTGAGGATTGTTGTCAAGAAAAGGTACAAAAGTAAAAGAGAACAGGGAAATCTGAGAACAATGTAACTGCAAAGAATGGGAAAGCAGAATGAAGAAAAGGAAGTAAAGTAAAAAATGAATGTAAAAGAATAGATCTAGTCTCTCTCTCTCTCTCTCTTGATCTCTCTCTCTCTCTCTCTCTGTGTGTGTGTGTGTGTGAAAGATACATGGAGAGAGATAACATTTTTCCAAATGAAGAACCAAAGAACAAATTTGACTATGTTCATTAGAATTTAAAGTTGAGATGGGCATAATAAAAATGAAAAGGAGAAGAAACCAAGAAAATAGAAGTAGTAGCAGAGAAAAGTTACTGTCCATGCCTGAAAGAGAAAGAAAGCAAGAGGGAATGCCAATCTTGTGATGAGCAAGACCGTGAGTAGGAAGCAGAGAAAATAGGTGGCTGAAGTACAAACTAGTTGAAAAAGTGGGAGTGCAGATGGTTGAAAAGTATCATAATTGATAAATGAAAAAATATTCATATTTTCATATTTTAAAGATGTATCCTTTTGACCTTTTCACCATACTGACATTTTTCTTGTACTTTGTCCAACAATAATGAATAGAAGTTGTAAACATTCTTCAGAAAAAGAAAAAAAATGATTTGGAAATCCAGTCAGATGAGTTATTATTGTATCTTTTTTCTTTTCTTTATTATGAACACTTCTGGAACATGCAAACGGTGGTCATGAGAACAGCAGGTCTTGTAATGCTCCAGAGTTGTCAACGGTTTAGCATTCACACAGAAATACCAGTTTGTTCAGTGTTCCACTTCACCCTCTCTTTAAACAATCCTGTTTTACTGTAATGATGCATCTCCTTCAAATAGACTCCCTAGAAATTCCTTAAGGTCCCTTTCAACTGTAAGAGTCTAGGATTTCACTAAGTGTTTTGGCAAAATAATTCTTGTTTTCAGGGCTTATGCCCATCGGTGTTTATAAAAGAAACAAAACCATAGTAGTTAACTTAGAGTCCCCTTTTCTCTTCCACAGCCTTAATGCTATCCATCTCCCCATCAGCATACCTGCCTAGAGACAATAAAATGAATGTGCTATGTCCTGTAACCATTTTAGTCTTTTAAAAGATTTGATTATGAGCATGCATTTGCACACATTGTTGACATTACATAGTGTTACTAAATGTTTTTACTTTATTTTTGTGGTAAGAACACTTGACATGAGATCTACTCTCAACATTTTAAGGGTACAATACATTATTGTTGACTATAGGTACAAAATTTTACAGCAGATCTCTAGAATTTATTTGTCTTGTTTGATGAGTAATTCAACATTCCTAATTATTAACTTAATATTTCTCTTTCTCCCAATGCCTGACAACTTGTGATTGTATAAATTTGACTACTTCAGTAAGTTGAATCATAAAGTATTTGAGTCAGACTTATTTCACTTAGCATAATGTTCTCAAATGTATCACATTGCAAAATTTACTTTTTATAAAAGACAGGATAGTATTCCAATGTGCATATAAAATGTATGTGTGTACCACATTTTCTTTATCCACTCACTTGTCAATGGACATATAGGTTTATTTCCAAATTGTTGTTATTGTGAATAGTGCTATAATAAACATTAGGAATGAAGATGTTTCTTTATCATCCTAATTTTAATTCTTTGTATAAATACCCAGAAGTAAGACTGATTTATGACACAGTTGTTCTGTATTAAACTTTATGAGAAAACACCATAATGTTTTCCATAGTGGATGCACTACTTTGTGTTCATATCAACATATTGCAAGAATTTTCATTTCTCCACATCCTCATCGACACTTGTGCTCGCTATCTCTCTCTCTCTCTCCCTCTCTCTCTCTCTCTCTCTGGTAGTAGCAATCCTGACACATATGAGATAATAATTCATTATGGTTTTGATTTCATAATGATTTGTGATGAATATTTTTTCTCATAAAAGTGACCATTTGTAGGTCTTCCAAAGAGAAATGTCTATTTAAGTCCTTAGCCTACGTTTAAATTGTGTGCTATCAGTTTTTTAAATCATTGAACTTATATAGTTCAGAAATTCACTTCTTATCAGATATGTGGTTTGTAAACCATACATCTCATATATAGCTCTTCACTCTTCTGATTGTTTCTTTTGCTATGGAGAAGTTTTAGTTTTATGTAATATCACTGGCTTATATTTGTTTTTATTATCTGTGCTTTTACTGTCAAGTCCAGAAAATCATTGCCAACCAATATCATGAAGCATTTGCCCAATGTTTTTCTCTATGAATTTTAGAGTTTGGGGTCATACATTTATGTCTTTAATCCATTTTGAGTTGACTGTTGTGACTCTTTTGCATGGGGATATCCATTTGGTTGAAGAGAGTATCTTTCCCCCTATTGTTATTCTTGGCACCTTTATTAGAGACCACTTATTTCTCAGCTCTGTATTCTGTTTTCTTGTCCAATACCACACTTTCTGATAATTTTAGCTTTATAGTATATTTTAAAATCATGGTTTGCTTTGCTCTTTTATATTTTAGATATAACAATTTTAAATATTCTCCAAATCTGCCTCATACGCAAGCATTACATATATATACCATTATATATGTACCTTTATATATATACAATAAGTATGTACCATTATATATATATACCATATATATATATATATACACCATTATTTTAAAGCATTGGTGGATATGTTTATATCATATAATCTGAGATTAAGGAAAAAATAATAAAATGAGGAACACAACATTATAAATATCTATATACCAAACAATATGCTATCCTTAGTATTTTGACTATAAACATAAAATTCCACTTATGCGGCCAACATTGTGGCATAGCAGATTAAATCTCCTATGGCCAGTATCCCATATGGCACCAGTTTGTGTCCTGGCTGCTCCACATCTGATCCAGTTTCCTGCTAATGCACCTGGGAAAGCCCCAGAAGGTAGTCCAAGTACTTGGTCCGCTGCAAACACTTAGGAGACCCAGATGAAGTTCCTAGCTCCTGGTTTCTACCTGGCCCAGCCCTGGCCTTTGCAGTAATTTGGAGAGTGGACCAGCAAGTGGAAGATCTCTCTCTCTCTCTCTTTCTCTCTTTCTCTGTCTCTCCTTGTCTCTCTGTAACTCTGCCTTTCAAATAAATAAATTAATAAATTAAAAATAAACAAATTTCAATTTATGAAAGAAAATGTGGAATTTGTCTTTCTGTGTCTTGCTTGTTTCACTTATTATAATAATCTCCAATTCCATCCATTTTGTTGCAGGTGTCAGAATTTCAATTTTACTGCTGCATAATAGATAGTTGTGTATATATGCCACATTTTCTTTTTCTATTCATCCACTGATGGGCATCTAGTCTGATTTTCTATTTTTGCTTTTGTGAATACTGCTACAATAAAAATGGGAGTATAGGTATCTCTTTCATTTTATTTTCTGACTTCATTTCCTTTGACATAATCCTAGAAGTGGAATATTAGGTCAAATGACAGATTTATTTTTAGGTTCTGAGTAATCTCCACACTGTTTTTTTTTTTTTTTTCATAATGACTGTACTAATTTACATTCCCACCAAATTAGATTTCCCTTTTCTCCACAACTTCCTGGCATTTGTTAATTTTGATTTTTGATAATAGCCATTCTAATTGGAGTGAGATGGTACCTCATGATTTTTACTTCCATTTCTCTTACGGCTAGTGATATCAAACAGTGTGTTTTTTAAATGTGTTTCTTGATGATTTGTATTTTTTCTTTTGAAAAACATCTATTCAGATCCCTGGCCCATTTATTAACTGTTTCTTAATTATTTGTATTTGTTGTTGTTGAATCTCTTGAGCTCCTAATATATTCTGGATTTTAGTTCTTTATCAAATACATACTTGCTAGTCTTTTTCCCATTCTATCAGTTGTCCCTCGACCCTGTTGATTGTTTCCTTTACAGTCCAGAAAACTTCTTAGTTTGCTATAATCCCATTTATCTGTTTTTTGCTTTTATTGACTATGCTTTTGGATTCTTCTTGAAAAACTTTTCCTGGGGCCGGCATTGTGGGATAGAAGGTTAAGCCTCCACCTGGGTGAAGCTTGGAGCTAGGGGGTCTCTTCCTGATTATATGGTGCTGAGCTGGGGAAGGCGCTCCAGCAAGAAACTCAGTGTCCTGAATCTCCCTGTTGGCTTTGGCAAGTCTGATTTTGTGTTCTTTTCTGGTACAGAAGCCTTTCAACTACTTTCTGATTTCTCACAAAGAGAATTGGTATGTGACTTTTTGCTGAACCAGTGTGTTTGAGTAGGAAGGAAGATCTGGGATTTCCTATTCTACTATCTTGCTGTGTTTTCCCAATCCAAATATTCTCATATTTGCACAATTCTGCAGCACATTTTTTCCAATCAACATTAAATTTTCCAGATCTATTTATGATGGTAACTTAAATCAAATTAATGCATTTTGTTACTTGTCTGGAAAATGTGTTTTGCCTTTATGATGTTGTGAAACTTTAGGTTAGCCGGCGCCATGGCTCAATAGGTTAATCCTCTGCCTGTGGCACCGGCACACTGGGTTCTAACCCTGGTCGGGGCGCCGGATTCTGTCCTGGTTGCCCCTCTTCCAGGCCAGCTCTCTGCTGTGGCCCGGGAGTGCAGTGGAGGATGGCCCAAGTCCTTGGGCCCTGCACCCCATGGGAGACCAGGAGAAGCACCTGGCTCCTGGCTTCAGATCAGTGCAGTGCACCGGCTGCAGCGCGCTGGCCGCGGCGGCCATTGGAGGGTGAACCAATGGCAAAGGAAGACCTTTCTCTCTGTCTCTCTCTCTCACTGTCCACTCTGCCTGTCAAAAAAAAACAACAACAACAACAACAACAACAAAAGAAATGCATGTGGCTACAATCTGTAGATACAAAAACAAGACTATCACTCAAATTCTAAAAAAAAAAAAAAATAAAAAAGAAACTTTAGGTTGATTCATTACTGCCATTATAGATATATGATTACCATTTGTCTGCATATATGCTCAAGATGTTTCCAGGTACGTACTTTGAAGCTGAATTGGTGTATCATAGGGAACATGCTCCTTCAGCTTGACCAAACAGCTCCAAATTAATTCAAATAAAGTGTATTGATTTTCACTGTTACTAGGATTTCTTGTCTTGCATCTTTGCTAGTAGTGGACATTGTCAAATCTTTTGGCGATATAATTGTATCATATTTGTATTTAATTGTATCATTTTTATTTAATGTTTTACTTTGTTACTGTTATAACTTCTACTTCTCATACTACTATTATTTTTAGATTACAGCCTTGGGTCTTTGCTGTCTACTATGCATTTTTTTAAAAAGACTTATTTATTTATTTGAAAGGCAGAGTTACAGAGAGGCAGAGGCAAAGAGAGAGAGAGAGAGAGAGATTGAGAGAGAGAGAGAGATCGATCTTCCATCCGTTGATTCACTCCCCAAATGGCCCCAGTATCCAGAGCTGGGCTGATCTGAAGCCAGGAGCCAGGAGCTTTTTCCAGATCTCCCACACGGGTGCAGGAGCCAAAGGACTTGGGCCATCTTCCACTGCTTTTCCAGGCCACAGCAGAGAGATGGATCAGAAGTGGAGCAGCTGGAACTCGAACCAGCGCCCATATAGGATGCCAGCAATGCAGGCGGTGGCTTTACCTGCTACGCCAAAGTGTTGGCCTCCTAAGCACTCTTCTAAGAACATTTATGTATGAACTAGTTTAGTTCTCACAATTATTGTATGAATTATTTATAGTCTCTATCTTCATTGAAGATATGGAAAAACTGAGACACATTAACATTAAATAACTTGTGAAAGGTCAGATATCTAATAAATGAGGTTAAGCATCATTGCATGTCTTTGTTAGAGGATTTTCCTCCGTTGTGTATTTATTTTTATTACATTTTGCCACTTTGCCTATCAGGTTGCTTATCTTACTCTTGTGGATTTGTGGAAGTTCTTTACATATTCCGGGCATACCATTCTGTAAGTGTGGCGGTTATATTGATCAACTGATTTCTGGGGGAAAGTGTATTAAAATCTCTCATTACACAAAATGGAAGATTTGTACTCTTTACCTTATAATTTTATCAATATATTACCTAGTAGATTTCTAGGATAGAAGTTAAAACTTACAAGGACTTTATGGTTATACCATTTCTCTTTCTTCTTCTGTTTATGATTATGCAATATCCTCATGTAGTTACATTATTTTTACCTGAAATTATATTTGTGTGGTCTGTATAACCGCATAGAGTGCTTACACTAGCAATTACTAAATTATTGACTATATTTAATTTTTCTTTTACATCACTGCCTCTCCTATTAGACAATTATATATCCTTGTCCTGTTGACATCAGGTTTCACCTTATGACTTGCTTTGGATAAACCATGTAAAGAGAAAGGCCATGTGCCACTTTCAAGCAAAATCTTTAAGAGTCATCATATTGTTCCTCCATTTTTTCCTTTTAATATGGGATACTAATATCAAATACAGAGATATGCCATTGTCTGGTCCTTGGATGGAAAACAAATAGAGTAGAATTGGAGATAATCCCTGATGGACTTACAACATGAATAAAAAATAACTCTTTGTTACTGGAAGCTGCTAAGCTCTCTGGAGTCATTTAAACATTGCAGATTGGTACAAATGACGCACTGATAGCTTATATCTGAGCCAAAATCTTTCACAAGCTCCTCAACTCCAGCTCCTGTTTCCCAATATAAACTTTAGTTCTGTCTTTATTTATGCAACAAAGATGATTTTCCTTTTTTGATTTCAAGTTCAATAATTCATTCAAGCATTTTAGGAGCTTTTCTAGTATTTATATGTATTTGAAGTAGAAGTAGAGCATTCTCTCATTAGCTTAGATTATCATATTTATTTAGAAATTCTTGACAGTATTTAAAATTGTTGGTCTTTGAAGTAAACCACTATTAGTCTGTTGCTTAGAGTGTTTTTGGAAGTTTTGATTTTACGATGTTTTGATCAATAACATCATAGGACTTTTAATGCTTACATAGTGAATTTCAATAAGCATTGCATACTTTTTTATACACGTTCTCATTTGTTTAATGAAATAACAGAACTAGTAATTGACCCCATGTACAAAAATGTTGTTTGCATGTTTCTTAGGTTTTAGAACCAAATACAATTTCATCTTTCTTTTTTTTTAAATATCTTTTTTAAAATTTATTTGACAGGAAGAGTTATAAACAGTGAGAGAGAGAGAGAGACAGAGAGACAGAGAGAAAGGTCTTCCATCCGCTGGTTCACTCCCCAAATGGCCGCTATGGCCAGCGCTGCGCCGATCCGAAGCCAGGAGCCAGGTGCTTCTTCCTGGTCTCCAATGCGGGTGCAGGGCCCAAGCACTTGGGCCATCCTCCACTGCACTCCTGGGCCACAGCAGAGAGCTGGACTGGAAAAGGAGCAACTGGGACTAGAAACTGGCGCCCATATGGGATGCCAGCACCGCAGGTGGAGGATTAACCTAGTGCACCATGGCGCCAGCCCCAATTTTATCTTTCAAAAGATTATCTTCTCTAAGTTTAACCAAAATGGATGACAATCATTCTAATTTTTATTAGCTTTGTTTTCCCCCAGTAATATATGGCAACATTTCTAAAAATATTCACCAATTGTAGAAAGCTATGTTTTCTTTTTTTTTGTTGGTTTTTTTTTTTTTTTGACAGGCAGAGTGGACAGTGAGAGAGAGAGACAGAGAGAAAGGTCTTCCTTTGCCGTTGGTTCACCCTCCAATGGCTGTTGCGGCTGGTGCATCATGTGATCCGAAGCCAGGAGCCAGGTGCTTCTCCTGATCTCCCATGGGGTGCAGGGCCCAAGCACCTGGGCCATCCTCCACTGCACTCCCGGGCCACAGCAGAGAGCTGGCCTGGAAGAGGGGCAACCAGGACAGAATCCAGCGCCCCGACCGGGACTAGAACCCGGTGTGCCAGCGCTGCAGGCAGAGGATTAGCCTAGTGAGCCGTGGCGCCGGCCCAGAAAGCTATGTTCTTAATTCCTTCTTTATACTCATATGTTTGAAGAGGATTTATTAAAACATGGGTATAGCGAAACAGAGAGCAAAATGAGCAGCAGTAATTTGCTTCTTCAGGCAGAGAGTAAAAACTTGAACATTTATGGTATATGAAAGAGCCATCCTTTTGAAATGGAGCCACTAAACAGTGCCTTGAATTAAAGTGATAAATACCATCAGCCCCCAGTCTCCTAGCTGCCATCCCTTAGCCTTAAATGTCCTTGCCCTGCCTTTTGATAATAAAATTAACTCAATGGATTTAGAGTGGAACAGCTGGCCCTGCAAAGTTCTAATCGCTAGACTGAGGAGTAATTTGCTTCTCCAATAGATAACAACTTGATGGCTTCTGTTGTCTCAAGAAGTTTATTTAGCGGAATTCCAGGTCAGGAGCAGAAAGTCACTACCATCTGCCTTTAGCCCCTACACTGAGGGAAGCCCATTATGTCATCATAAAAATTCCCTGAAGAGCACGGCAATGCTGACCGATCAATGGAAGGCCACGAGCACCACTGACCAACCAGGAACTTGAACACGTGCTGAACAGTCACCTCTTAGCCAAGTCATCAGTCAGTAAGAACTTTCCCTGCTTGCCCCTTGGGAAGCCCAGGAATTAACCAATAGCTGCCTGCCTCCTTGCTCTGTGCTTTGCAATAAACACCTACTTTCGCCCACCATCCCAGTATCAGTGATTGGTTTTTTGCACATCTGGCAAGTGCATGCAGGTTTGGAGGGGTCTATAGCAACTCCTCCAACTAGTTCTTGGATATTTTTGCTGTAACAATCTTTAATTTGCACTAACGGTTTAATCCATATTTTCAGTGTATAAAGAAGAAAGACTGACTTCTCCTTGACAAAAATGAAAACACTAGTATTACTCCCTTTTCAGTAATGCACTTTGGGTCCTATGTTAAAATCTAGATTGATTTATTTAATAAAAGGATACCTGTAAAATGACATTTGTTAGAATACAATGATTTTGGCTCTACAGATGAAATAATCCCAAATGGTAATTAAAAGAAGAAAAATGCCTATACTTCTTTTCAGAGAACTTATAAAGATGCACTTTCTTGTTTCACATAGAAGTGTAAACACTTTAGAAATCATTTAATATTTCTCTGGCTCCTTGGAGAAACTTTGGGTGCAAATAAAAATACATCTATGCAATCTAATATTATTAAAATTTTGCTTTGAAGTTAATATCTTCTAAAAATAAGAAATTAAGTACCACAACCCATTACCAAGAAAACATCTAACTGCCTTACCTTGCTATTTTCAGTAAGTCTGAAAACCTGTTTGTCAATGAGCAATTCTATTTTAATTGACCAAACATAAAATTAGTTGGGTGAAAAAATTGCAAATATTGTTGAAGCAACTTCAAAGATTGGTTTATTACATTCTAGGATAATGAAAGCACACCAGTTTCAAGGTTTTACACATAGTTCATAGTCCATGAAGTCCAGACTTTATGTTTGATGGTCGCTGCACTTCAGGAGAAAAAGAACATGGGAGAGTAAGGACAACATACTGCTGAGGTCAATTTCATCTGTATCCCCTTGGCACTAACAGCTATAAGCAACCTAATTGAAAATATCTTAGGAAACAAAACATCCATAATGAGATATGTTAAGAAAAAATGCCATAGAAAATGGTTTGGATGTCTTCAACTAAACTTACTACTCTTTGTCATATGAAAAAATCACTTGACCATTTCTATAAAATAAGCAAGTGACGAGGAGATTGGTTTCCATTTTTCCAGGACTTTTGGTTCTGAATCCTTCTTTTGAACTCTTTGGATCTCACTGACATCACATTCTAACAGTATTCCCCAAGGTGGCAATAATTGTGAGAGTCGACATGAATCCCACAGTACACTATTCTACCAAGAAGGTCATAGCCATTGCCTAGAACATTATTTGAGTCTACTGCTGGGGTAGCAATTACTCTCATACTGTGGGAGTCAGCAGTTTTTGTTTAACTACATACATGGGGAGTTAGAGTGTGATGGGAGGTGCAGTTCATGTCTAACTTCTAAAGTTTACTCATCCTACATTTGTATAAATAAAAGGAACCCTCAAGTGACCCTTCCCAATGTAAAGAAAATGAACTTAAATGATTTAATTTTCCAAGCCAAAATTAGAAGTGTGAACTCTCTGCTGTTCAGAAAACACGGAATCCTGTCTTCAAGACCTATTATTCTGTGAAATTCATCATTTGGCTTTATCTATAGGCTTACAATTCCTAACTGCACCTAAGATGAATTTAAAATATAAGGTCAAAGATATAGGATTGAGCATGTGGTGAGGATGGCACAAAATCTCATAGGTACACCAACAGAGATATAACTGTCAGAAACTTAATAAAAAACTATCGAAATACATATAGGTGTGTGGTAGCCAGGATCTTAAGTCGTCTTCATTATCTCTGCTTACTGGTATTTATAAACTCATATAATTTACTCCACTTCAGCGTGGGCATGATCTGTGACTTTTCTCCAACAAGTAGAATATACCCAATGTGATATCATGCGCTTAATTGTATGTCGATGATTATTTTATATAAAATAGCAAGCTCCATATTGTTGGAATCTCTTATCTCCTTGATGAGCTAGAAGAGGCAAGCTGCCATGTTATAGTCTATAGTGTGGAGAGATCCACATACCAAGAAACTTGGGTGACTTCTGGATAATAGCTAGAAGCTTCATTCTGGCATCCCAAGAGGAACTGAATACAGCCAACAACTATATGAACTTGGAAGTAAATCTTTTCCCAGCGAGTCTAATATGAGAACCCAGGCCTGGCCAACACTTTTTTTTAACTTTTATTTAATGAATAAAAATTTCCAAAGTACAGCTTATGGATTACAATGGCTCCCCCCCCCCCATAACGCCCCTCCAACCCGCAACCCTCCCCTTATCCACTCCCTCTCCCCTTCCATTCACATCAAGATTCATTTTCGATTCTCTTTATATACAGAAGATCAGTTTAGCATATATTAAGTAAAGATTTCAACAGTTTGCACCCACATAGAAACACAAAGTGAAAAAATACTGTTTGAGTACTAGTTATAGCATTAAATCACAATGTACAGCACATTAAGGACAGAGATCCTACATGGGAAGTAAGTGCACAGTGACTCCTGTTGTTGACTTAACAAATTGACACTCTTGTTTATGGCATCAGTAATCACCCTAGGCTCTTGTCATGAGCTGCCAAGGCTATGGAAGCCTTTTTTTTTTTTTTTTTGGATCATTATTTTTTTTAACTTTTATTTAATGAATATAAATTTCCAAAGTACGATTTATGGATTACAATGGCTTCCCCCCCATACCGTCCCACCCACCAACAACCCTCCCCTTTCCCACTCCCTCTCCCCTTCCATTCACATCAAGATTCATTTTCGATTATCTTAATATACAGAAGATCAGCTTACTATACATTAAGTAAGGATTTCAACAGTTTGCTCCCACACAGAAACATAAAGTGAAAAATAATAGATGATTTTTTTTAAATGATGATGAAATCAGATCAGACCTATTGTCATGTTTAATCCCAGTGAGAGTCAAGTTGGGAGTTGATAATTTCTTTTCTTTTTTTTTCTTTTTTTTTTTTTTTTACAGAGGATCAGTTTAGTATGCATTAAGTAAAGATTTCAACAGTTTGCACCCCCATAGAAACACAAAGTGAAATATATTGTTTGAGTACTCGTTATAGCATTAAATCTCAATGCACAGCACATTAAGGACAGAGATCCTACATGAGGAGTAAGTGCACAGTGACTCCTGTTGTTGACTTTACCAATTGACACTCCTGTCTATGGCATCAGTAATCTCCCTATGCACCAGTCATGAGTTTCCAAGGCTATGGAAGCCCTCTGGAAGCCTTTTGAGTTCACCGACTCTGATCATATTTAGGCAAGGTCGTAGTCAGAGTGGAAGTTCTCTCCTCCCTTCAGAGAAAGGTACCTCCTTCTTTGATGACCTGTTCTTTCCACTGGGATCTCACTCGAGGTGATCTTTCATTTAGGTCATTTTTTTTTTTTTGCCAGAGTGTCTTGGCTTTCCATGCCTGAAATACTCTCATGGGCTTCTCAGCCGGATCCTCATGCCTTAAAGGCTGATTCTGAGGCCATAGTGCTGTTTAGGACATCTGCCATTCTATGAGTCTGCTGTGTATCCCACTTCCCATGTTGGATCGTTCCCTCCTTTTTAATTCTATCAGTTAGTATTAGCAGACACTAGTCTTCTTTATGTGATCCCTTTGACTCTTAACGCTATCATTATGATCAATTATGAACTGAAACTGATCACTTTGACTAGTGAGATGGCCACCTTGATGGGATTGATTTGGAATTCTCTGGCACGTTTCTAACTCTACCATTTAGGGCAAGTCAGATTGAGCATGTGCCGAACATTACATCTCTTCCCTCTCTTATTCCCTCTCTTATGTTTAACAGGGATCACTATTCAGTTAAATTTAAACACCTAAGAATAAGTATACGTTAATTAAAGAGTTCAACCAATGGTATTAAGTAGAACAAAAAAAAACCTAAAAGGAATAAAGTAGTAAGTTGTTCCTTGATAGTCAGGACAAGTGCTGATCAAGTCACTGTTTCTCATAGTGTCCATTTCACTTTAACAGGTTTCCTTTTTGGTGTTCGGTTAGTTGTCACTGATCAGGGAGAACATATGACATTTGTCCATTTGGGACTGGCTTATTTCACTCAGCATGATGTTTTCCAGATTCCTCCATTTTGTTGCAAATGACTAGATTTCATTTTTTTTTTACTGCTGTATAGTATTCTAGAGTACATATCCCATAATTTCTTTATCCAGTCTACTGTTGATGGGCATTTAGGTTGATTCCATGTCTTAGCTATCGTGAATTGAGCTGCAATAAACACTGAGGTGCAGACAGCTTTTTTGTTTGTCAATTTAATTTCCTTTGGGTAAATTCCAAGGAGTGGGATGGCTGGGTTGAATGGTTGAATCTCCAGACTGCCTTCCATAGTGGCTTTACCAGTTTGCATTCCCACCAACAGTGGGTTAGTGTTCCTTTTTCCCCACATCTTCACCAGCATCTGTTGTTGGTAGATGTCTGTATGTGAGCCATTCTAACCAGGTGAGGTGAAACTTCATTGTGGTTTTGATTTGCACTTCCCTGATGGCTAGAGATCCTGAACAGATCATGTGTCTGTTGGCCATTTGGATTTCCTCTTTTGAAAAATGTCTATTGAGGTCCTTGGCCCATCTCTAAAGTGGGTTGTTTGTTTTGTTGTGTGGAATTTCTTGATCTCTTTGTAGATTCTGGTTATTAATCCTTTATCTGTTGCATAGTTTGCAAATATTTTTTTCCCATTCTGTCGGTTGCCTCTTCACTTTCCTGACTGTTTCTTTTGCAGTACAGAAACTTCTCAATTTGATGTAATCCCAATTGTTCATTTTGGCTTTGACTTCCTGTGCGTCCAGGGTCTTTTCCAAGAAGTCTTTGCTGGTGCCAATATCCTGCAAGGTTTCTTCAATGTTCTCTAATAATTTGATGGTGTCGGGTTGTAGATTTAGATCTTTAGTCCATGTTGACTGGATTTTTGTGTAAGGTGTATGGTAGGGGTCTTGCTTCATGATTCTGCACATGGAAATCCAGTTTTCCCAGCACCACTTATTGAATAGACTGTCCTTGCTCCAGGAATTGGTTTTAGATACTTGATCAAATGTAAGTTGGCTGTAGATGTTTGGATTGATTTCTGGTGTTTCAATTCTGTTCCATGGGTCTATCCATCTGTTTCTGTACCAGTACCATGCTGTCATTATTACAACTGCCCTGTGGTATGTCCTGAAATCTGCTCCGGCTTTGTTTTTACTGTACAAGATTGCTTTAGCTATTCAAGGTCTCCTGTGCCTCCATATGAATTTCAGCATCATTTTTTTCCATATCTGAGAAGAATGTCTTTGGTATTTTGATAAATTGCTTTTGGGAGAATGGACATTTTGATGATATTGATTTTTCCAATCCATGAGCATGGAAGATTTTTCCATTTTTTGGTATCCTCTTCTATTTCTTTCTTTCAGATTTTGTAATTCTCATCATAGAGATCTTTAACGTCCTTGGTTAAGTTTATTCCAAGGTATTTGATTGTTTTTGTAGCTATTGTGAATGAGATTGATCTTAGCAGTTCTTTCTCAGCTGTGGTATTACCTGGTTATACAAAGGCTGTTGATTTTTGTGCATTGATTTATATCCTGCTACTTTGCCAAATTCTTCTGTGAGTTCCAATAGTCTCTTAGTAGAGTTCTTTGGATCCCTTAAATAAATAATCATATCATCTGCAAAGACAGACTTTGACTTCTTCCTTCCCAATTTGTATCCCTTTAGTTTCTTTTTCTTGCCTAATGGCTCTGGCTAAAAATTCCAGTACTATATTGAATAGCAGTGGTAACAGTGGGCATCCCTGTCTGGTACCAGATCTCAGTAGAAATGCTTCCAACCTTTCCCCATTCAGTAGGATGCTGGCCGTGGGTTTTTAATAAATTGCTTTGATTGTATTGAGGAATGTTCCTTCTATACCCAATTTTCTTAGAGTTTTCATCATGAAAGGGTGTTGTATTTTATCCAATGCTTTCTCTGCATCTATTGAGATAATCATATGTTTTTTCTTCTGCAGTATGTTAATGTGGTGTATCACATTGATTGTTTTGTGCACATTGAACCATCCCTGCATACCAGGGATAAATCCCACTTGGTCTGGGTGGATGATCTTTCTGATGTGTTGTTGCAATCTATTGGCCAGAATTTTATTGAGGATTTTTGCATCTGTGTTCATCAGGGATATTGGTCTGTAATTTTCTTTCAATGCTGCATCTTTTTCAGGCTTAGGGATTAAGGTGATGTTGCTTCACAGAAAGAATTTGGGAGAATTCCCTCTTTTTCAATTGTCCTGAATAACTTGGGAAGAATTGGAGTTAGTTCTTCTTTAAATGTCTGGTAGCATTCAGCAGTGAATCCATCCGGTCCTGGGCTTTTCTTTGTTGAGAGGGACTTTATTACTGATTTAATTTCTGTCTCAGTTATGGGTCTGTTGAGGTTTTCTGTGTTTTCATGGTTCAATTTAGGTAGTTTGCATGTATCCAGGAATCTATCCATTTCTGATAGATTTCCCTGTTTGCTGGCATACAGGTCCTTGTAGTAATTTCTGATGATTCTTTTTATTTCTGTGGTGTCTGTTGTTACATTCCCTTTTTCATCTCTGATTTTATTGATTTGCATCTTTTCTCTTCTTTTTTTTTTTAGTTTGAAAATGAAACTTTCTACTCAACTAGCAATGTTAAGCTCCTATAAAATTTCTGCCCTAAAACATTGCATTTTTATTTTCCAGATGTATTTGTATACCTATTCAAACATAATAAAAACAGAACATTGAAAATGATTCATGGACTAATACCATTCTGAAATATAGGACAGACATAGAAAAACTTTGCAGCTGAATATTCTAGTCGTGGCAGTCAGCTCTAGAGTTTGGAATTTCTGTGTGTGTGTGTGTGTGTGTGTGTGTGTGTCTTTTTATCTGGAGAAAAGCTGCTTACATACATAGCCATGGTTTGTGACTTACTAGCTGTGATCTCTGGGGTAATTACTTATTTCTGTAATTCCGTTTCCTTTTTTCTATACCTTCTCTTTTTGTCTGTGTGGAACTTCAAAAGCAGTTTGCCAAGCTGTCCCTCCCCCTGCTATTTGCAGCTCTGTGGACCCAAGATTTCCCATCTCACCTAATCCACTGGGGGCTGGTACCAACCTCCCTGGTCTGAGTCTCCTCCACTTCCCTTTCTTATTTGATCTTTCTGTGTGGCCCTGCCCAGTCTCTGTTGCACTTCTGTGCTTCCTGTCAAGAATTTCCCATGGCTCTATCTCTGAAGTGTATCTTCTCTCCTTTTAAACTATCTATTTAGCCTTGCATGATTCAGATCGTCCTGTTGCTATACTGCCATCTTGGGACCTCCCTCAATTAATTTTTAAAATGGCAAGTGTGCACGTGAGGTCAAAATACAAAAGAGATCATCAGGCCTTTCTTGTGACCCAGTGGATTAAGCTGCCACCTGTGACACTGTGACACTGGCATCCCATATCTGAGCTCTGGTTCCAGTCCCAACTGCTCCACTTACCATCCATCTCCCTGCTAATGCACCTGGGAAAGCAGCCAAAGATAGTCCAAGTGCTTGGGTTGCTGCCACCTACATAGGAGATCTAGATGGAGTTCCAGGTTCCTAGCTTTGGTCTGGCCACTCCCTGGCCATTACAGCCATTTTAGGAGTGAACCAGTGGATGAAAGATCTCTCTCTCTCTCTCCCTCTCTCTAATTCTCCCTCTCTCCCTCTCTCCCTCTCTCCTTCTTTCCCTCTCCCTGTAACTGCCTTTCAAGTAAGTAAATAATTATTTAAGAAATCAAAAGAGACCAAAAAAATAACCAAACAAACAAAATGATTACTACACTCCCTTTTCCCTGCCATCCTATCTCCTTCCTCAGAGGCAACTGCTTTTATTTCTAGGAAGATTTTTTGTAATCTTTATTAGCTTCCTTACCTCATTTATCTCTGTGATTTTTTTTTTTAAATGTTGTCCTTGCTGGACTGCACTCCAATTTAAAGCAAAGCAAAACTTTTCTCTGGTCTTTTCTATCTGTTTGCCTGTTTGCCAAAATTTCTGGATAATTTTTATCTATTTTCCAAATATTCTACTGAATTTCATGAAGTTGTATCCCTTAAACAAAATAAATAAAATAATAATAGAAAAGTTTTGTTACAAAATTATAATTTTAATTTTACATATTGTTATTTTATTTATTTGAAAGACAGAGAGAAGGACGGAGAAAAAGAGTTCTGCCATTTGCTGATTCACTCCACAAATGCCTACCATGATCAGAACTGAGCCAGTATAAACCCAGGGGCCAGGGACGCAGTCTAGTTCTCCCATATGGGTGACAAAGATAAGCACTTGAGCCATCACTTGTTGGCTCCCAGGGTGCTCATTTAGCAGCAAACTGGAAGCAGCAGGGATGCAAACTCAGGCACTCTGCTATGGGATACAAGTGTCCCAAACCCTGCTCCAAATGCCTGCCTCTTGCTACAATTTTTAAAATGCTCCTTTGTGATATCCTCTGAATCTTGATGTATAGTGGCAGTATGTTTTATATGGATCTAATTATATTTATTATTTTCCCCCTAAGTTACCCTCTTTCTGTATGTAATGTATTTTCTCTAAGTTGCTTTTCCCCCTATGTATTTACTTTTTTGTCATATTCATCTTCATGAGAGAATACAAATACCTAGATACCACTGTTCTTGGATCTGAGTGGAGAAATGGGCGAAAGCAAGCTCTGAGAATTCTGCATGAATATGTTCACTTACCCCAGTGTTTCTCACATGGTTCCTGTCAACTGAACCAGTCATCCTTTCAATCTGGAGATCCTAAATATTTAATTATCCCTTTGGATGGAGAGAGGGGACATTCTCAATAGAGTGAAGTGCAGAAGAACTGAATTTGATCATTAAACCTCCCTCATTTCAATCTTACTTTACCTCCTCTGTCAGTTGCTAAGCTTGTTGAGGATTTTTGTGGTGTAAATCAGATTACTCTTGTTTTTACCACTGCCAGCTTGAAATTTTGCTTCCTCAGGTTTGAGATGTTTCATCCTTCTGCTTTACAGCTTCTAAAATTATATAAGCATTGGCTTTTCTCCTGGAACTCTGATCCTTGTGAATTTATATCTCTAAAGTACCCCATTCCACAAATCTGACTTGGGCTTTCCAAGAGAGTTTAACTGGATGTGTGTATTTAATTTATCATTTTGCTTGAGTTATACTCCAGACATGGAGTTGGATATAAATTTCAACCAAATTAGTCCTTGATCTCTAAGAATTTGACTCTGCTAATCATTCTCCTTGAGAACACATTCTCTTTACTTTTCTTTCAAATTTTCCTTCATTTCCTCTAATTCCATCAATGTTCTTCTTCACTCTCATATGGTGTGTTTTCTTCATCCAGTATAAATAATGGAATTACAAAGGGATAAACCCTAGGTACTCTTTCTTTTCATAGTATTCCCTCTCCATATGGTGTTTTGAAGATGAAGTCCTCTGTTGACCACCTGTATTAGAAGTACTAGTGACAATACAAATGATGGAGCTCCACTCAGAACATTTAATAAATCAGAATCTCTATAATTGGGACATTAAAATAAGCATTTTAAATAATCTCCCCCACAGTTCTTTCATATAACAAAATTTGATTTATACTTATAGAGAAAATTCTATCTGTAGCTATAACAGCTATAATTTATTGCATAAAAAATTGTCCCTCAACCTCATACTGAAAACAAGAATAAATATGTAGTCTCTCAGAATTCAAGAGTGGCTTGTTGTTTGCTTGAAATTGTATTACAAAAGAGTTCACTATATGTTTCTCACAATTCCACCTATCTTCTTAAGAGTGCTTGTGTAGCCAATAGGCTTACAAAATATAGTGACTACTTTCTGAAGTAAATGTAAGTTTGCTTACTGGCCTTTCTAATAAAGCAGATCAAAGGGAAAGTAACCTTCAGCTTAGATTTCTTCAGTTGTAATGTGTATATATCATCCATCTGTGTCATATAATGTCACCCCTGTGGGATTTAGGGAGCAAGAAACCATCAAGAAGCTCATGTTTCCTGCTCTGATGTTGATAAGAGAGTTATTTTCTCCCATCCTGTAGTGATATCTTCCACCAACATCTATGAAATCGTGGTGGACTGACTTGTTATATTACAAGTATGATAAACTCTCAGATCCTTTATAAGTTACAATTAGATACAGAGGGAGAAAGCGAGGATATACTAATCTTAAGTTTTGATTGGAGTTGAAGGATCAACTTCTTAGCCTCACTTACCTTACTGGAATGCTTGCAATGACTGTTGATGCCTCAATTTCTCTACATTGTAGACTTTCCACTCTGCTTCTGATCCAGATTCCTGCTAATACACCTAAGGAGGCAGCTCATGAAAGCTCAAGAGCTGAGGCCACTGCCATCCATGTAGGAGACCTGGATGGAGTTTCCTGGATCCTGGCTTCAGCCTGGCCTTGTCCCAGCTGTTGAGAGTTGAGAGCATTTGGGGAGTGAACCAGTGGATGAAAGAAATGTCTCTCTCTCTCTCTCTCTGTAATTCTTCCTTCAAATAAACTAAATAATAAATCTTAAAAAAGAAACCCTTGAACAGGACTATGGTGGAATGAGGTGAAAAGGTTATATCAAGATGGCCGCTGAGGTGAAAAGTTCATGCCAAGATGGCCACTGAAGTGAAAAGATCATGCCAAGATGGCCGCTGACAACAGAAACTGCCTGGCAACAGGCCGTGATTGGATGGCTTCGGAAACCACATGACAACAGAGGAAACCACATAACAACAGAGCCTGACAGATGGCAGGCCGTGATTGGATAGTTTCAGAAACTGCCTGGCAACAAGAGCCTGGCTGGCAACAGGCTTTGATTGGATGGCTTTGGAAACTGCCTGGCGATAGGATGTGATTGGTAGGGGCATAGACCGCCCCTTGACCAGATTGGCTGGTCTTGACTGTATAAGCTGTTGTACTAACTGAAATAAACAAGTCTGCGGGCTGCTTGCCTCAGGCCTGCTTTCACCAGACTCCCGGGGTCTGTGTGGTGACTCCGCGCCTCTTGCCCCCACCACACTCCTCCTCTCAGAAACTAATCCACTGCAACATTACTTCTTTGTTAAATGTATATGAGCATGTATACATATTTTTACCCAAATGAGAGGATACTATAATGCTTCTATATCTGTATCACTTAGTGAATTTGTACATTCTTCACAATATTTAGTCATAGGGGTCAATCTCATTCTTCTTCAGAACGGTAGAATTCTGATTGTGCCATCATTCATTTTAACAACCCCCATTGATGAACATTTTTAAATGTTTGTAGTTACTGTGGTTAATGATATAAAAATGCACATCCTATATTTCTAATAATTGAATTTCTGGGTTAAAATTTTTGATCCTGTCTAATTGCCTTTCATAAATAAACTTGTACTGTTTTCCTTCCCACTAGTTTGTATTTCCGCTGGAATTCTCACAGATAATCTTTTCATTTCATTTTGATTTATAAGTGAGGCTTAACTACCTTCTCATACATTTAAATCTACTTAGATTTTTTTTTTCCAGAATTGGTTGATTTTAATTATTTTCCTCAATTTTAGTGATATGTGTGTATAAGAATCTGTAAACACATACATCCAATATACAAATGAGTGGATCTTCAAAAAGTTCTTGGAAGTGTGCGTTATGAAAAATCTTTGTGTAGATTTCAAGAAATTTTTGCTCCAAAATAAACTTACCTTTTAATAAAAAAAAAAACATTGTTGAGAAATCAACTGCAACACAGGACTTTTTATTTTTATCTGTCATCACTTTCAATAACACTGTATAATCTATATTTATATGGATCCACATGATTACATTATTAACGTCTATCAACTCTATTAGAAGATAAGCACAAAATGGGAATAAACTGTGACTCCTTTGCTCACAAATGCATCCCAAGAGCCTAACATAATGCCTGACACATAGAAAATGCTTAATAAAAATACACTAAATGAGAATGTATGCATATACACACATATGAATGTACAAAAAGTTAGTGGAAAAACAGAATTAAAAGATAAATTTAGGTGCTGGGGTTGTGGCATAGCGGGATAAGCCGCCACTGCTATGCTGGCATCCCTTATAGGCACCAGCTCAAATCTTGGCTGCTTCAGCTTCCTGCTAATGAGCCTGAGAATGCAACACAAGATGGTCCAAGTGCCTTGAGCCCTTGCTACCCATGTGGGAGACAGGGATGAAGCTCCTGGGACCTGGCTTCAGCCTGGCCCTGCCCTGGTCATTGTAGCCATTTGGGGAATGAATCAGCAGATAGAAGATCTCTCTTTCTCTCTGCCTTTCCCTCTCTCTCTGTAACTCAGCCTTTCAAAAAACTACATTTATTGTAATTCAAAAATTGAAATCCATGCATAATTTTTCCATAATGTTCAATTCTGTGCACCTGTATTTTTATTCCTTGTATGCATGAATTTCAAACTGCTTTTGCAACAAAATAAACTTATCTTTTAATTCTACTTTCCATGAACTTTTTAAACTACCCACATATGTCTGGCCAAATGAACAACTGATAATTTTACAAATAATGCTGCCCCAAAATTCCTTGTCTTAAAAATGCTACTAGATAAACTAGCTCTGGAAAACAATAGGTTTGACAGAATAAACTGGACACCTGAATAATTGGAATAGAATAGATTCCTAGAAAGAACTCAAATCAATGATAGCTTACTGTTTGTGAATAGAAATATAACTGCTTAAAACACCTAAGCTTCACCTAAATATGAGAATAATAGAATATATAAACTGATAACTAAATTTTGATAGAGACATATGCAGAGCCCATTTTAAAATATATTGACAATTTACTGGGATGATAAAATATTATCTAAAACATTCTTCTTTCCATGTTTAATCCTATCAAATTCTTAGCAATTGCATTAAAACTGTCACTCCAAGCTTGTCAGGACTTGGGCAGTAGTTTAGGTGCTATTTGTACTTTAACATTTTCATATAACCTAGCTAGAAAGTGTTTGTACTAATTTGATTAAATATTTGTACATTTTCTTCTGATCATAATAAACACTTTCTCTAGTGTTGGCTATATTGTAACATCCTTGTCATTGTCTTTTCAGTCCCATTAGCTTGTCACATTTCTCTTGGCTCCCAATCCCCTAAGACATTCTTACTTCTTTTTGCACAAACAGTACTCAATCATACATATAATAGCAATTAGGTATATGACCTTGAGTAAGTCATTTCACACTTTTGGACCTTATTAAGCTTCTGTGGTAAATTACAAAATTGAGCTCAATGATGTCTAAGACCCACTGAAGCTCTACCATTTTATAACTGCCCATCATCTCATTAGAAGGACATTACAGGGAACATAAAATATTTATTATCATCAAAAGAATTAGGAACAATTTTTGAAAGGGTACAATCCTTAAAGAATGAAGCTGGAAGTTATAGACATAGGAAGATCCAAGAACTAGAGAGCACCCTGGACCAAAGTAATGAGAAATGACTTTCTGGAAGAGAAAGGATTTAAATTTGGCTGGGTGTTGAAGAGCAGTATGAGTTGAATATATCAACATTAAAATTTGGATGCCACTTAAGGTAGATAAAAAAGTAAATGCAAAGTCACACAATGGGGAATGTTTGTATTCTGAATATAGTGAGATTAATAAAGAAGAAATGAGGAACAATCTCAAAGTAGAGCTAGGTTAGAGCAGACCTTGCTGATTTGGCAAGAATTTTGGACATTGCCCAGTATACACAGGAGAACGAATGAGTTTTTATTTAAGCATACAATTAATGTTATGATGAAGATTTTTCTAAAGAAAAAAAATCTGGAAATTAATTTGCAAGATAGACAGCAAATAAAAGTATTCAGGACAGATTGAAGTGAAGGGGAACTACAGGACATAGAAATATACCTCATACATATTATAAAAATTGATTGATATTAAGTACCCTTTATGTAAAAATAAACTGAATTGCAATATAAAAATATCATTTAAGACCAGATTTAATGCTATAACTAGTACTGAAACAGTATTTTTCACTTTATGTTTCTGTGTGGGAGCAAACTGTTGAAATCTTTACTTAATGTATACTAAACTGATCTTCTGTATATAAAGAGAATCGAAAATGAATCTTGATGTGAATGGAAGGGGAGAGGGAGTGGGAAAGGGGAGGGTTGTGGGTGGGAGGGACGTTATGAGGGGGAAGCCATTGTAATCCATAAGCTGTACTTTGGAAATTTATATTCATTAAATAAAAGTTAAAAAAAAATAAAAAATAAAAAAGACCATATTACAAATAATTTATAAGAAAATATAGCTATAAGTTCTCTGAAAGTTGCAAAAATCATAAAAAAGAGAAGCCATTTTAATGTGCATGCTGAATGTTCAGATTTTGAGAAACCAGTTTTATGGATTGTAAAAAGAAGATATCAACAATGTACCTCTAATTGGGTAGAAATTTCTTTGTCCTTGTCTATGGCCAGAATCTATAGTATTAAGTGGCCAAGAGTTACTCTATATATCTGAATATACCAATTGTACTTCAAATAGTCAGTTTTCCAATATATTTACTGTCCATTCTGTCACTTATATGATCAATGTCAGTTTATGTGCCTTAATAAAAGCCAAATATTGGATTACCCAAAAACATTAATGTTTATTCACTTCATTGCTACCAAACCAAAAATCTGGCAACAGTACACAGGGTACGAAAGTGTCAAAACATCATATGACATTTTGTAAATATGAGCAAGTTTATTTGTCAATATGAAATATTTTAAAACCTGAACTTACAATCTAAGATTTTTTTTAACTACAGAATAGGCACATTGAAAAGTAACTGATCTTTTCTGTGCACATTGAATTGATTTGTTGAAATTGATAAAAAAGAATATGAAATTATGTCTCTCAAAAATCAAAATATGTATGTAGTGATCTGGCGATTTTTAAAAATAAAGAATCTGCTCTACGAAAAAAAGACTAGTAAAATTTCTAATTGGCAGAGAGAAGAATGGGAGAAACAAAGGAAGCTTAAACAAGCTATATTTATTAGAGATAAAACTTAAATGATATATTTATTTGTTCAAAATATAATTATTAAGGATCTATGTGGGCTAGGCACTATGCTGGTATGAAAACAACAAACTTAACATGAGTTTCATGTTTATAGTGCTTACAGTTTAGTTGAAAAATATTTTTGTAAAAAAAGTAAAAAGAAGAGCTTATGAGTTCTATAAAGAAAAATATATTGTTATATAAAGTAATGAAGATTATTCACTGTATTAATTTTCTGTTGTCATCAGTGGCTTACAATCTCCCCCCCCCCTTCTTTTTGGTCACATTGATTGGCAGACACATATCACCTGTTGGGCTCAGCTTGGGGTTCCATATGTCTTATTATTTTAGGACCGATTTTGAAGGAGTAGCCAACATGTGGGCTTGCTGTGTTGTTTGTTTTGTTTTGTTTGTCCACAATGTACATGGCATTCCCTTTGCTAAATCATGTCACATGATCATCCACAATGGCAATAGGATGAGGAAGTACAAGGGCATTTTCAAAAGTTCACGGAAAATGGGATAAAAGAATAGTTATTTTAGTGCAAAGATTTTAAACCCATGCATAATATTTTTCATAATTTTCATTTTCCACAAACCTTAAGAAGTACCTTCATACATCCCACCTATAGGAAATCATGGTAAGACTGGGGAGGTCATAAGAAATTATTAACAAATAATATAATTTAACACTGACCTACTTAAGATAACATGATCAGGAAAGACATCTTCTAGGTCTCCTAGGAGGAGTTTTTGACAGGAGATAAGAAGCTTTCAGTCATATTTAGATCAAAGATATAATAATTTCAGACAGAAGGAATAGCAAGTATAAAATTTCTGTGCTGGAAAATTACTTGGAATGTGCTAAAAGACATATTTGAAACCAGTATGGTTGTAGTATAGAGAGTAAGGTTTAGAGCAGAAAGGCTAGAATTGAAATGAACCAAAAGTTAATTCATAGAGAGCATTGCAGGACATGTTAAAGAGGCTGATGTCTAAAATGTAAACTAGTAAATGAATAGAATTTCAAAAACAATTATAAATATCAGTAGATGCAGTAGTGTACTATATGATGGATTTGGGAGTATGACAAAATGTATGGTATAACTGGAAGATAGCAATGACTTTCCCAGAAGTGGCTTAGACTAAAGGATTGTAGGAATAGTAACACAATTTATAGGTGGAATCTGATTCAATAGCAGACTCAATAGACTGAAAATTGACTAGATGCTTCTGTTGGGAGAAAAAATGGCCACTGGAAAAGTTTCAAGTTTGGGCATGATATGCAGAACAAAGAAAATTTGCTACCTGAAACAATTACCATTTATTTACTTCACAAATTTTGTGTTGATGGCTTGAAGTGGGCTCTGCTGGGAGGCTTTTCAGGGCTCAGTTGGGCTCACTTGCATGTCTGTGATCAGTTGCTAGTCATCCACATGGGTCCCATTCTTGGAATTAGCAATTTTGGCTATGGCAACAGGCACTACTGGGCTCATGTCTCTCATCATCTAGCATGCTAGATTGGATTTATTTACATGGTGCCTCATCAGAGTACAAAGATAGAAAGAGAAAACGTTTGCATGACTTCCTGAGATATACACTCAGAACCTATGCATTTCCATTTGCTACATTATGTTGGGCAAAGGAAATCATTTAAAAATCCCATATACAAGTCAAATAGGGGATATTCAAGTTTTTAGCTCCTCTCATCTCTGAAAACTCACATCAAAATCAAGGACAGGGAGAACAAGGTCGCCCACCGCGGAAGCCAAGTTGCGGGACCCAGCCGCAGAAGCCCCAGGGTCTGCGCGACAGTGCTCCAAGGGGAGTGCATGCCACACAGACAACAGCGGGGAGACTTGGGACGCTCAGGGCTCCGAGTCCACACATCGGGGCTGGAAGGGGAGGTGAGCTCAATAACCCGAGACATTGGTGGGGAAACGGGGGTCAGAATCTAGAGGGGGGCCGGAAAGTGCAGCAAACTCACTACCTGAAAGAAGGAAAAAAAAAAGCTTTGGGGTTTCTCTTCCCCCTAACCTTGCAAAGGTTACAAGGCTGCAAGGCTTGAAGAATTCCCAAGAGACAAAGAGCAGGCCTCCTCTTTGGATTTACATATCAATGGGGGAGAGTTAAGGAACTGAGTCACTACAATTCAGTAGCCTAGGCAACCCAGTGGGAGTCCAGAGGAGCCAAAGACTGGAAGCTAAATACCATCAATTCTGCACAGCCCTGCCCTGCGGTGTTACTTACCCCCTGAATAAATAAAATAAATAAATAAATAAAAAGAGAGAGATTTACCACGCATAACCTGAGGGTGTCACCTTTGCACACCCTTAACCAGGAAGAACCAGGCAGAGCTCTCAGGCCACACCCATCTCAAGCCTCCAAGGCTCCTCCAACAGCAGCCAGTCCACTTAACATGGACACAGTATAAAAAAAAAAAAAGAAAAAAAAACGCACAGTGACGCAAGAAGAATTAACTATGCCGAGTAACAAACACAGAAATAGAGGGAGCAAGATCAACGATGACACTATGATGCCTCCAAATAAGCAAAACACCCCAAGCCAAGAGTATGAAGATGATGAGATAGAAGAAATGCAAGATACGGATTTCAAAAAATTTATGATAAGAACATTTAGAAGTTTTCAAAAGCAAATCCTTGAACTACAGAAATCCTTAATGGACAAGATTGAAAATCTCTCTCGTGAAAATGAAATTTTAAGGAAGAGTCAAAATGAAACTCAGAAACTAGTAGAACAGGAAAGTGTAATAGTCAAGAGAAATCAAAATGAAATGAAGAGCTCAATAGATCAAATGACAAACACATTAGAAAGCCTTAAAAACAGAATGGGTGAAGCAGAAGAGAGAATATCGGACTTAGAAGATAGAGCACAGGAAAACATACAGTCAAACCAAAGAAAAGAAGAGGAAATTAGAAACCTAAAAAATATTGTTGGGAATCTACAGGATACTATTAAAAAAACCAACATTCGAGTTCTAGGAGTTCCTGAAGGCATGGAGAGAGAGAAAGGATTGGAAGGCCTTTTTAGTGAGATACTAGCAGAGAACTTTCCAGGTTTGGAGAAGGACAGAGATATCCTAGTACAGGAAGCTCATAGAACCCCCAATAAACATGACCAAAAGAGATCCTCACCACGACACGTGGTAATTAAACTTACCACAGTGAAACATAAAGAAAAGATCCTAAAATGTGCAAGAGAGAAACGTCAGATTACTCTCAGAGGATCTCCAATCAGACTCACAGCTGACTTCTCATCAGAAACCCTACAAGCTAGGAGGGAATGGCGAGACATAGCACAGGTGCTAAGAGAGAAAAATTGCCAGCCCAGAATATTATATCCTGCCAAGCTCTCATTTGTGAATGAAGGTGAAATAAAGACCTTTCATAGCAAACAGAAATTGAAAGACTTTGTGGCCACTCGTCCGGCCCTGCAAAAGATACTTAAAGATGTGCTACACTCAGAAACACAGAAACACGGCCATCAATATGAAAGAAGGGAAAGGAAGAACACCTACCAGTAAAAGAGCATGGGAAGCTCAAAGCATATACTAGAAAATATTTCCGGGAAAATGGCAGGGCAAAGTCACTACGTATCAATAGTCACATTGAACATTAATGGTCTGAATTCTTCAGTTAAAAGACACCGTTTGGCTGACTGGCTCACAGAACACAACCCAACTATTTGTTGCCTACAAGAAACACATCTCTCTAACAAAGAGGCATGCAGACTGAAAGTGAAAGGTTGGAAAAAGATATTCCATGCCAACAGAAACAAAAAAAAAGCAGGTGTAGCCATATTAATATCAGACAAAATAAACTTTAATACAAAAACTGTTAAGAGAGACAAAGAGGGACACTATATAATGATTAAGGGTTCAATTCAACAGGAAGATGTAACTATTATAAATGTATATGCACCTAATTACAGGGCACCGGTCTATTTAAAAGAGATGTTAAGGGACTTAAAGGGAGATTTAGATTCCAATACAATAGTACTGGGGGACTTCAATACTCCACTCTCAGAAATAGACAGATCATCCGGACAGAAGATCAACAAGGAAACAGCAGATTTAATTGACACTATTGCCCAAATGGATCTAACAGATATATACAGAACTTTCAACCCTACATCTACAGACTTCACATTCTTCTCAGCAGCGCATGGAACCTTCTCTAGGATTGATCACATACTAGGCCATAAAGCAAGTCTCAGCAAATTTAAAAGAATTAGAATCATACCATGCAGCTTCTCAGACCACAGCGGGATGAAGCTGGAAATTAGCAACTCAGGAAACCCCAGAAAGTATGCAAACACATGGAGACTGAACAACATGCTCCTGAATGAACACTGGGTCATTCAAGAAATCAAAAGAGAAATCAAAAACTTTCTGGAAGTAAATGAAGACAACAACACAACATATCAAAACTTATGGGATACAGCAAAAGCAGTATTGAGAGGCAAATTTATAGCAATAGGTGCCTGTATCAAGAAATTGGAAAGGTACCAAATAAATGAGCTTTCAGCGCACCTCAAGGACCTAGAAAAACTGCAGCAAACCAAACCCAAATCTAGTAGGAGAAGAGAAATAATTAAAACCAGAGAAGAAATTAACAGGATTGAATCCAAAAAAAAACATTACAAAAAATCAGCCAAGCGAGAAGCTGGTTTTTTGAAAAAATAAACAAAATTGACACCCCATTGGCCCAACTAACTAAAAAAAGAAGAGAAAAGACCCAAATCAATAAAATCAGAGATGAAAAAGGAAACGTAACAACAGACACCACAGAAATAAAAAGAATCATCAGAAATTACTACAAGGACCTGTATGCCAGCAAACAGGAAAACCTATCAGAAATGGATAGATTCCTGGACACATGCAATCTACCAAAATTGAACCATGAAGACATCGAAAACCTAAATAGACCCATAACTGAAACAGAAATTGAAACAGTAATAAAGGCCCTCCCAACAAAGAAAAGCCCAGGACCAGATGGATTCACTGCTGAATTCTACCAGACATTTAAAGAAGAACTAATCCCATTTCTTCTCAAACTATTCAGAACAATCGAAGAAGAGGGAATCCTCCCAAATTCTTTCTATGAAGCCAGCATCACCTTAATCCCTAAGCCAGAGAAAGATGCAGCACTGAAAGAAAATTACAGACCAATATCCCTGATGAACATAGATGCAAAAATCCTCAATAAAATTCTGGCCAATAGAATACAACAACACATCAGGAAAATCATCCACCCAGACCAAGTGGGATTCATCCCTGGTATGCAGGGATGGTTCAACATTCGCAAATCAATCAATGTGATTCACCACATTAACAGACTGCAGAAGAAAAACCATATAGTTATCTCAATTGATGCAGAGAATGCATTTGATAAAATTCAACACCCTTTCATGATGAAAACTCTAAGCAAATTGGGTATAGAAGGAACATTCCTCAATATAATCAAAGCAATTTATAAAAAACCCACAGCCAGCATCCTATTGAATGGGGAAAAGTTGGAAGCATTTCCACTGAAATCTGGCACCAGGCAGGGATGCCCACTCTCACCACTGCTATTTAACATAGTTCTGGAAGTTTTAGCCAGAGCCATCAGACAAGAAAAAGAAATCAAAGGAATACAAATCAAGAAGGAAGAAGTCAAACTATCCCTCTTTGCAGACGACATGATTCTGTACTTAGAGGATCCAAAGAACTCTACTAAGAGACTATTGGAACTCATAGAGGAGTTTGGCAAAGTGGCAGGATATAAAATCAATGCACAAAAATCAACAGCCTTTGTATACACAAGTAATGCCATGACTGAGGAAGAACTTCTAAGATCAATCCCATTCACAATAGCTACAAAAACAATCAAATACCTTGGAATAAACTTAACCAAGGACGTTAAAGATCTCTACGATGAAAATTACAAAACCTTAAAGAAAGAAGTAGAAGAGGATACCAAGAAATGGAAAAATCTTCCATGCTCATGGATTGGAAGAATCAACATCATCAAAATGTCCATTCTCCCAAAAGCAATTTATAGATTCAATGCAATCCCAATCAAGATACCGAAGACCTTCTTCTCAGATCTGGAAAAAATGGTGCTGAAATTTATATGGAAGCACAAGAGACCTCGAATAGCTAAAGCAATCTTGTACAACAAAAACAAAGCCGGAGGCATCACAATACCAGACTTCAGGACATACTACAGGGCAGTTGTAATCAAAACAGCATGGTACTGGTACAGAAACAGATGGATAGACAAATGGAACAGAATTGAAACACCAGAAATCAATCCAAACACCTACAGCCAACTTATATTTGATCAAGGATCTAAAACTAATTCCTGGAGCAAGGACAGTCTATTCAATAAATGGTGCTGGGAAAACTGGATTTCCACGTGCAGAAGCATGAAGCAAGACCCCTACCTTACACCTTACACAAAAATCCACACAACGTGGATTAAAGACCTAAATCTACGTCCTGACACCATTAAGTTATTAGAGAACATTGGAGAAACCCTTCAAGATATTGGCACAGGCAAAGAATTTCTGGAAAAGACCCGGGAGGCACAGGAAGTCAAAGCCAAAATCAACTATTTGGATTGCATCAAATTGAGAAGTTTCTGTACTGCAAAAGAAACAGTCAGGAGAGTGAAGAGACAACCGACAGAATGGGAAAAAATATTTGCAAACTATGCAACAGATAAAGGGTTAATAACCAGAATCTACAAAGAGATCAAGAAACTCCACAAAAACAAAACCAACAACCCACTTAAGAGATGGGCCAAGGACCTCAATAGACATTTTTCAAAAGAGGAAATCCAAATGGCCAACAGGCACATGAAAAAATGTTCAAGATCACTAGCAATCAGGGAAATGCAAATCAAAACCACAATGAGGTTTCACCTCACCCCGGTTAGAATGGCTCACATACAGAAATCTACCAACAACAGATGCTGGCGAGGATGTGGGGAAAAAGGGACACTAACCCACTGTTGGTGGGAATGCAAACTGGTCAAGCCACTATGGAAATCAGCCTGGAGATTCCTCAGAAACCTGAAGATAACCCTACCGTTCGACCCAGCCATCCCACTCCTTGGAATTTACCCAAAGGAGTTTAAATTGATAAAGAAAAAAGCGGTCTGCACCCTAATGTTTATTGCAGCACAATTCACAATAGCCAAGACCTGGAACCAACCTAAATGCCCATGAATGGTAGACTGGATAAAGAAATTATGGGATATGTATTCTTTAGAATACTATACCGCAGTAAGAAACAATGAAGTCCAGTCATTTGCAACAAAATGGAGGAATCTGGAACACATCATGCTGAGTGAAGTAAGCCAGTCCCAAAGGGACAAATACCATATGTTCTCCCTGATCGGTGACAACTGACTGAACACCTAAAAGGAAACCTCCTGAAGTGAAATGGACACTATGAGAAATGGTGACTTGATCAGCATAGCCCTGACTGCTAATGGACAACTTAATACATTATCCCTCTTAGTAGTTTTTTTTTGTCTGTTCTACTTAATATGACTGGTTTAATTCTGTAATTATCACACAGTTATTCTTAAGTGCTGAAAATTAACTGAAATGTGATCACTGTTAAACATAAAAGTGGGAATAAGAGAGGGAAGAGATGTATAATTTGGGGCATGCTCGGGCTGACTTGCCCCAATTGGTAGAGTTGGAAACATACCAGGGGATTCCAATTCAATCCCATCAAGGTGGCATGTGCCAATGCCATCTCACTATTCCAAGTGATCAATTTCAGTTCACAATTGATCATAATGAAAGGACTAAGAGTCAAAGGGAGCACATAAACAAGTCTAGTATCTGCTAACACTAACCGATAGAATAAATAAAGGGGAGAGTGATCCAACATGGGAAGTGAGATACTCAGCAGACTCATAGAATGGCGGATGTCCTAAATAGCACTCTGGCCTCAGAATCAGCCCTAAAGGCACTCGGATCTGGCTGAAAAGCCCATGAGAGTATTTCAGGCATGGAAAGCCAAGACACTCTGGCAAAAAGATCTCTGTGAGTGAGATCCCAGTGGAAAGAACAGGTCTTCAAAGAGGGAGGTGCCTTTCTCTGAAGGGAGGAGAGAACCTCCACTTTGACTATGACCTTGTCTAAACAAGATAAGAGTCGGAGAACTCAAGGGGCTTCCATAGCCTTGGAAACTCATGACTGGTGCATAGGGAGATTACTAATGCCATAAACAGGAGTGTCAATTTGTAAAGTCAACAACAGGAGTCACTGTGCACTTACTCCTCATGTAGGATCTCTGTCCTTAATGTGCTGTACACTGAGGCTTAATGCTATAACGAGTACTCAAACAGTATATTTCACTTTGTGTTTCTATGGGGGTGCAAACGATTGAAATCTTTACTTAATGTACACTAAACTGATCTTCTGTAACAAAAAAAAGAAAAAAGAAATTATCAATTCCCAACTTGACTCTCACTGGGATTAAACATGACAATAGGTTTTCACTTTATGTTTCTGTGTGGGAACAAACTGTTGAAATCCTTACTTAAGGTATACTAAGCTGATCTTCTGTATATTAAGATAATCGAAAATGAATCTTGATATGAATGGAAGGGGAGAGGGAGTGGGAAAGGGGAGGGTTGTGGGTGGGAGGGACGGTATGGGGGGGAAAGCCATTGTAACCCATGAGTCGTACTTTGGAAATTTATATTCATTAAATAAAAGATAAAAAAAAATATAGTAATAAAAGGCCCTAAAAAAAAAAAAAAAAACAAGGACATGTATACAGGGAGTAATCAATTACCACAGTATTTTTTTTAAATCTGTAGCAGTTTAGTTACCAAAATAGGGAAAGAAGACCAGAGGTCTTACATACCCTGGGTGGATTGTGTGTGTGGAGGGGGAGTGGGGGGGAAGCGGGTAGGTTGTGGGAGAGAGAGACAGAGAACTTCCCACCACTGGTTCACTCCCTAAGTGCCCGCAACAGCTAGGACTGGGTGTGCCAGGCCAAAGCCAGTGGTGCAAAGCTCCATCTGGGTCTCTCAGGTTACTGACAGGAGCTCAAGCACTTCAGTCATCATTCACTGCCTTTCAGGATGCATCCGCAGGAAGCCAGGAGTAGAACAGGCACTCCAACATGGGGTGTGGTTGTCCCAAGTACAACACCCACCCCCTCCCACAAACACATTTTTAGCAGGACCAATCCTGCATTAACCATGAAGTATATCCTAGACTTCATCACAATGAAGACTTTTGTTCATCACAAGACACACTAAGATATTTGTTCTAAACATACCAGTGATGAAAAATTCACCAAGTATATAAAGAATTTCTGAAAAAAATAATAAAATAAATGACTTAGTTTCTTTTAAAAAATATTTAAATGCCCCATATTTACCTAAGAAAAAGTGCTCAATCTCATTCCTCATCATGAAAATTCTATTTAGAACCACATTGAGATAATACTACACTCTCTCATACATATGCATTCACTGTTGATAGGATGTACAATTTGTATAACTGGTTTGGAAAATTGCTTTACAGTGGCTACTAAAGCTTAACATATGCGTTTCACTCCTAGCGATGCTCCTAGGTATAAACTCAAACAAAATGACATCCATATGTTCACCAAAGACAAGTGCATGAATGCTTTTGATAGCACAACTCATATAAGCTTAAAATGGAAAATAATACAAAGGAAGAGAAATCAGAATAGCTAAGTGTATTATAGTATATATGATTGAGCAGAATAATACAGGTAAACTACTAGCCCTGTGGGGAAAAGCAAGTATAGCCCCCCAAAATATAATATTGAACAAGGGATTCCAGACACGAAAGAATACATACTGTGGGCTTCCAACAATATAGCACACTTAATCTATTTATTCATAGTATCTACTAGTATCTACTCATAATAGTAGTTAATTTTAAGATAGAAGATGGAAAGAACATAGTGTTGGATACATCAGTGTATGTTTTGTCAAACTCTTGGAATTTAGATGATTTCCTGTATATGATTTTATTTTATGAGACTGATGCACTACCTACTGCACTAATGAGGTTCCTACGATTTTATTTTGATGAAAATGCTTATTCAAAAAATAAAACAGTGATTTCTAGTGGATCAAGGAGTAAACTTAGGGTATAAAGGAGAGGTATGAATAAATATAACCTTTTAAGAAGTTTGTGAGGCTAAATGTAGAGAGGAATGTGAAGTCTAGGGAAATTAGGATAGTACAGATTAGTGGATGTTTGTGAACTGAGCAGAGAATTAGGAGAAATTTAAAATGTGTTTTATAATATGAAGTTCTGTAGTTAACTACAGTATTTGAATTTATTTTTCACAGGTTTTACTTTGTGGTCAAATTATTATAATATCACTCTGGAACTCATCTGATTAAGATGAATTTACCAAATTGTCTAAAAGAGTATTAGTCTTTAAAATTTTGTTTGTGTAATCCCAAAAATAAGTTTTGGGAAAAAATTTTTAAAGACTTATTTTATTTAGTTGAAAGACAGAGTTAGAGAGAGGGAAGGAGAGAGAGAGGGATCTTCCATCCATTGGTTCACTCCCCAAATGGCAGCAATGGCCGGAGCTGGGCTGATCTGAAACCAGCATCCAGGAGCCTCCTTCAGTTCTCTCACATGGGTGCAGGGGCCCAAGGACTTGGACCATCTTCTACTGCTTTCCCAGGCGCATTAACAAGGAGCTGGATCAGAAGTGGACTTGAACCAGCGCCCATATGGGAAGCAGGCTGCAGCTTTTTACCCACTATGCCACAGCACTGCTTCCCACCCCACCCCCTGCATTGTACATTTAAAGTTGACATCCAAAGACTGTTTTATCCTAAGTCTAAATAAATGCAAAATACTCCCAGGACATTTCATGTTATATATGTACTAGTATATTTTCTTGTAAAAGGTTAGATTTGAAGTTTTAGCACCTTTACTTTATGGTAATGTTTACTGTATATTTAATTGAGAAATACAGTTCTTATTATTAAAACATATATGTATCAATTTCAAAAAGTGTTTGCACCAAAATAAACTTACTTTTAAATTCAATTTTCCCACAAACTTTTTGCAGTATTCTTGTATCCTTCCACCCCAAATTTGGCTTAAATCTTAAGAGTTGTTTTTTTCTTTACAGCTAGCCCTTTGTTTTTTGCCTAGATTTTTTCCACCCTGTAAATTTCTCTAGTAAGCTTTAGAATCTGTAAGAAGTACGGTTTTCTTTCATAAACTAGGAGAAATGCAATGAAACGAGAGCTTATAAGAAAAAGATCTGTTGTTAGGTACCTTCTTAAGCGCATCCATTTTAGAAAAGAGTGCATGTGCAGGTCGAGGATCTCGAAACCCTTTAACGTAATATGTTTCTGAGTGTATCACACCCTACATTGCTTCCCTTTCTTCTTTATCCATTACAGACTACACAGGGCACCACAATATCCACTTCTTTGCCAGAATCATCCATGCTGTCAGCTCTTCATCCTTTTATAAGCAATAACACAAATTGAATCAATCTAAATAATCACTTCATCCATTGATCCACTGTGTGTTTGAGAAAGAAATCACAGAATTGTGGATTGAAGTAGTCAGACATTCGGAGTCTCACCTCACATTGTAGTAGACATTCCAAAGTTTTACTTTTCACACCAACCCCTTAATTGCTTATCATAATTCTATCCCAGTAAATTCCGCTGCTTTCTAATATACTGGTAAAACTAAATCCATGCAGTGTGAACAACCTAGATCTTTGTATTTACACCAACAATATTTCCAAATCTTCACCATCAATTTCGGAAGGAGAAATGGTCTTTTTCCTTTCGAAAGTAAATTATTCCCTCTCTGTTCTTAACATCTCTTCTATTCTCATTCCATTCCCCATTAAGCCATCAGTTTCTATTTCTTTCTTTGGCATGTTCAATTATCCCCTCTTCACTAGTTTATTCCTGAGATCAATAAATATATTGCTCTAAAAATATTCCTCTGAAGTGTAGTCAATAGTCTCTTCATCTGCCAGCTACTCTTTATAACACTGCAGTCAGGATTCTGCCACTACTCTGAAAATCCAAAGGTCGATGTTAACAATGCGCTCCCAATAGACTCTTATTAGTCCTCATCTTGTTTGCCGTAGCTATTTAGATTTAAGAACTCCTCTTCCATTGATTTCTTTAACACAATTCCATTTTGTTCTTCATCTCAATTTTCTGACCATTTCCCCCCTTACTCTTCTTTTATATTTCATCTCCCTCTAGAGACCACAAAATATTAATGTTATGCAGACTGCCCATGTCTTCAACTCCCATAGGTACACAAATAATATCCCAGCTATCCTGAGTCCCCAACATTTCTTAAAACTTCTTGCTGGATATTTCCATCTCCGTGTCTTATCAGCACCTTCTTTGTGCCTATATCCAACAAATCAGGAAGTCTTCTACTTCACATTGTAAAAATTTCTAGGGGCTGATGCTGTGGCAATAGCAGTAAAGCCACTTCCTGCAGTGCTGGGGCATCCATATGGGCACAGGTTAGAGTCTCAGCTACTCCACTTCCAATCCAGCTCGCTGTTAATGTGCCAGGGAAAGCAGTGGAAGATGGCCCAAATACTTAGGCCCTGCACCCACATGAGAGACCCAGAAGAAGCTCCTGACTCCTGGCTTTGTATTGGCCCAGATCTGGCCATTGCAACCTTTTGAGGAGTGAACCAGCAGATGGAAGATCTTTGTCTCTGTCTCTCTCTCTCTCTAACTCTGCCTTTCTAATAAATAAATAAATAAATCATTAAAAAAGATTTCTCAAACATTTTACTTTGAATTTCTTCTGTGATCGCCTGAGATCAGATGCTTATTACATTTCGCTAGAACTTTTAAAACAGCCCCCTAACTGGTCTCTGAATCTAGTCTTGGACAGTATAATCTATTATTATTATCATCAGAAGATGCAAATCTGATCATTACTGCCTTTCTTAAAACATTTTCACTGACTGATATCTTTTTTTAGAAGAAATTTGAATTCCTTAGGAAGCTCATTGCAACAAAGTTTACTTTTTGCTTGTATATTATGACATTGTCAAGTTGGTCAGGGACTCTGATTCATGTCTCTTCACTCTGGAGCCACCATCTGGAGAACTGTTGGTCATCAATGCAGAGATAAAAACAACATGACAAATAAAACACTGGCTGTTAAGGTTTGTACCTGGCAGTGGCAAATATCACTTCATGTTCAGGAGATATTATTCAAAGAAAATTTCACTTCCACTTGTAATATCAAGAGAAGCAAGGAAGTATACTTTTCCATGTGTCCCTAAGGAGGAATCATGAAATATAGTAGGGCAATTTTAAAGGAAATCTCACTCACACATTTACTAGTCAATATGAAACGTTCTTTATCTTTTGTATAAGGTGCATTCAATCATCTTTGAAGAATCAACTCATGACCACCTATCTCTAAAGTTTATTCTTTTCAATTCCTTCTTAGGGCTCTCAGCAGATACTGTTCAAATGCATACACCAACATCCAAAGTAATTCAAGGCTTTTCATTGATCGCCTTCACATCTCCTCCCTCAGAACTGTGGAGTATACATTATTTGGTTTTTGTCTATAGCATTAAGTGGCATGCTTTACACATATCAAATACCCACTACATTGTTTGCTAAATGAATACTACATGGTAACATAATATTTTGAAGTATTGATCAGTGTTTTCTCCTTCACTGCATAAATATAGATAATTTGCTCTTGAAATCCAAACATCACAGGGAGTCAAAAAGGAAAATTTGACTGCATAGTTTCAAAAGCAGTTTTCTAATCCTCAAAAGAGTGAAAAAAGCAAGGAAAAAAGGAAGTGGAGAAAGTGCCACGTGCAAAGGAGAGGGAAAGCTTCAGAAACTATTAGCTTTCGCAGAATCAAGCATCTGTGCCTCACAGCAAGAAGTGTTGTTAAAACTAGTGCCCAGTAGACTGTTTCTTTGCCATCTGGTGGAAACCATAATTCTCTGCCAAACAAAATGTCATCCATCAATCATTAGGCTGAGATGACACTTAATAAGTACTTTATTCAAGTCCCATGTAACTCACTCTTGTATGGACAACTCCTCCTTCAAAAGCCCACAACTGGAGGGATGATAAGGCATGAGAGAAGATTCCTTGTACCTTTCCAAATTTGAACTAAAATTATCTAGAGATTCTGCGAAACAGGACATTTATTTAATCCACTCCTACCCCGTGTCCTTGAATTTCATAACAATAGTGGATGGTAAATAATTAACATTCATTCACTGTACATTAATATCCTATATAATTTTTAAAGTTGCTTAATTATTGAACAAAATATTATCTATAAAATTAATTCTCATAGAACCCCTCTGAAGCATATTTCTTATCAGATGGAGCAAATGAAAAGGAATCAGTGGTAACAAATAATAACCACAGTATTTTCAAAAATGATGTTTCCTTCTTCCCACCAGGTATTGCACGACTCTGTCTATCCTCATTCTGCAGAGTCATTAACTGATAGTTCTTTACAGGTCTGGGATATTCTGGCATATAGAATTGACGACATTTTGTCATGTGTTTGCTCTTTGGATAGAGGAAAAAATATTTTTTGAGTCATAGCATCATTGGATCTTTTATTAATATTCCCACAATTCACACAAGTGTATTTTCTTTGTGATTTTATTTTGCTATGACCACAGACAAGATTGAGAACTCTGGTTATTTTTTCTTTGGTTGCTCATTCTCTATTCAGGGAATGAAGAAATAAAACTTTTATTAAAGAACATGTGGAATGAATCTGAATCTTTTTGTCTCTAAAATACATTGAGGTTCTGCCTGTGTTATTACATTTACCTTATTAATTTCATATTTTTGATAATTCTGGACTCCTATATGTTCTCCCTAAGGAGACTAGTGACTGCATAGTCTTTAATACATTCAGGTAATAAAATACTTGAAATGAATAATGATGACATCCAAAGCTTCATTATACATATCAGTGATTTACAGCTGAGCATTTTGTTAAGTTTGTATACAGAAATATTTCAGATTCATCACTTAAAAATATGACTCTATGCATAGGTGTATATGCACTGTGTGCTTCTAGTTCTTAGAGAAACTGCAAGTGTATGAATGAGAAAAGGATCAGGGCCGGCGCCGTGGCTCAATAGGCTAATCCTCCACCTTGCGGCGCCGGCACACCGGGTTCTAGTCCCGGTCGGGGCGCCGGAATCTGTCCCGGTTGCCCCTCTTCCAGGCCAGCTCTCTGCTATGGCCAGGGAGTGCAGTGGAGGATGGCCCAGGTGCTTGGGCCCTGCACCCCATGGGAGACCAGGAAAAGCACCTGGATCCTGGCTCCTGCCATCGGATCAGCGCGGTGCGCCGGCTGCAGCGGCGGCCATTGGAGGGTGAACCAACGGCAAAAAGGAAGACCTTTCTCTCTCTGTCTCTCTCTCACTGTCCACTCTGCCTGTCAAAAAAAAAAAAAAAAAAAAAAAAGAGAAAAGGATCAGTGTTTTACAATTATGGTTTGTAAAACGTAGACTGCTTATGGGAGTGTTGTTAACCATTGCTGAATACATTCGCTAGTGTAGACCGCACACACACACACACACACACTTACACACAATCTTTAATTAAAAGTTGGAGAACTTGACCTCTTAAGGTTAAGCATACTGACCTGTGTTTTTAGCAGTAAGTCAACTGAATTAAGATTTCAGTACTAGAGGAAAATCCTAAAACAAGAAGGAGTCAGAGATGGTATGGTATTGTCTGCAGTTATAACCATGGGGACTCTATTGCCTAATCTTTTTGGTTTTCTGGAAATCATAAGAAACTATCTTCTGCATAAGGGATTTTATCCCATAATCCTATGAGGGATTCTAGAAGCTGTGATTCTCTGAAATTTGTTTCTGTTTCCCCCCTACCTCACCCCCCAGGGGATGTGTCTGATGTTTGACTGAGGAAGGATCAATTGACTATCACATATTCAAAGGAATATGTGACTTACAAATAGTAAAGAACCACTGCATTAGGAGAAGAAACTACTATTGAGATATGATCGGCACCGCAGCTCATTAGGCTAATCCTCTGCCTGCGGCGCTGGCACCCCGGGGTCTAGTTCCCATAGGGGCACCGGATTCTGTCCTGGTTGCCCCTCTTCCAGTCCAGCTCTCTGCTGTGGCCCAGGAAGGTAGTGGAGGATGGCCCAAGTCCTTGGGCCCTGCACCTGCATGGGAGACCAGGAGGAAGCACCTGGCTCCTGGCTTCGGATCAGTGCAGTGCAGCGGCTGTAGTGGCAATCTGGGGGGTGAACCAAGGGAAAGGAAGATCTTTCTCTCTGTCTCTCCCTCTCACTGTCTAACTCTGTCAAAAAAAAAAAAAAACTATTGAGATAAAACAATATTGCCCATTGACATACAAAGAAATAAATGTGGCGTGTGCATGTATTTGCATGTAATTTCAATAAGGAAGGGGATACTAGGGAAGCAAATATGCGGGGTGTGGAGAAGTTTGGGTATCTGCTTAAAGAATCTATTTATTTCTTTACTTTTGTGACCCCCAGCTTGACCTGAATAATGTTATGTTACCCCAGACTCTACTATGTACATAAAATATCCTTGACTTCATTCTCATTCTATAGCTGATACTTAATGGTCAGTTGGACTCATGTTGAGGACCAATTTCTTCAAAAATCCATTTATACTACTAATATAGGTTGTATAACTTTGACCTCTCAATTTAAGAGACAGGTATATTAGTGTGGTAGCTAATAAAGATTGACAAAATGGCAAAGGTAATGTATTTAAATTTAATTCAACTTATTTGAAAATATATTTTTCCATTTCTTATTTTTATTTTATTTATTTTTTTATTTTTTTGACAGGCAGAGTGGACAGTGAGAGAGAGAGACAGAGAGAAAGGTCTTCCTTTGCCGTTGGTTCACCCTCCAATGGCCGCCACGGCTGGCACGCTGTGGCCGGCGCACCGCGCTGATCCGATGGCAGGAGCCAGGTACTTATCCTGGTCTCCCATGTGAGATGTGGTGACAACTATTAGTTTGTAATTGTATAAATCATTTTCTTCAATCCCAACTATTTTGCAGTGCAAAGTGTCCATTAATCAAAATCTTAACTACATATCACAAATTTATTTTGGTTATGTTTCCGGGGAGTAATTTCTTCCAAATGCTAATACTTTGATGAAATATGATTTAAAAAAATCTGACTCATGACAAGTCTACTTTTCTATCTCCTATAAATCAAATAACAATGCCCTTTGGGGAATGTGTGTGTATGTATGTATACATAAACTTTATTTTCTCTCCAAGAATGGTATGAAATGGTATTAAAAGTACATTTACAGAAAAAGTAATCTAGTTTTAAATCCTTTCATAACAACTCAGAGTTAAAGAAACAGTTATTTTTGACAATGGTTTCTAAATTTTGAAAGTGAGCTATGGTTTGCAATGATTCTTATATGGTGTATTGCTATATACTAATCAAGTTGTGTCTCTTGTCACTGCTCCACTGTAATAAATGACAGATTTTTATGATAGCAAACCTTCCAAGAAATTATTTTCTATAAGACTTGTCAGAAATTTGCTGACATTAGATATGTTCTTGACTATAGCTCAGATATGGAATTCCAGCTTTGTGTCATATATGCATGAACATTTCTTTTAGGCTATTTTCACTCTCAAGAGCTTTTCAAAGGTCAGATGTAGTCAGATAACCTGGCAGGTCATCATCTGTCATAATAATTGTCTTCAGTCTTCATATATAGGAACTCATGCTCAATATTAATACTGACAATTGAACCAGGAGTGGTTGACCCTGAATACTGACGCTTTATCACTTGCTAAGCCACATGAAATCTTGAAATGTCTTTGAGTAACTTTTTTCTATCTGAATATTGGGATAAATCAATTATCTTTACCCACTAGATATGATGTAGTTCACTGTATTTTAATATATTACCCATATAAATTGGCCACATAAGTTGACCATTTATTATTCTACTGTAATCCCAAACTACTCTTGTTATTTTATATTTTCTTACCTTAATTGTAGAATACTTGACAAGTAAATATATATATAAACAAAAAGTAAATATACTGACTTAATTGGAAAGAAACCATTAGCATAATTAACATTCTGTTTATAAGTCTACTATAATTTTAGATGAGTCTTTGATGTAAACTGTGACCTATATCTCAACTGTGTGAGTATAACTTCGGGAAATGGAAAAATTGAAATCACTTGACTTATTTGAAGGCATTAGTCATTTTAATAATTCCAAATCCTCTGACTTTACATTATAGCTTATAATTATTCTATAACTGAGACTAATTCTTTTCTTGCTAGTTGAATCATCATTGGATGGTATCTAGTTTTCCACTTTTTACACATAAATATGTGTGTTTATGTTCAGTGATAGAAAATTAATAACTAGAAAACAAATATGATATTTATTCACACATAGAAAATGATGTCAAGAAAAGCCACTCATTTCTGATGAAGGTGAAGACAGCATGTTCAAAATAGGTAAACTCAAATTTGATATGAGTAGATGTTGTGTCTTGCTCATACCACAATGACATGAGGCAGATAAACATAATACCATTCTACTTCATGTCGACATCTTATTGTTACTATATAAACAATTTTACATGACTTGGGTGTCCACGAAAAGAAAGACTAAGTCATTTAATAATGTGGTGACATATTAAATGGTAGATGAGCTGGAAAGGAGTCCCACAGATAAATCTGATGTGAAAGGCAGTATAAACGTTTCAAAGAGTGAAAATCATGGAATCAAACTGTCTAGTTCACATTTCTGCTAAACCTCATAGTTGTATTATTCTGGGGAACTGACTGCCTCCTTGTGCTTCAGTTTTCTCACTGTTAAAATGAGGACAATTATAATGTTTACCCTAAGAGGTTGTTATAAGGATTAAATTAGATAATTCATGTCTAGCATTTAGCATAATTCCTGGTATTTACCAGATATGAATTAAATATTAATTGTTATTATTAATGTTATTAAACTTTGCATTGGAGTATATTTGCACATCCATTATTATAAGAATTGTTAGTGAATTAAAATTTGAATTACTAAAAGAGATTTGACACTTTCTTTGCAATAAAACAGATATTATAAGAATTAAAATTATTTTAAAAATATTTAAAAGTAGAACAGGGAGAGAATGCTTAAACACAGTATTACCAAAGCTGTGTTACAAAGACCACTTCAGTCTATCAATATAGTAATAACAATAATAGCTGTTATAATTTTAAGAGGAAATGATACTTTTTCATTTTAGTTATTTATAATGCTTATTTACATGTTAAAACATTTGAAGACTCATGTCTACTTAAAAATTTTTACCTAGCTGTTCTCAACTTGTTAAACTATTAATAATCTAACATCTGTTAGTAACTACTAAACAGTAGCTACCAAAAGCTATCATATAAGAGTTTCATGTATATTGCTTTAAACTTAACTTTTAATCTAACTTAGCTAGAATGACCAACAAAGATAATTAAATAAAACTTCCACCCTTTTCAATTTTGTTAAAATATTTTTATATCATAAAGGAATGGAGGGGAGGGCAGACTTTATAAGTTAGACAGAAATAAAAATTACCATTATAAAAAACTGTATGTACCATATTTTTGCTATTTGCTAAAGACAAACCAGACTTTTCCTCAAACACAGTTCTTTGGTCTATAACAATGTATAACATCTGAACGATTGAAATGACCTCAAGCCTGAGGAAATGGTTTGTGGTGCCAGGTGAAGAATATAAAATTGAACTTCAAGTTCAACAAGGAAATGAAAAGTGGCTATTTTGGGAGGGTTTTTTTTCTTTCTCTGTGCTTATGGCTTTGCCAGCCAGATGTCCTTTCAGCATTAAGAAGACATATTATCTTTTCATAACTTTACTCTTACATGCTCTAGTCCAAAGTTCACTACTGTCAGTATTTTTGATGCCATAGATTTGTTATCTTTCTTACAATAGTTTTATTTTATTTCTTCCTTTAGAAACTCAAAGTTGAATATAAGTTTCTATTTGTTCAAGTTCACTGCAAGCCACTGCGAAGTAGAAATTGTTTTTATAAGTAACACAAGGATTACT